>NC_046222.1:91074234-91405734 GCF_009819885.2 Catharus ustulatus | reverse complement strand
AACAAACAAACAAATAAATAAGTAACCCCACCCACCAGACTTCTTCACAGATCATCGCTGTCCCGTTTAGTGCACACTTTCCCCCAATTTGCACCTTCTTGAAACCTACAAAAGCGTAGGTTTCTGTTCAATACACAGTGAGTTAGTTCATATACCAAATAGCAGATTCTGGAATGCCAGGGGTAGCTTGGACTTTTCTCTCTGTTCTTGCATAATCATTTTAATCAGGAGATAGTCTGAATTTCATATCTAGTATTTTGCATTCATAGGAATCTAGAAACAGTAACTTTATTCTTGTGAAAGAGAAAGATATCCTGAAATTCAAAAAGGCAATTCAGAAATAATATATGAGACATCCTTAATGGCATATAACACTTCAGAATTTAAAATAAGAATGTTTTTAGCATCAAAAAGTCAATCTGGCTCTTAGATTAGTATGGTTTGTGTTTACCCTTCATCTTTCTCCCTTTTTTCCCCTCTCTAAAATATGGAATCTTAATATCTGATAACAATTCTACAGCCAAGTAGCTTGATTATATGGGATTACATTCATTTTATTCACCTGAGGTTTATTCTTGACAGTTACTGACCTGAACTCAAAATGTATGATAATAAAATTTTAATTTAACTTCTTTGTGTGTTTCAAGGACACATACATATAGAAACTATACAATTTATAATTGCTTTGAAACCAATCTCTAAATCTTCACTATGAAAGATTCAAAACTGATGATTTTATGAGCCAGTGTTCAATTAATAATGTTTTACATGAGAAGTATTATAGAAATAGAAAGTTGCTTTTTTTTCATATATATATACACACCTTAAAATATGTAATATTGTTGCATATATCACTATATATATATACACACCTTAAAATATGTAATATTGTTGCATATATATATATATATATATGTGTGTATATATATATATACACACCTTAAAATATGTAATATTGTTGCATATATTTTACTATTATTTGTTTCCTTGCTCAAAATCTCATTTAATTAACTGATGTCAACATTTTGTAGTCAGATCTATTTCTTGAAAATTATTTCAGGTGTATTTAGGATTTGGGTTTATTAACACAGAAGATCAAGTGAAAAGAGTTACACATGAGATTGAATCAAATTTGCCATTTCAACACAAATAGATACTTGTAAACAGTTTTTTTCTTACATTTTGAATACTGCTAGTGGATATGACCATACCAAAAGAGTAGTGCAAAACTACACTGGAATTACTGGACTATAATCTCACATTGATTGAAAAAATAGAAGGCAATTCCGCTATCCTATAGGACTTGGACAAAAGGAAGCATCCAAAAAACCAGAACTTTTTAAACTTCAATAAGGACAAATGCCAAATCCTGCCCAGGAGGAAGAAAAGCCTCTGCAACAACAACATGTGGGGACAGAGCAACCATGGAGCAGCTCAGTGAGGAAGGCTCTGGAGTGGTGATCTTCACATGAGCCTGTGGAAATCCCAGTAACAAAGGCAGCCAACAGCCTCTATAACTCTATGGAAAGGGGAGGATCTCTTCCAATCTGAATCTTTCTATGTTTTTTTCCTATTATCCTATGATTAAATACTACTTCTATGACCTTACTCCATAATATTCAAGTGACACATCTGAAGGATCACTGCTTGCTATGGAGACCAATGAAACACTGGATCATTGCAATTGCATTTTACATGCCCTTTTTCAAAATCTCTGAGGATGAAACACACACATTTCACAGAATTTAAAGGCTAAAACCATACTAAAATTTTAATACCTGAACACAGCCTTATTTATGATGAGTGAGATGGCAAGTATTTAAATCCCATCTTTCTTTACTGAAAACTTAAAGCTAATCCAAAAGCCTTCACAGCAATAAGAGAAGAAAAAAAGTAATACTTGTATGTCCATGGGCCAAACAATTCAAAGTTATTAGTTCTGCTCAGAAGACATAGGAACATTTTAAGTTCCATGAAAACTTCACGGTAAAGATAAGTCATGTTTCAAACTGGAAAAAGTAATGTTCTCTTACTTAAAGGCTCAAAATACTACTTTTCACCCTTTTTTCTAGAAAATAAATGGTAAATCCATATTCGTTCACATTTCCACTTACACTGTTTGCAGACCTTAAATAAAATGAGAAGAAACATTAAAACAACCAAACCACTCATAACTCAGGAAATATTCTTAAACTGGTGTGCACTGTTGTTTCTTTCATGGGGTTTGATGCAAGCCATGCAAATATTTACAGTAAGCAGCATTTATTTTATTCAGCTGGCACAGATGTCAATATAACATTTGTTTGAGAGCAGTCAACACTGACACTTTAAAATATAGCACTATTGTTGTTGGATAGCTCAAAAAACCCCCTGGCATTTTCCTTAACAAAGCCAACTCAGAATCTAATAATTTAAGATTAATAATACTGAACAACCTTTCTGCTGAGTTATCAGCTGAAAGTTTTCTATAGGTTTGCCCTTTCTGTCACAATAGTGCATAGGATGTTAAAATGTAGATTACATTTGTTAAACTCAGTTCCCTAAATCTGATAGAGATTTTCATATGCAATTGTATTTAAAATTTCTTGTTAAAATGGACTACTAAAAAACCCTTCTAATATTTTTCTTACACATATAAAGAAATCAAGATAAATGTAAAAACAAGTTTTAGTAAACCTAAGAGATCCAGATTTTTAAGCATATTTAAGAAGTTTTATTAAGGAAAATTGTGGAAAACTTGCCCATGTATTAATGCATGTTTGTTGACTGTGCTTTACTCAAGTGCTATATTTGCACTCATTTGAAGAGAACTCTTATAATGTTGTCAACATTTAACCTGTGAGTGTTTACTTTTCTTTATTGATCAGAAGAGTAATGGGAAGTGAGATTGAGATAATTGTTGCATCATAATTGTTTAAACCTTTTCTCAGCAGCTCACAGAATCTTTCTTATGTGCTTTGAATGTCCCCACATTCTATCTTATGGAGCTGCAGTTGATCAGAAAGACCACAAGTGAATTGAGTTTAGGTGTTTTGATACCACATTGCTCAACCAAAGTCTCCATCACCAGAATTCATATCCAAAATGTAGGGTTGGTTTTTTTCTGATCAAAATTAGCTTTAAAAGAGCAACAATGCATTTGTGGCATAGAGTTAATAGCAAGAAAATATGAGAAAAAGACACTAAATTATCAGGAATTAAAAGGACTAGAGATGTCTAATAATCCAGTAGAGACATTTATATGGTTGATAATCCAGTAGAGATATTTATATGGCTTTATAGGGTCCTGTGTTTTTTTTAAATAGTTACTTTCTGTAAGTTGTGTAAACAGGATACACAGGAGGTAGCAAAGAACATCACATTTGTCCTCCCATGTACATAAATGACAGTTCTCACGGGAAGTACTGTTTCACAGTCCTTGCATCTGAGTGCTGTCAAAAACAAATAGGACAGCCTACAGAAAACATTTTTGCTGTGAATACTTCACCAAAAAAATCCTATGATAAAACCAATTTTTCTTCCTAAGCTATTATCAGAAACCAATATTTTTGAAACCTAAAAATTATTCTTATTCCCAGAGAAGACAGAGAATATTAATTCAGCTTTGCAGAGGGTGTATGAAGGGAGGGCAATGACAAAAATATGCAAAACCTGAAAATATGCACAATGCCTTCAGAATTATATCCAGCTACCCTTACAACTGTAACTCTACATTAGACTCTTAGGCTCAAACCTCTTCCTCTGGGCAGGCTGATTTCCTCATGTATTAAATAATTTTTCTCACATTCTTATCCTATTACATAGAGTTATCCAATCCATTCTTCCCATAACTGGCACTGTAATATAGCACAGTCAACCAAAATTCACTTGAAATAAAATTTGAGTATTTCCCATAATACCTACCTTATATTTTTGTCAAATATGCTAATCATTTATCTGTAATTCACTTTTTCTATTGACATCACACATCATGGACACAGAGGGGTGATTGATATTGAATTACAATAGGATGAAGGAGCATAAGCTACTTGATATTTGAAATACTATGTGTCTTTATAGGGTTATAAAAGCCTATCTTACAGAGAAAATTAAAGTCAAGTTGTAAATTGTATAAGCAAGTAAAAAAAGGTTATTAAAACCTCTACAGCAATGAGAGATTCTTATATTACAGAGTTGGAATCAAATTTTTCATTGGTAACAAAAATATTTCTGTGCATAATTTTTATGTTTCACAAGACGGTCTGACCTAGGAGAATGCTGTATTGCAGCAAACAAACTCAGACAAATGCTATTAAAGGTTTTGAAACTATTATGAAATGAAACATCAAGACTAAAAGAGACATCTGCAATGTTATTTATCTTATTCCTTGGGAAAAATAAAGCTCTGTTGATTATTTTACAGTCTAAATTTATATAAAATCATGATGTTAACCTCTAGAATTCATCCAGGTAACAAGATTACAATGTTTTTATCTGGTCATTTGCCAAGAGAAAAGTTCTCTTCTAGATTTGGGCTTTTCCTTTGTGTTAAGCTCTTATTTAGGTGTAACATTTCTTTGATAACTACAGTAGTTTCACGAATACAAGCCGCACGGATTATAAGCCGCACCCCCGGTGCCTCGACAATGTTGCTGTCTTTGTCAATAGATAAGCCGCACCCCGAATATTAGCCGCACTTTCGTTCGTCGCGAGAATCCGTGCGCAGCTTTCACAAATTGGCCAATTAGTAACAGGATCGCGGCATAGCGGGCTTTACTGGTTCGGGGCGGGGCCAGGAAGGCTCGGCCCGCTCATGGTTGCCGACGGGGCCGGGTGGCCCAGCTCAGCGCCACGGCTCGGCGGGGCTGGCCGGGTGGTGCTGCCACCGCCGCCGGGCTCGCTGGCCCCCCTCTCCCGTCAGCACCGCCCCGCTGCCGCGTTCGCTCGCCCGGCTGGCAGGGCTGCCGCCGCCGGGCTCGCCGCCCGCCCCGCTGCCGCTTTCGCTCGCCCCGCTGCCGCTTTCGCTCGCCCTGCGCCGCGCCTCGCGAGCGCCGCGCCTCGCGAGCGCCGCGCCTCGCGAGCGCCGCGCCCGCCCCGCGCCGCTTTCGCGAGCGCCGCTTTCGCGAGTGCCGCTTTCGCTCGCCGAGCACCGCTTTCGCGAGCGCCGCTTTCGCGAGCGCCGCTTTCGCTCGCCCCGCCGGCAGGGCTACCGCCGCCGCCACCAGGCTCGCCGGCCGCCCCCTCCCGTCTGCACCGCCGCCGCGTTTCCTCGCCCTGGCCGGCACTGCAGGCCCCCGCACCGCCGGGCTCCCCCACGCTGCTGGCCCCGATTCTGCTGGGCTTCCCCCGCTGCCAGGCAGCCCCACCTGCCGGCCTTCCTGCTTCTGCCATGCTCCCCTGCACTGCTAGCCCCAGTTCTCCCGGGCTCCCCCGCCATGCTGGCTCAGGCTCTGCCGCCCTCCCTGCCCCGCCCTGCTGGCTCAGGCTCTGCCGCCCGCCCCCCACACTGCTGGCCCCGCCTCTGCCAGGCTTTCCCACCTCTGCCGGGGCCGGCCGGGCTCCAGCTTGGCTTGGGGCTGCCGTGGGCTCTCACTTCCGTGTTGGCAGCTTTTAGAATTTTGTTAATAGATTAGCCGCCCCGGAATATTAGCCGCACTTCCGGGTTTCCACCAAAATTTTGGTCAAATTGGTGCGGCTTGTATTCGTGAAATTACTGTATACTAAAATCATAAAAGGAATATTATCCTTTCCTGCCTTCTGCTTACTCATAAATGCTGTCTCTGAGCCATTACCTTCATATTACTAACATATCTGATGTTTTCTACAGGGTCAAGACCATGAAAATAGTTGCACTTCTGTCTGGAGACATAACGATCATTTGTTTGATCTGATGTTTGCTTGTTTTAATGTTTACTCTTCACCACATACAGCAAATATCCCACTGCTCCCTATCTCCCTTTCCAAGCCCCACAAACTCACAACTCTTTCTATTTCTACCACTTTTGTGTCCATAATGTAGGAAAAGTATAAGAATTTGACTTGGATTTACACTGAAATAGCAAATTGAACAGGAATTTGATATTGCCTAGATTAACAAAGCAAAAGCAAATAGCTCCACATTCTGTATTAAATCTTATCTGTTTTAAATGTGAAAAAATAAGAGGACATTGACTAGAATATCATGTTCAGCTCTGGCCTTCTAAATTACCAGAAAGATAAGGAAATACCAGGGTATATCTAATATTTTTGGAGGAGGAAAGATAAAACACATAAAGTTTGATGAGGAACTTTTCAAAATGAAACAAGAGCATAATTTGTCTTTACTGATTCCAAAAATGTAAGAGCATCTTTAAGGAAATTATTATTCCAAGCTTGCTCTTCTTATGACTTTCAATTTTGTTCTTGTCATAATATTGCTTTCTTTCCTTTTGAATTTGAGTTATACCAAATGAATCATCCAGTGGCAGTCACTCATTATTTGCCTTCAGATTTCTGGGGCTGGTTAAAAGCTGAATCCCTAAGTGGCTGAGCTTGGAAGGCACTACTGAACTCACAAGAAGCCTGGGGAGTAGCATTAGTGACTGGTCTCTAGCAGGACTTTGTGCAGCTGATCAAGCTGAGAACTTCTTTCTTTTCCACATCCTCTGTCAGCAGGTCCTTTCCCCATTCAATGAGGCTCGTATGTCCCTTATTCTTCCCTTTGCTGCTGATATACCAGTGGGAGATCATTTTCGTATTTCTACGACCATGTCTAACAGATGCAAAGATAAAAATATTTTCATGTTGATAAATTAAAATTATTGCAATTCTGTATATTCTAAATGACGTGAAGCTTTTTATTTTTGTGGAATGTAATGAATAATCCAAAAAGCTCACAAGGTCTGGAAACAGCAAGTAGAATTCATGGCATCCAAATTATCTTTTCTCATAGGTAATCTTGTTCTTTCCCTGTGAGCACTGTTCAGACAGAAATGGTTTCTACATGAGTAGATGGGTAATGTCAGAGAAGAGAACAAGATCTGAATGCATTCTGGGTAAAACATTTGGTGACACTTGCCAGAACATTCACAGCAAGGCATGCATGGATATGATCTGGTATTTCCTCAATCAGCAGTGTATTCTGAACACCAGGCTGCTACAGAGAGCAAGCTCTCTTCTTTCTCCGTATGATCTTTCTCACCCAAATGCCATCCTACTGGAACTATCTTACAGGCACAGCACTTCCAGCACATGGGCCTGAGTTGCTCGGATGGTGAGAAAGGGACACCAGACCTGTCTTCCCCTTACATTCATCCATGGAGGACCAGGTCCTTGAGTCAGCAGGACTCCTGATCCAGGAAAAGAAACAATTAGTTGTTTTTCTGATGGGGATGGTTCCCCAGGAGTCTAGAGAAATGTCTGAAAGACTAAAGCACCCATGGTTGTACAGTTACACACCTCTCCAGCACAGGATTTCTTCTGAGGAAGGTACTCCAGAGAGAAGCACATCAAGCTGTAAGACCTCAGCATTCTAGGCAAGTTACCAGACCTGGCTCTGGCTGGGCAGCAGAAGAGCATTGCATAACATATCTGCTGGGTTGCCTCTGCTACCTTCTTAAAAAGAGAAGGGAAATCTTGAACTGCACCAAGTACCACTGTGCAAAGACCCACAGAGAAAAGGTCATGAGCCCATAAACCCTCTTACAGAGCAAGGAACCTGCTACTTGCCTTTTTCTCTCCCTGCACAGAGAGTCATCACAGTGTGTCTCATCATGAAGAGCCCACAGCTTCTACAGAATCTCCCCCTCTGTATTCATCAGACACGCTTATCAACCCAGTCTGGAATTCCTCTTACAGACCACTGTGTCAAAACATGGTTTTCAAAAAAAGCTTCTTCTAGCAAAGCCCCTCCTTAAATACATTTTCATTATTTGGTTTAGCATGCAGCTAGGAAGGAAGTGTCTTGGAAGCAGAGTACTCTGCTCTATGACACTAAGCACCACTTGAGACAGAGGCAGCATGGGTTTCCTGTACAGAGACACTTGGGAGGGCCAGAACACCAGCTCAGGCTGACATAAAAACATCTTAACAAAAGCCCGTCAGCAGAGGGTCATCATCTCCCCACACAAGGTATCCATGATTTTTCTCTGGTGACTCACAGGGGTTTGCAAGATGGCAGAGTAAAAGTCTCTGTCCTTACTGGGAGAAGCACTGCAGAGGACCCCTCAGTGAGGACGTGAAACCTATTGAGTCATCCTGGGCAAACAGGGAAGAAATGCAGAAAATTCACTTTATACTTTGAGGCAACCTTCATAAATAAAAGTAAGCAAAACCAAAATCCTCAAGGGATATACAAAACCCCTTTTGATGCCAGGAGAAGCCTTAAAAATTTTCCTAACACAAACTGTCAATTGTGATCTGCCTGATCAGTGATTAAAAAGCAGCCAGAAAAAGTAGGGGTTTATGTTTTTCTGCTAATTAATATCCATTGCTATCTCCCAGAGATCACTATGGATTCTGTTCTCACATCTTTGTTCAAGGTGGCTACAGTCTTTCCCACTAATGGCTTCCACCAAAAGCATATGTATAGAAGGCAATTTCAGAGCATCTGTCTACTGTCATCAGTCTTACCAAAGAATATATCCCAGTAAACATTACTGAAGAGATTAGCCAGGCTTTACATCTTTGTTTTTTTCAGTCAGTCTCATAGAAGGTTTAAGTACATTTCGTTACAAAATCTACATAGAGGACACACTGTTTATGCTACACACAATTTAAATCTCCAAATGCCAAGGTCAAAATCTGTGAAAAATGAACAGTACAATCCACAAGCTCATTATTAGTACATCACCATTTTTTGTGCAAGGGCTTGACTTTAATAGGCATCTGCCTTTCTAAAACATATCATCAGAAGACTGTGGGTGAAGAGCTAAACTGTGCTGAGTAGCACATCCATGTAGCCTGGATTTTAGCAACAGCACTTTGGACCACCTTTCTTTTTAGGGTTATCATTAGATTGGCTTTAGAAAATCCTGTTTGATTAATCATATTAATAACACAGGTTTGAGGGCTTTGAGGTAAACAGTTTAGAAGAAAGCTGATAGAGCTGAGAAACTATAACAAAAAATGTAAAATAAGTAAAGAGAAAAAATAAATTGGTGTGAGCTCAACAGTATCCTTTGCCCTAAACATGCAGAAGAAAGAAGCAAGGAATTATGCTTTAGCTAAATCAGCCACACTTTAAACTTGAACTTTGTGTTTCATCCTCAGTTTGTCAGTTTACACTTACATCTTTCAACTACCATCTCAAAAATTGGAAGTATTTGGAGAAATACTGAATTGTTGTATGCATTAAATACACCTTGTCCCTTAAAAACCTGCTCATGAATGACCTGCAAAGAAAACTCCACCATTAAAAAATCTTTTAATTATTAATTTAAAATTATTAAGCAACAACTTGAGTTATTACTGGCTGCTCATCACACTTTCATTCATATTTGCTAAGCAGCTGGTCAAAACAAGTACAGTAATTTCACGATTATAAGCCACACCATTTTGACTAGAATTTTTATCCCACCCCGGAAATGTGGCTTACACTCAGGAGCAGTTAATATGTGAAAAATTTTCTGAAATTTCCAACCCCAGAAGTGGAAGCTGAGGTGCCGAGCCGAACACCTGCCAGTAAAACCCGGGATTGCGCGAATGTTACAAATTGGTTACTGTGTTGCACGGTGGGTAGAGGCAGCTCCCTGCCACCAGCAGAGCGGGGGGGGAGGCGGGGGCTCCCTCCTGCCGGCCCCGCGGCCCAAGGGAGAGGTGGGGGGCTCCGTGCTCGCCTCCCACCGGCGCTGCAGGAGCAGGCGGGGGGTACTCTGTGCCCTCCTGCCACCGTGGGGTAGTGCTGGGCCGGGGCGAGCAAGCCCAGCAGTAGCAGTGGCTGGCCCCAAGCAGCCCCGCCGAGTGGCAGCGCCGAGCTGGGCCACCTGGCCCCATTGGCAGCCCCGAGAGGGCGGAGCCCGCACGGCCCGAGCCGAGCCAGTAAACCCCGTGATTCTGTTACTACTTGGCAACCTTGTTGCACGCGGGTCCTCGCTGCGAATGACAGAGTGGCTTATAATCAGGTGCGGCTTATACATGGACAAAGAACAAAATGTTGCTGACACCCGGAGACGCGACTTGTAGTCCATGCGGCTTGTAATAGTGAAATTACTGTAATTACTTTTAAGTAAATAGTTCATTTGTGGGATCATGGAGTGAAAATCAACTCAGTCTAAACTAGCAAATTCTGGTTTCTCCTGATGATAGAACATCCATGAAAATGTGCAGATGAGAAACTGGATTTAAACTGCATTTTAAAATAAAGCAACAATTTATAATTTCTACAAAGTTGAAGACTGAGATTAAGCAAAGCAGGAATTTTGGAGGCTTTGTTTCTCCGGGAGTTCCACTGTGCTGCCACCACCTTCTTGCATTCTATCAACATTGTACAAAAATAAAGCGATCTGCCTTTCACCTGCATTTCAGTTGCCAAAACCAAATTAAAAACACAGGTCTATTTTAAAGACCATTCCTATAGATTTTTCTCTGTAGAAGATTCAATGTTTTCCGAGAGAGAAAGAAAAATCAAGTTGAATGTGAGAAGTTTAAAATTGTACCTGAAGAACTCCATGAAAGTGAAGCCATAACCATGCTGTTCAGCAATTCCAGCACAAACAACATTTGCAGATGCTCCGATCAACGTTCCATTACCTGCAGTTCAGAAAACAAAGACTAGTTTATAGTTGTGCTTTCTTTCTTACCCTTCCTATGTTTATTCTCTGTTAAAGTCCTAAGATGGACTCATTACAAATGAAAAATCAATTTCTGTAGTACAGGTTTGGAAAGAAACATGCAGTGAATACTTCCACATCCTACAAATAGCTTCATGTTTTGAAATATATGCCTGGTATTATTCCTTGGTTCTACTTAGGTCAGAAAAATAGAGAAGGAACATAGCACCAATAAGAAAATAACACCATAGACCTGCATTCAGATTGTTGATTTTTAGTTTTACTTAACTAGAAGGGGCCATCAGATGAGATGAAAAAATGAGATAGATTGGGGATGCTAAGAAAAATGGATGCCTTTTTTCCTAATGTCAACTTGATATTGACAATGTAGTGTTTTCTTTATTGATAAACTAATTAACTTGCAAGATATGTTTTGGAATTTTTATTAGAAATTTAAAACACAGTAAGTGTGACAATGGAGACGAATGGATCTGTTTCATGTCTCTCTCCCAAGGCAAAAAGATCACAGCCTTTGGTTACCTAATCACCATGCTTCTCCAATAAATAAGGGAGTAAAATTTCAATCCATGAACTTCACTAAGTTACCTTATATAAGCCCCCATAGGAGAGGAACACAACAAAGAAAAATAATTTGCCACATTTATAATGTGCATCTATCCTCACTTCTTTTCTCCCCAGCCTCTTCCAGAAATTAATTTATTTCTTCATTTTCTCTAAGCTTTTAACAATCTGGCAATGTATAGAAGTTAGGTATTCAGAGCTCAGAAAGAACGAACCATTTTCTGCATCATTCCCATGAGTCATTCCTCAGACTTATACATGCTGCATACTTGACTTCCACAAAGCAGATGGCTTCTGCAAATGTTTCTGATCTAAGGCACGACTCAGGAAGTGACACTGACTCCTACATGCTGTTCTTTAACTGAAGTTTTGAACAAAGGAGGTAAGAATCTAAGAGAATTTTTTTTATACTTCGGTAAGTCATCTCTTTTGCCATACATCACTACATTAACAATCCATTATTCTAAGCAGAAGCCTTCCTTTCCTCCCGTTGGCATGTAGTTACTCTTCTTATTTTGGTTCTGTTAAAAATTTTAGCTCCATGGAAACTCTCTTGTCTGACTTTGAGAGAAACAGATCATAATGCAATTAATGCTCCAGTTAATTGTTTTGATTCAGTAAATATTTCAGGTCACCCGGAGATTGGTGTATCAAAAACTATCTCAGAATAAAGGCAGAATTATTCCCCCAAAGTATTCACACATGTTACTGCTACAGCCTTCTGCACCTGAAAGTGCACACCAAATTAGAAGATGTCTAAAAATATTCTTAAAAAATAATATAACACTCTTAAATTCAACAAAAATGAAGTGCTATAATTCAGATGGTTTGGTCATTATAGTGACAGAGCAACAACTTTGAGGAAAAACTAAACCCCAAAAGTCACTTGGGAATTTTTTATTATTATTTTTACTTGATTTCATGAAAGTCAAAGCTTTCCAATAATTTTTTTTTTTTCAATTGAGTCCAAAGAAAATGCATGATTTTTATTTATTCCAGGATGGTCAATTATTATCAACACACATCAAGCAGCAAACAGATTTTCATCCTGGAGTGGAGATCTGAACAAATTATCTATTGTCTCATGTGAGTGGCCTAAGCAACACCTATTAAGAACAATAGACTGGTTTTATTTTCTCATCAGCAGCCTCAAACAGCTCCTGAGCAGGTGCCACTATGGAATAAGGAAGACACAGAAATCTTGGAGATTTCTTGAGATGAGTAAAGCATTCCACTCCTACTCCCTCTAGTCCCAAATAGACATTTTGAATACTTAATTCTCCCTCTTTGTTTTTTTAAATTCCTTTGTTTTCTGCTCTCCTAGGAGCTATGCTGGGTGACCTGCTTCCTACTTGTTGTTTTTAAGGCTTTGACACTGCAAAGGGGCTGCTCAGTGCAGAGATACATTTTAAAAATATTGTCCAGCACTGGTCGGTAGGAACATCACAGCTCATTAGTCCTGCTGTCTCTCTCTTTGCCTCAAAGTATATTCTAATTACTTTAATGCATGTTTAAAAATACAAAACTGAACTTGAAACAACAGCTTTCCTCGTAGATACTGCCATGAGAAAGCCAAAACACAAGGCGTGTGGCTTAATTGAAAACAGAACAAATGAATACAGCTACATGTAATTAGAGGAGTCAGGAAGGAACACTTCAGGAATTTTCAGTTCCAAACTAATCACTAGTCTACAGCATCCAAACATTCCATAAGAGATTTCTGCTCTATGTGTATCACAACCAGTCATCACTCTCAGAATAATGTTACTGCAGACAAGGAATAGCTCTGGCTTCAAATTAAAGAAATGAGACTGAAACTGTGCTAGTCCCACGGTTCTGACTAGATACAGTTGAGATCTCCAAACAGCATGAGCTCTCCTATACTGTATGGGCTATAGTAATGCCTGACATAATGAAGTATTATGGAAAGAGTTTCTGCTTCAGCAGTGAATTGATTTCCCCAAGTAGATTTCACTTGAGAAGAAATCGTCACCTTAAATGTTATCTGTGAGGAGTAGTATTACTTTTTCATTTGTTTGGAGCGTGTGTGCAGTTTAATTAGGCACTGGCTCAGCAGGTTTCAAAGAACTGCTCTCAAATTAAGAACAGAGGCAAACTTTTGTTTCACCTCCCAGGAACATCTGTCTCCATGGCACGGGTTTAACTCAGTAGTGAAGCAGCAACACCACGACCCTCTGAATCATGGAAACTGAAGACTAGGTTAATGTACACAGAAACCTAAATTCGTTCTAATTGATGGAAATTAAGAATAGACATTTTTTAGGACTTCACCCAGTCTTCACTTCATCTTCACATCATCTGCAATGTCAAGAACAGTTCAGCTTAAAAAGGCTCCTGCTTGTTTGTATGCTGAAAACAACACATGGGTCAGCTGTATCGACACAATGCAATAATTAATCTGTTTTGAGGACTCCTATTGTAACTTTGTTGATGACTCCTACTCACCCTTTATCACAAGGCAGATAGCTACTGAGAAACTGGATTAACTACAATGAATTGTTACATTTCTAATGTCAATAGTATGTGAGATCTCTGAAATAAGTAATACATTTTATTCTGAATATGTCTTCTTCCTTTTATTGTTGACAGACTAAGTGCACTGTTGTCAATATTAACTGTGCTTAATAGTTCATAAGCATGAAGTCAAGAGAGACCTTTTTCTTAATAAAAAAATAGTGATTCTAAGTAGCTGCTTATGATACACAGAAGAAAATGGCAGAGGAATCCTCACAGACCTTAATAATTTTTTCATGGAGCTGCCCTAGCTTTGTACAATCATTTCAGAAACAAAGTAGAAGGTCTTCTAGTACTTTTGTCTAGAAAAGGTGATATAAGAGTTTCTTTCTGATATTTCTCAAGGCAAATAACTTTGAATATCTTTTGGGAATATGAAATCAACCCCAAGTGTAAGACAGTATTTAACAGTTTTAGTTAAGAATAAATCTATCAAGAAATATCCAAGCTCCACACATTAAAATGTGCCTTTTTATCCCCAGCTAACTTAGAGCAAGAAGCAGGAAGATGCTGACGAGGTTTGGTAGGTCTGATTGGATACCTGCATTATCCACCAGCCCCACTTCTTCCAACCTTCTTCCATTTGTAGCTACTTCCACACCACCCAGCACTCAGCTCTTGCTGCATGGCTCCTTCAGACATTGCCAAATCTGAACCCAGACCTTGCACACCACACACAGTGTACCTCTCGTGGGCCCAGACAGCCTCTTCCTCAGTGAAGAGTTTGTCCAAGTGCCTATAACCTGCAATGCATTGAGGATCAATGGTGGGAGAAGCGATTAGGCTTACTGAAAGAAAGGCTGGGAAATCAGATTAGAATCACAACCAGAAAAGGGAGAGAGTTTGGATCAATAATGTGCATCCTATGACTTCAAGCCTCATCCTCAGCTATTGATTTTTACTTGTCAGCAGCACATCTATTATGTCTAAATGCTGTTAGTTCTTAGGAGTCCCTTTGGCATTGCCCCCTCAAGAGCAAGCCTAACCCTTTTGTTTGCTGCGTTAATATGTTTGCTTGAAGAATCAACTCAAAGTGCCTGGCAGGATTAGTGTTTTTTACTCAAAGCAGTGAGAAATCAAAGGGAAGGGATTACCACTAATAAAGCTGTTTGGCCTAGCCTAAGCAGCCATCATAACAACAACTTCCTTGAATATAAAGGCGATAATACCTTGGGTAACAACCAAGTGCATGGCTAACACAAAAGTTTGCTTTGCTGTGAGAATTACAGATCATTTCCCTTCTACATGCCCTGATAGAGGAGAACAAGCTATGCCTGTGCTTAACCAAGAGGCCTTCTGCATTTTCTCTCTCCTGTATCTCTGGACAGCTAACGCAGATGTTAAAAGACTGCCCTAAAAGCTCTGAGAACAGCTTTTCCCCAGCCTTTAACACGCATCTGTGACAGGCCCAGTTTTATACAGGACAGTTGTTCTGCTTTTTCCAGACAAGGATTCTCTTTCTGAAACAAGGAATTTTCCACAGTCATGAATAATTTTAGGGTAAGGATTATCAGCCCTGCTTTTTGCTGTAATGAATCATTCCATTACAGTATCAAAGCAAAACTTACTGAAGGAAGCCAGCTCCTTGCTTCCAATGCATTTTTAAAAGAAAATCTTGTGCAGTCTCCCATATAATTTACATTGTAAAATAAAGGTAGACTGATGTGCCTGGCTTACTTTCCACAGCATATTCTCTACTTAAAGCCCAGACTGAGAAAATGTAACAAATCTGTCTGCCAAAAGGAACACTGACCAGTTCTGGTTTTGATTAGCTTCATAGAAGACAGCCTTCATAGCTTTCATAAATTTTCAGTTTCACACAAAAGTAATACAGATTTTCCTCATTAAAAAACCCCAAAAAACCCAAAAAACCCCTACATTTATATTAATCTGTTCAATCTCCACAAGCCTTGAATATCTTTGTCATCAATGAAAAAGAGAATCAAAGCCAATTGAACAGTAGCAGTCCCTGAAAGCAACATCAAGTTATAGGCATGCATGAACTCATTTAATATTGTTAGTTGTGAAAAAATGCAGTCTTATGATACCAATTTTTTTTTATGTTACTGATTTGGAAATATTTTGAATGGAACATTTCTACACACATGCATAAACTTAGACATTAAAGGGGAAAAAGTGAAATAACATGAATGAAATTTTTGAGTTAGGTTATGAAAAAAGTTCATTGAAGTGCATTCAACCCAATGCTTTCAATCAGGTAGAATTTACCACTTTTTCTCACCACTACAACACCACCAGCAGGATAGTTGTATAAGAATTACACTAGTGAATGCTCATTGTTTCCTTTTTGCTATGAGAGGAAAAGGTGAAATTTCAATTTGCCATTATTCTACCAGAAGTGTGAAATAAATAAGGTGAGTGGCTGAACATCCTGGACTTGTTATTTTAGTGACCTAAAGAAATCCATAAACTTCTATGAAATCCAGACATCTGTAAAAAATACATAAAACCTGAGGAGACCACTAATACCACTTATCTCCTCTGAGTCAACCTACCCAATACAAGTGTGAAAAATACTATTATAATGATGGATAGTGCCAGCAGTCTGACACACCATTCCCCTATGCCCTGAGACACATATTCAAGTAGCTTTCACTTAATGCTTTTAATGCTGCACATATTTCATCTCTGAATTTTAGATTCAAAGACTCAAACTATGTCTCAGTTTCACAGTTTTGCCACATGTATGTTAATGGGGATCAAATATTGAAAAACTGTTTCATATACAGGAACCTAGCATAAGAGTACATTATTCAACTTTACCATAATATACTCTGAAGATAACTGTGCTAAATAGATTTATCAATATCTATATAAATAACATCTAGACCATGATTATAATTTTCCTTAGTGTCAT
This sequence comes from Catharus ustulatus, assembly GCF_009819885.2. Taxonomy (NCBI): domain Eukaryota; kingdom Metazoa; phylum Chordata; class Aves; order Passeriformes; family Turdidae; genus Catharus; species Catharus ustulatus. Next base: position 91,389,012 of record NC_046222.1, on the reverse strand, counting down.
ATAGAATGTCTGATTTGTTAATATAAATCAATATGAATATTGCAAGATTTTTTCCTCCTTGAGGTGCAGTAGAGGGGGCACTGCCTGGCAAGTGTCTGCAGAGGAAGCAAAGTAGATAATCCAGTATTATATTCTGCACTTAAGTGTTTCAAGTCTTGCTGTAGCTTCCCTGCCTTGTTCTGTCTGATAGCCCAAGTGCTACCTTCTAACTGAATATTCCTCTTCTGCTGACAGCTGTTCACAGTCTGTATTCTCATACTGCAGCAACTCACTGATACAACATAGTCAGTTTGCCTATTCCATATAATTCTGAAAACAGAAGTGGCTAAGATGTCTGGAAAGAATATTCTGCCGTTTATGATAAAGAAATGCAAAAAGCAAGTAAACAAAATTAAACTCATCTCCACACATAATTTGTAATAGCCCCAACGCCATGTCTGATCATTATCCTATCCCTAATTCACAGAACTTTATAGCTTGCAGTTATTTTACACAGATTGAAAACCATTATTAGAAGCATTTCAAACTTATCAGTAATGCTAGCATTACAATCAAGTGATTTTGGTGTTTGGTATAAAATTATTTTCTAAATCAATAACAGATATTACACATAGCTGTCTTATTTTCAATTTAAAATCTAAGACTTACTATCTAAACTATAAATCCTCATCAGTGCAGCTGAAACAGCACCCTTTACCCCATATGCTTCATATTTCACCCTTAATGACATACATACATCCACATATGCATGTCTGCCAAGGTAACTCTTTCCAAGCTTAGAAGAATGTCCTTGCTGAAAAAATATACTAGTTTTCAATAGAGGGGTTGTCTTCCATATTAACTCCATATCTTAAAACCAAACTGGTCTCTGATACAGCCTTCATACAGACAAAGATATGTCTGTCAATGGACACACTTAGTTTTGCCTGGTTTCACATTTTAAGCTCAACATTTTGTTCTGTATCTCTTCCATACCCCAGAGGACAATTTTTGGCAATCTTAGAAAGTATCCTTTAGTTGCAGGGAGTCTGGAAACAAGCCTTGGTCTCACACCAAGGGTTTTTCAGCACTGCTGGGCTTTAAGAACTTCAAACTGAAAAAGCATGAAGATAACGCAGAGCATAAAATCCTGAAAGAGCTAAGGAAAAGAGCAACGGGGTTTTTATAGAAGGTTACAGATTCTGGCTGTTACAGAAAAAAGCAAGAGGACAGTTTGGGCACTCAGGTATTAATTGAGTGAAAAGAGTCCTCATGCTTATATCCAATGTTTTTCATACTACAACCAAACTTTCAGGTAACATCTGAATGAGTTCTATATTAAGAACAAGAAAAGAGTAATACCATGGACAGCAGCCACTATAGAATTAATATCCATCACTGCAAACATCATAAAAACAATGCAAAGTACATTTAGAGAGCAAATTAGATATTAGTGAAAGACATACAAAAAACATGCATCTAGATATGTACAATTTAAAGGTATAACACTGCTAAAGACTGCCCTGTGGTCTTTAAATGAAAACTGTGAGGTATTTCCAAAATTTGCCTATTTGATTTGCCTGCATTTCAAAATCAAGACCAGCAACATCCTTTTCCTTTTGAAAGATTGCTCTATTCCCTACAGTACGACCCTTTTATTTTGATTGAGTTTTATATAGAAAAATAAAATATTCATCTGAATCTGAACTGCTTTGCCCATAAGACATAGAACTGAGCCCCAGGATTTCTTGTCATTAAAAGGCTCTTTTAGAACTAATAGGATTTTCCAATATTCGTGTCCTGGTTAAAATCAAGTTCAGGTACATATATTGTCTCTAACAAAAAATTTTCCTACAGTTTCAATTACACATTTTGTACAATAATAAATATCAAATCCAAAGCTGAATACTGCTCCTCCTAAATAACAGCAATATTTCTGCACCATGAATTAAATTTTTGGTAGACTTTTTTAATATTTCAGATTGAAAAATGTTACGCAAATTCGATCTATTGTAACTATAGAAAAGTAGCTACAGTTTTTCATAATGTTAATTATTGTATATTTATTACATTTTATATTTTCTGAAAGATATAACTTTTCCTCATATTGCAGAGAAGGAAGGTTGGTTTATGAATATAAACAATATTTTTAGCTTTATACCTTCAGTGTGTCTAAAGGTTTAAACCTAGTTTAGGATTTTATTGAGCAGAATAGGCAGGAATAATAAATCAGTGATACTCCACTGTGCAAGGCCCCATCTGCACCAGGGACCTAAGGAGGGCTGCTGAGAGGCAGAACAGCTACAGCACTGGACTATTGAGAGAAATCCCACTGTTTAGCTGCACTGTGGGATGGCTGTAATAGCTGTAATTAGCACAGTGTCCTGTGGATAATGAATTTTATTCACACCTGGGTTTTGACCTGGTAAGGTTAGAAGAAAAGTGCCAGCTATCCTCTCTTCCTGCCTCCTGTCTTGTCACAGAGCCTACAACTGAGTTGTATGGCCTGAATGCCTCCTAGAAACTGCCCATTTCTGCAGAATTGTAACAGTAATGACTTTCAGGTGTTCTCCTTCAGAAAAATACACAAAGAAGGAAAATAGTGCAAAACTATGTATTATAAAAAATATCCCCTCTGGACCACATTATTAGTCACTGCAGCAAAGTTTTTACACTTTTCTATGCTAGCAACTCAGATTCCAAAAGGTAGGAAATTCAAAAAAATTATTTTGATATTTTTCTTTTGCTCTTTTTTTAAAAGCATACTTCTTATAAATCATGATAAATAAAGAGAGAAAGAGATTAAAAGGTAAATAAATGCCAACTTTTTAAATGTCAAATGAAGAAAAACCCCGAAATAATATCTTAGCTATAACTCTTAGCTCAGTAAATAGTCTAGTTCTACACAATTGAACAATCTTAACAGGTGAATTTCTGACTGTACACTCACTCATTTTAAGTTGAATCCTTATTTTATGCTCTCTTAAAAGTCATGAGCTGAAATAAAAAGTGCAATTACAGTTCCTCTTCTTCTGAAATTGCTGTAGCTAGCAACCTTCATTTGCTCTCCAGAATTTCAGCATTCCCTAGACACTATTGGAAGGTCTACATAAAACTCAGTCTCCAGAGTGCAATAATTCCGTCAAGTAGTAGAATACAAAACATTAATGAATGAAGTTTTAGTCAGTGCCCTCTCATGCAAAAGTTATATAGATACAAATTCATCAGAACACCCCAGAAGTTTCTTCCTCATTTACTTCCTTTAGTACCTTTTATATTTCCTGTTTTCTTTCCCTTCACCGTTAACATGCAATTGAAATACTGGCAGATCATGCATTTTAAAATTCCATGAGCAACACAATTTTTCCAGATGCTTAGACAGCCTGACCACAAATGCCCAGAAAGATGTGAATTAATAGGATTGGTCAGCATCCAGAAGATTTGACCAACCAAAATCCCCAAAAGCCTGAATTCATTTCACCTGTCTTTGGGAACTCCTCTCAGTCACATGAGGGGCTCCAATGTGCTCTGCAGAGATCATCTGGCAATTTCAGTGGATGAATAAACACCTTGGTCATACTGCTGTCTCCATCACCAAATGTGGAAGGTGGGGTACCATACTCCTAACTTACTACCTATGTCCTTAAATTCTTAAAGAAAGGGACAAATGTAGATCTAACTTTCCAGAACCAGGTCACCTGGAAAATTCTCATGTTTATTTCTTAACTGTGTGAGATTGACCTGACCTGAACAAGAAAATTTCTGTCAAAAGGAACAGGCCAGCTATGAGGGATATTGAAAGAATTTGAAATTGTGACACCCTCACCAGGAACTCATCATCGTCATCACTGCCTTGGCTTTCTTGATTAAGAGACAGGATTTTTCATCCTTTCCCACTTTCAGAGACACATTTCACAGAACAAGGAGCATCTATGTGATGTTCCTTTCCTCCTTTTGTCTGAGCACCAGGCCATGAAAGACAGAAATGCAGCAGCAGCAGCTCTCTTTTGGGACACAATGAAAACTACGTGGCAGTTATACCATCAAAGGTCTTTTCATCGTATTTGAGACTGACTCCATCCTTCTTTCATTTCCAAGACAACAGCTAAAGCAATGAAGGAAAATTACTGCCTTTTCTCATCCTATCATCTTCCAAATATGTAGCTGCCTGTGCACTTTGTGGCAATAGGAAAAAAGTAATTGCAACCACGGGAAAATTTTTAGGAGAAAATGGATGCCGTTTTCCTAGACAGGCACAAATGCTGTTGCTCCCTTTACAGACACATTAGTAGTGTTTACTCTGAGCTACAGAAATGTTATCGTATTACCAGAAATTAAATTCTGCATTATGTAGCAAACAGCTAACCCTATAATATGTAGTTGTAATCCATTATTTCATAAGAATCTTCTACAAAATATCTTGTTTGTCAAGTTCCCTTGGTTGCATAAGCAGTGATAAGATCCAATCTTTTGCCCTAAGCACCAGGCAGTAATGATATCATTGTCATCTATTCTGCAACTGCATTAGCCTACCTCGAGGATTCCTCCACACACTTCAGGGATGATGGGAATTCTCTTTTGGAAATTATCTTTAAGGACCTTCAACATTTCCTTTTTTAAGAAAGAAAAGCCTTATTTCCCTCACTTTTCAAGGCTGCATCTTTGAAAGCTAAAGCTTTCACATACTTCTTATTCTCCAACAATAAGCTCCTGTCCATTAGCTTTTCATCAATGGAAAATCAAAAGCATATTAAATTGCAGCCTAACACTCCTTAGAAGACATTTGCCAGTATAACTCAGCATATGCTCAGCTTTATCTTAATAGAGAACAGTCAGGAAAGTTTAAGCTTTTGCTAATAATGATCTAACCTTTTATCCAAATATTTGTATGGAGTATATCTGAACCCTAGGTACCTCCTATGGATCTCTAATCTCTTTAATTTAAATAATTTTCATGGTTCTGTTTACATTTTTACTTTTGTTTCATATTGCATGCACAGAGAAGTCTCTCAAAATCCAGACATCCCTTCAACAAATCAAATTAAAGGAATTTGGGTTAAGATGATAACTGATATTTTAGGAAAATCAGCTGAGACTGGTAAAGGTTCCAAGATTCATAAAGTGCATCCCGCTCAGAATATATCAGCCTAATCTGCCTAATTTTATATTCCTTATGCTATTTCTTTTAATCTGAAAAATTTAATGAAATGAAAGTATGTTCAGTGATCAACAAATTCACAGAATCATAGTATCATTTAGGTTGAAAAAAACCTCTAAGAACTCTGAGTCCTATAAAAAGGTGAGGAAGTACAACATTTTCATGGTAAACATCTATATGAAGATATGCTGATTATTCCAATCACTGGTTTTAAAGAGAAAGAGATTAAAGTCACAATATAATGATGAGTAATGATGAGTACAAAGAGATATTCCTCAAATGATTAACTGGTGTGAAATTGTCCTGCCTTTGAAAGATGCTCTTAAAATTCAATCTGTAAATTACATCACTATAATCACTGTTAGGTATTAAGGTCACTTGTACTAGCAATCACTTAGCTGAATAAACAAACCTGAACGTGAATTGCACACAAAAGTGCTTTAGTTATCCCTGTGGAGTCACAGGAGCTGTTTGGAGGGGCATGGAAGGGAAGAAGGGGTGGATCTGTGGTGGAACAACATGTTATTAATTGCAACTTTAAATAACTTAACTACCTAAATATTTAGGGACCAAAACATAGCCAATACTATGTAATTAGCATTAAAATTGTAAGTAGTAAAAAAAAATTCACTTTATTTGTCATTTAAAACTTACACATTTTAATGGCACTTAGTGGACTCGCTATATGGAGATGTTATATTGTAATGCTTTCACAAACCAGTTCCAAAATATTTTTTAAAAATCCTTGAAAGTATCAATTTAAAAACTACTGGATTGCTATTCTCTTTTTTTCTTACAAAAATAGAGACAAAATCCAGGGCCTACAGTCCATACATGCAATCTTTGTAATTTAAAAAAACAACTCCTTGTTTTGTGCTAATGTACTGACAATATACAAAATCCTATTTAACACCAAGATGGGCAATAGAAGAATGGCTGTTTGATTCATTATTAGAGATACATTTCCCAAATAAATATATTTTCCCAAAAGTATTTTCCTTAGAATGAGGAGTAACAAATAGGTCAGAAAATGGATACTGAAATAAGTTCTGTAAACCAGCCAGAAAATCTCCCAGTGACTTCAGCAGATTTTGAATCAAGCATTCAGATCTTAGCTATTATACATTTTCTGCATCTTTTCAATGAGCAATGACGGCTTTCTGTTCTGAAAGCCGAATGTATCTTTGTCTTTTCTCTCACAAAAGATCAGAACCCTATCAGCACCATCTGGACTGTTCCTTTGTATGTTTGTAGATTATGCAGATACAGACTTCAAACACAGACTGCAAAAATCCTATTGTGGCAGCAGCAACTGACTGGGATCTTCATCCAGGAGTGCTTTGAAGTCAAAGGAGCTGAATCAGGCCCTCCATATGCCTTGTACAGCAAAATGATTGAACTTGTTGTGCTGGTTTATACATGCAATAATTGCATAGCTATTACCTTATGTCAGCTCTCTCACATAAACTCTTACCTCCAAGACAAGCACCCATGGCCAATGAGAAGATTAATGGTTTCATAGGCAAGTTAACATCTGGATCCTTACTCAGATTGAGAAGCACAGGAATCTGTGGTTCAAGAGGAAAAGAGAGAGAATCAGAGAACATTATCCAACCATCGGCACAACATAAGTAAAGTTCATTAAAGGAGAAAGCTTAAACCACCAGTAAATCCAAAGAGTAATATGGGGGAGGGAGAGGGAGGGAATTGTTTTATTCTTGATGTTGCTTTTCTTAATTAGTTTATTTGCATCATATGCTTGATTTATACTCATGTTTTCGCCTGACTGTGCTAGTCCCATAGCTGAGGAGAAGCTATTGACATTAGGCCAAGCCTGGCACAAGTATTGCTAACAAAACTGGGGCTGTCTTCAGGTTTTGAGTGTCCTCCATGAGACCCTCTAGGTCTGCAGGGAACTGACAGTGACTATAAATCAATTACCCTTTCATTTCTTGAAAGCTAAAGGACAGAGATGTGAATCCTCTTCTCGTTTGAAATGACAGTAAAAGATGCCCAGTGAAGATGGCTGTAGATCATGAGTCAGTAACCAAAATACTACAAATCCTTTTTGTAACCAAAATTATCTGATCTATTAAGGAAAATTCGAGAAAATTCCATTTGGCAGGCTTCTGAATTCATAAGCAGATCAGAGTTATTTTACTTCTTATTTCAACATTATATTTACCAGAGAATGTAGATTTAGTTCACTGGGAAATATTTGCAAATGGTTTAATGCCATCCAGCAACTAAGCACCATGTGGTTCCTATCTCATACTCCCCCACACCTCCCCTTAGAGGGAAAAAAGAATCAGGAAAAAGCATTAAGCCTTCTGGGTTAAGATAAAAACAATTTAATTATTTAAAAAATATTGTTACAATAATTAATCATTGTCATGATATTAAATAAGATTATTATTATATTTTTTGTGCTATTTTAATGAAAATGAGAGACAGAAAAAGTAGTACAAGGGAAGACAAATAAATTATGTATAATACAATTGCTCACTACCTGTTCTCTGCTGCCCAGCCCACCCCCCAGAAGCAATTAGTGACAATTGGACATCTCCCCACAGTTTATATACTGAGTGTGTCATTCTATGGTATGGAATATCCCTTTGGCCAGTTTGTGTCAGCTATCCTGGTTATGCTCTCTCACCCACCTTCCAGTTTCTTGTGCTCCTGCTCCCTGGTACAGCATGGAAAAATAAATAGTTCTTGACTGGGGGTAAGCATTACTTAGCAACAACCAGAACATCAGTGTGTTATCAAGATTATTCCTATAGTAAATCCAAAGCACAGCACAGTAGCAGCTATTACTAAGAAAAATAATTCCATGGCAGCCAAAAACAGAACAGGCAGTTTTATGAATTTCATTTAATTGCTTTAGCAAATAAAATAAAAATTTAAGAAACAAAAACAAAACCAAAAAAAAACCTGAAAAATATAATAAGATTTGTAGGAAGGCATAATAGACTTCATAAGGCAATTGGTATAGACCCCAAAAAATACAGCAGGCAGGCTTTCTAGCAAGATCTAGCACCAGTTCTCAGCCAGTAACATTCTTCAGAGCTAAACAACTTCACCTTAGTTTAGAAAAGTGGTTTGAGGTCAACATACTTTGGTGACCACTTGGTTTAAAAAATGGTGTGATCAGTACCTGTATAGAGAGTTATTGGGGAGAGGTGACAATATTATTCTCCTGTTTTTAACATGTTCAGAGGTCTATGGGACCAAAAGGGAAAGAGAAAGAATAAAAAAATGTGGAATAGTAAGACATGAAGTAGGAAGATATTTGAGAAAATAACTGTGATCTATCTTAAAATTAATGCTTTCTTAGAGTTTAGGAGTTTCGGTAGTGAACAGAGTTATGACTTTTAATCCACCAATTTGTCATTTTAATGTATTTCACAATTCACCCTCAAGAGGTACGATCTCTTCTGCTTCCTGAAAAATGCTTTCACTTTGATGGCTGAGTGATGTTCACCTTTATTGACTGCATGTGTTGTTTTGGTATGGAGCAATACATGGGCTTTATGAGGAATTACAACTCTTTCTCCATTCCTTCCACCAGTTGTGATACTCATCCCTCTTAAACCCTCCAATTGATTAGCCTAAATAAGCTAATTTTAAACAATTATTCTTCAATTTTACATTGCCCAAAGATGTCTATTTCTATTTTAAGGCATAAAGAAGGTCCAGCATGTCCAGCATCTTGTCTGTTTTTTGTATGAAACAGTAAAGAAATAAGTAATTTCTCATCACCAACTTTATTTCTCTCAAACTTTCACAACTAGAACATGATATGCAATACAAAATTAAGTTATATTTATTTAAAAGTGATTTAGTGTTTCAATATTTCCTGTCGTTGAGGTCAGTCCTAAAGCTGTTGCCAGACAGCTTTTGAGTGCAGAGCAAATAATGCCCCACGCCCCACCAGATATGCAGAGAGGAGACCAGAGGAGGGGTACTGGTACTGCTCTTTCAGTGAGCATCTCCTCCTGGGATGAGTAGTAGACTCACAAAGAGTGAAACCCTCTCAGCTATTTCTGCTTCCCAAAGATAACACTTGTACAAGTGCTTGCACATCCCCATTGTGCAAGAAGAGCACTTAAGCATGTTACCTATAGCTATGCAGTGCAGCAGAATTTAGCAGGTCAAGAGTGGCCCAAAAACACTGGTTAATATTCAAGGATCACCTCCTCCAAGCTCAGAAGCACATCCTGTCAAAGAAAAAATCAGGCAAACATGCCAGTAGGCCTACATGGATGAAGAGGGAACTCCTCGACAAACTCAGAAGAAAAAAGAACTTTACAGAGGGTGGAAGCTAGGAGAGGTAATCTGGGAGTAATAGAGAGAGATTATACAAGTAGCCAGTGAACAGTTTAGGAAAGTTAAACCCTGACAGAGTTAAATCTGGCCAGGGACAGCAAGAGCAACAAGGAAAGCTGCTATAGGTACTTCAGTGATGAAAAGAAGACTCAGGAAAATGTGGAGGAAGGAAATAGGAGACCTGGTTATCCCGGACACAAGGAAATGGCTGAGGTACTCATTAATTTTTCTGTCTTGATCTTCACCAGCAAGTGTTCCAGCCACATTGCTCAAGTCATAGAAGGCAAGGTTAGGGGGAATGAAGAACCACCTGCTGTAGGAAAAGATTAGGTTTGAGAACATTCTAAAGAAACAGAAGGCCCCCAAGTGCATGGGACCTGATGAGATAAATCTGCAGGTCCTGAGGGAGGCAGCTGAGGAAGAAGCTCCCACTGATTGGAAAGGGGATTATAATCCTCATTTTTAAAAGAGAAAAAGAAAGACCTGGAAAACTATAGGCCAATCAGTCTCACCTTGGTACCTGGCAAGGTCATGGAGAAGATCCTTCTGAAAAGTATGCTAAGGCAAATGGAGAACAAGGAAGGGATTGATGACATCCAACATGGCTTCACTAAGTGCAAATGGTGCCTGGCAAATCTGATGGCTTTCACCCAAATTGGAAAGGCATGGATCTGGTGGACAGACCATTTGATGGATAAGAAATTGACTGGATGGTCATAATTAAAGAGTTGCGATCAATGGTTCAATGTCCAAGGGGAGCCCGTTGACAACCCAATGGTTGATACGGGGCTGGTCTCATTTAACACTTTTTTCTTCTATATGGACAAAGTGTTAAAGATCAGGTTACTTTACAGGGCTTTGAACAACTTGGTCTAGTGGAAGTTTTCCCATGCCATGGCAGGAGGGTTGGAACTGGATAATCTTAAGATATTCCAACTTAAAACATTCCATGCTCCTATGATATTATCTGGTTTGTCTGTTTGTACAAAATGTCTATGAAACAGCAATTCACACTTTTATTTTAAGGACATATTGCTGCTCTACACCGTGAGACTTCATTACACACACTTTGCTGAGAGCTTCTTGTGGCAAAGATGTCTTCTGTGAAAACTGCAGAGAATATGCATTAATAGAAAACAAACTATTTGTAGCTTCCCAAAATGGCTGATGATTGCTCTGTTGCTGCAGATGGCAACTGCCTAGTCTTGCACTTTTACTGAGCAGTGAAATGCAGGACGTCATAGATAACTCTGGAAGGGGAGAGGGCAAGGAAATTCCAGAAATAAAGCTGGCATTAAGAACAGGAGATACATGTGAAACATTCAGCACTGCAAGAGAAAAGCATCTGATAGCTTTAGAGATGGTAAAAAGTGGGCCAAAAATTATTTACTTTCTAACTAAGGCCTGTCAGAGACTAAGTCACCTTGTCAGCCAGATGATTCACAGAAATTATTTGTTGCTCTGCTGACAAAGTAGTATTTAAACTCAGCTGAAAGAGGGATTTACTGTGGCTGTCTTTTTACTTCTGGTAATAAAAGAAAATATAAACAGATGGCTTCCGCATATATAGCTGATAAAACATCAGTTAAACTAAAGAGCCTACTGGTAATATAATACTGGTAATACCAGCATACTGGTAATCAGGTCACTTAAAATTCTAAGGGCAGAAATTCATAGCTATTTAAACATGACAATATTAGCAAAGTCCAGGCCTTAAAAATTAGGAAGTCTGCTGTCAAAGAATGTAATTGTGAGTTCAGCCTGTTGATAAGGGAAGATAAATAACAGAGGTTTAATAGAATGACACATAGAGCATCAATACATTTATTCTGCAGACAAAGAAAGATGGATATGAAACATGAAAAAACCCTTGTCAAAATTAAAATGAGAGAAATATAATAGCCAAGCTCCTGGTTAATGAATTTTTTATGATAGAACATTATCTTGGTGTTTTTTAGGAAATACCCAAGTATAACTATATATACTAGATTTTCAGCTGGCAACACAGCCTTTTACATACAGTCAGAGTTCACAGAGTTTCTCACTAAGTATTTTTCAAACTCAAAATTTGGGACCCTGAAACTGTAAAAGGACCAGTTGTACCAGCTGAATATTCACAAGCCCATGAAGCATGATGGGAACCATCCCAGAGTACTGAAGAAGCCAGCAGAGGTTATGGCAGGACCCTTCTTGATCATCCACCAAAACTCTTGGGAAGCTGGGAGTGTTCCTGCTGGCTGGCAGCTTATCAATATTATTCCAGTTGAGAGAAAGAGAATGAAGAAAGACCCAGAGAAACATAGACTTTTTAGTCTAGCCTCAGATTGTGGAAAAATATAGAGAAGATTATACTGGATACCATTAAAAGGCATGTAAAGAGCAATACAATCATCAGGCACAGCCAACAGGGGTTCACAGAAGGAAAGCCCTTCTATGATAAAGTCACCCTCCTCATGGATGAAGGGAAGGCAGTGAATGTAGTTTTTCTGGATCCTAGGAAGGATTTTGATGCTGTTCTTCACTGTATGGATGAGCTGTCCAGCTGTAGAATGAGCAGGTTCACAGTGCACTGGGTGAAGACATGGCTGAAGGGCAGAGCCCAGAGGGCTGCAGGGTATGTAAGTCCTTCAGCATGTCCAGATGCGGGCAACAAAGCTGGTGACAGGGCTGGAAGGTGTGTCCTGTGAGGGGCAGCTGAGTTGGAGAAGAGGGATGAGGGGGTGATTTCATTACTTTCTACAGCTTTCTGAAGAGGGGAAGTAGGGATGGATGTGCTGAGCTCTTCTGGGATCCAGTGACAGAATACAAGGCAATGGCTCAGAGCTGAATCATAACACTTTCAGACTGGACATTAGGAAGCATTTCTGTATTAAGAGGGTGGTCAAACACTGGAAAAAGGTTCCTAAAGAGGCATTCAGTGCCCTAAGCCTTTCAGGGTTTAAGGGTAATTTGGATAATGCCCTCAATAACAGGCTTTAATTTTTGCTCAGTCCTGATTTGTTGAGGCAGTTGTATCGAATTATTATTATAGGTTCCTTCCAAGTGAAATAGTCAATTCTATAATTTTACAATACTTTGTTACAGTGTATCTTTTACTTGGTGACAAGAAATGATTGATTTTCCTATCACTTGCAGATAGCTATCACAGTTGCCAGGCATACTTATGCAAAGAAATGCAATAAACACTCACTCATGCAGACATATATTTAATTAGGGAGCTGAATTTTCACTTTTCAATTTAGAGTGAAGGGTGAAGTCCTGGCATTACAGTTCATTGGGCTATTTTCAGTGCTCCCATCTTGTTTTGGTGTAGTTTATTGTCTTTGCATACAGAATTAAGAATTTTGAAATAATTTTAAATAAACAATTAGAAGGTATTTCTAAAAATGTTTTTCCTTCATGCAGTTTCAATGCTCTATTTTAATTTTAAAAATGCGAGAATTTTGGCAAGACAGAAACAATAAAAGTATTCAACCTATGATAAGTGCACTTAGAAACTCATTCCGTTGTTTCTTGTAGGCAATTATCTTTGCTACAGCATCCGCTCTAGCAAAAAATACATGCTGTGTTCTGCCCTCTTCACAGTTTTCAGTTTAGCAACTTCCATACATGAATTCCATATGGTACTGACATTTCTGATTGTGGGTTATACCAGATTTACTCTTGTCTAGAGCAGAGAAGATTTTGACCAACAGTGTTGCACTGAAAAAGTATTTTCAGGCCAAGACAATTCAGATGATATGTTGGTTTGATTTTTGTAATTTCAGAATATTTTAGTAAGACATAAATATTCTCCATGTTGCTGAAGGCTACTGAAAATCATTGATATGTTCAGTCGGTTTAAACACACAAATACTTTGCACTTTGAAGTAGAGCCATCTTAAAATAACTGAAAATATTTATTTTTTTGTTCTTAAGGATAAGGAAGAATCCTAATTTGCCTACATAGATACATAGAATCTCTTGACAATGCCAATAATTTCTTCCAGGGAACCATTTTCCTTTTTGGTTTTCATTACTTCAAATCATAAAATAGTTTATTTCCTAGAATTCTGTGTAATGCCGGCTCAGATATATTCTAATTTCCTTTTCAAAATATCAATCTACAACTTCCACTTTTCATATCCTCTTAAGGTGAGTTAACTGACTGTTAAGACAGCTATAAATTTTAATGTTGTCAAATCTGAAACTTTACATGAAGCAATAAAATTTATCCAAACATCATTTATCAATTATCCAAAAATAAAGTGAAACTTTTAGTCTGAAGATCCATTAATTAGGCATTAATATTTTTCCTTTTTTTTTTCTCTACACAAAACAAGTTATTATGAATTTGATTATCTCACTAGTACAAACACAGAAACTGAAAGGAAAGTTCGGACAACCATACATCAACTTGGTTTTTTAAAGGAAACACAACATCACAACTACAGAGCTATTTGCAGGTTTTTCTGTTTTGATTCCTTTCAGCTAAAAAACCTAAGTCAAGACTCAGGCTCTAATGGAATTTTGTATTTCTTCTGTTTCTCAGGTAGTCCTGGGCCAAAACACTACACACAACAGAAAATTGAAAGATTTCACATCTACAGTACCTTCAGCTCAGGGGGCAGTGACCTCACATAGAAGATTGTTCCCCCTCGATGCATTTCTGAATAACTACACTGATTGTGCATCCCATCTTCTCTCCCTGTTCCAAGTCTGGACAATAAGCACTGCATATTGTTTTAGGGGATGAGTGGAAGACCTTATCCAACAGCAGAGAGGCAGTACTGGGGACATCTCAAGTATGAACTGATACCTGTCTTGAAGCTTCCCACCCCTGAAGGAAGAAAACAGTATAACTTTCCCAATGTTCTTGCCATCACAGTAGTTTTTTCCACAGTCAGCCGAGGGCTCACAATCAAAAGAAGTGGGACTGGCAAGACAGCCTCATTCCTGAAACATGGGACAAAAATCATGGCATACTTGTCTTTCTAAAGCAGAAATGACACTATTAGCATCCTTGACTCTGAGCTGCCACTCTGCCTCTCATCATCAGTGATATTTAAGGAATTCATGTACAAGTCAAACAAGCCATTATCCCATGAGACTGGCTTCTGATTTCCCTTAAATCCTTCTTCCTTAATGGCAATCCCAATGTAAGCAGATGTCATCCTCCAAATACTTTTGTCAGTCTAGTACGCAGCTGATATCTATGAAACTGCCAGATTTTTTGTATCTGAAGGAACTTGGTGGATTCCACATCCCTACTTGATCCATCAAAGTTATGACTAATGAAAAAGAGAGATTGACCCACTGTCATGACATTGGTTCACAACTGGAGGAGACTTACGGAGACCTGGAGGGATTCACTACATCTCTCTTTCATTATTGCTAGTGCAGGGTCATTTGTGAAGCGGGAACCTTTTCCCAGGAAAGGACAGGATCATTAATGGCTACATCATAGCAGGTGCCCCATACTCCTATATCACTGAGTAATGTCAAACCAAATTAATATATAGAAGTCCCTGATTAATGAAAAGTCCTTCTACAAAAGAGTTGGGTTCAATGTATTTAATATTCTTCATCAGAAATTCATAACTTTGGCACATTTACTGAAAAACAGTCTTCCAAAACTAAATACTGCTTGTTTTAAGAGTAGGAACAAAGTACCAGAGAATCAAAAAGAATTGTAAATGGTAATTTAAAGATCTTGGGACCTAGTTACTTAAGAACATTCTGTAAGTATTTTCTAATGCAGAATGAAAAAGACTAAAGTATCAGCCTATTCACTGAAGTAGATGAATCTCAACTCTAGTTTGCCAAATAGGACATTAACGTCTTAACACCTCAACTAATGACTGCTTTTACATAGGTGACAATATGCATGTATTTTTCTTCCTGTCTCTTCTCTCTGTCTATTAAAAAAAAATAAAAAATTGTAGCAGTCTTTTAGATTCATCCCAGAACAGAATGAGAAAAATATAAATTTGAAATAGCTTAAAATGTTGACAAGGATCCCTTCCTGTCAATCTATATCTGCCACCCTCAAAGACACAAAAGAAATGCTCTTCAGGCATCTCAAAGGACTCTTGCACTTCAGTCCCATTTCCTGGAACACACTCATTTCATAGTGCTGTTTGGTATTGCTCCAAGCCAATTTTGATAGACTAGCTGGGTATCTTCTAAGTGAAGATTTTTGCATTATTACTCAACAGTCCTCAAGCATTTGCTGGGAGGTGACTCATCCCAAACAAATCTTTCCTTTCATGCCTATTACTTGCAGTCTATTGTGGTTAAATCAATATAATTTCACAGGAAACACCACAGTAATCAAAGCAAAATATCACATTAATATATATTTATAGTGTTGTTACAAATCTGCCCAATTTGTCAAATGCCACACAAGAAGTGTCTTAAACCTTGGCAGAGGTTTAGAGTGGATATGACCATCCAATAATGAATTAAAAAATGTGAAGAAAATATATACTTAGCTGAGAAAGAGCTGTAACAATGAAACATTATGTGGTATAATGAATGAATTATCACACTTTAAACAGAGAACTTGATTGAATAAACCTATCTGAGCATGCCCTAATTTGTTATAATTTGATACTTTTCTGATATTATAGCTCAGTTGCTGACAAGCATTTGTTATGCTTAACAAAATTTGGTGGTTTCTAAACTAATTACAAAAGTAAGGTAGCAATAAAAGGTTCAGGTGTTAAAAAAGCATTAGCACAACTACTCAACACATAGAGGAAAAACATTGATAGCAGTGGATGGATAGTGACAGTTTCCATCAAAAAGACAATTCTATTTTTCAAGTATGCATGTCGGTATAAGAGAAGAAAACACAAAACTGCAGCCAAAACGGTGCCTCTGGTCCCACAGCTCCCTGCAGTTGCTGGGGTCGATGGCCTGTACTTAACAGTACGAGTTAGTTTCTAATACTGATTCAATCTCAGAGGATAAAGTAAGTTACAGCACAGCAGAGGTCAAAAAAACCCCAAAAAAACCAAGCAGCGAATTGTAATCTGCAAGCTCAGCTCCCTTGCCAGCACCTGGAGGAGGATGTGCAGTGCTGCACAGACCTTACCATTGTAGCTGTGAAGGGGATGTTGTCAATCACAGAGGAGGCCAAAGCAGACACCCAGAGCACTAAAATGATGGCCACTGCCAAGCGCTGATCCTCAGGAACCACCTGGAATTGAGAGAGAAAATTATAACTCTGAGATCAGTGCTGCTCTGTGTGTCCCCCATGGCATAATTGCGTGTTCTTTACGGTTTTAATTTATCGACAGTTATTATTCCTTTAGGCTCTGAGATAGGAAAGGCATCTTAGATAAAATAGCCTAACATTTAGTAACACAATTACAGTTCTTCTTCCAAGAAAACATGAACATATAGAAATACAAAGATTGATATTTCTAATACTCAGATTTCACACAAAAAATACACTGTGCAACTGTGAATTTTGACTTTTAGCTTTTTATACTTTTTACACCTTTGCATTTTTGGAGGGTTTAGACTACAGAAAAAAGTTTCTCTATTGCATTTGTGGCTATGTTTATTCTGGCTGTGGACAGATATACACATATTAAATATCACCCATGCCAAAGTATGACATGCTTTGTTATATTGCTAATACAAGAATGCAATCATTAATATCAAATTCAACATAAAATTATTCTTTCTTGTTCTACTGGAATAAAACTATTTTTCTTACCTGTTAAAGATTACAAATATTTTAAACATACCTTTATTAACAAAGCTGTCTGCTCTCCTATATAGTCTATTAAGTGCAGATGAGCCAAAGCCTGGCGGGGGAAAAAAAGACATTGATATCAACTAATGAACTGCATGATATACTTACTTTTTTTCACTGAATGTAAGAGAAGGTATTGATATTCAACTCATGCAGCTTCTACAGAAGTAATTTTAGGCAAGAAAAGACACAGCAGAAATTGGTGGCTGCATTTGCAGAAGCTAGTTAAGGTTGCACTGAAATGACCTGTAGTATTACTCAAAAGCGTGGGACACAGGATCAGAGAATGGCTGAAATGTAACGATGATTTTATTCAGTGGATATGTGTTTTCTAAAAACTGAACACAACTGATTTTAAACCAACTTCCCCAAACCCAAAATATAGATAGAAGCATACCATGTGTTTCAAAGGCCAGATGAAATCAGGCCTCTCATGCTCAGTCTCAGATGAAGAAACAGAAAAACAAATTATGTTTCTGTTCTAAAGCTGCCTCAGGCCCATTCAACAAAAATGCCAAAAACCTACAACAAAAACTACAAAAAACCAGAATCCATCTGCAAAAGCCAGGGCAGAGATCTTGGGTGGATGGAAATTGGCAGCAGCATCTGAAAGGCAGGAAATCCATCTCTCCAATGTGCAAATTAGGCATGTGAACTAAGGAGGTGAGCCCTGTAAGCACCGAACCCCAGGAAAACATGGATCAGAGTGTTCTATCCTCCCTGTGAGAACCACTCCCAGCTGTACAGACATTTAGACAGCATCCTGTGGTGCTACCACAGAAGAAAAGACATGGGAAGACTTCAGCCTAGTGGTGCTAACTCTGATCTCTCCTGGGGCACACCGAATACAGATTGAGTCTTCATACCCAAGGACAGTGACCCATTCCCTCGACCACAAGGTAAAAGGGTGATGTTAACTCACGAGTGCTAGCCTTTATTTCACTTTGGTTTTGTTTTCTTTACTTGCAGTCATGAAGAATGGAGTACTATTTTCAGATTTAATAAGGTATGTCTATTTTATGACTTCTCAGTTTCTCAGGGGAGAAAATCACACAATTTTTGGTTTAGCCCAGACCACGCTGGTGGGCTTTTTTCATTTTTTTTCTGTCAAGTAAAAGAATCAGTCAGCTGCAATACCTCACTTGCTGACATCGGTGCCTCACAGAGCTGCAGGAGTCAGTGTCCACACAACACAGCTCCATATAACCCTCCCATATGGCAGTCAGACAGAGCCCTTCAGAGACTGCAGTGGGGAAAAAAAAGCATTCAACTTGCATACCGTCACATTCCATGACAGATGCAGTCAAAGACCCTAATGAGTATTGATTGAGTGGTGTGATATGGAACACTGTCTTGTCAGCAACTAAGGCGCTTTCATTCAGACTGGAAATTCCTGTACCTTCAGCTCAGTTGGACATCAGCTGAATAATAGTGGTTTGAGTATCACCACATAGAAAATTTCGCGCAGAAATATTGTTTTAACAATACATTGAACAAGGAAAGGTATATATACAATTAAAAATACAGCATACAGAAAACAAGCAGCAAAATTTTTAAATATATGCACATACCCCTTTCACTTAAAAAAAAAAAGAATATTTTTTCATAACTTTGGCTTCCCAAGAGAAACTTTCCTAGAAATTAATTCTTGTTGGTGATTTTAAGTTACTATGTCCTTTCTAAGCTGTGTTGCTTTATCAACTCAAAGGTTATTACAGTGACTTTTTAAATGTATGTAAAAACAATATCCCTAATGAACAACAATAGTTTTTTGTATCATTGCTTTGTGTTCGCACTTCAAGACAAATTTTTAAACAGATAGTTGCCAGCAATTAGAGCCCAGATTCCCATTCAATTAATATTGCTGCCTTATTAATTATCTACTAACAGAACGTATTACTTTTCAGTAACATCAAAATTCATTCTGGAACTCAAAAAAAGAGATGTTCACGACACATACATCACTCCTGCAAGAGAGACTGCAGGTAGCCCATCTCATTAGAGACTGTGACAATATAAATCACATAAATAACTTTAGGATGTCTCTATGATCTCCGTGTCAATCTCCTGCAAGGACCTAAGTGAAGGTCAGCAATTAGTAGCCTGCCACTCTCCTCCCTGCATGTAAACTGCACAGAGGGTCTCCTGGATATTCCTGTGTGTTCTAAGAGGAGCAAGCATTATTGCACTAATT
This sequence comes from Catharus ustulatus, assembly GCF_009819885.2. Classification (NCBI taxonomy): domain Eukaryota; kingdom Metazoa; phylum Chordata; class Aves; order Passeriformes; family Turdidae; genus Catharus; species Catharus ustulatus. Next base: position 91,369,605 of record NC_046222.1, on the reverse strand, counting down.
GGTGTCTTCAGGCATACTAGTTCCTGTGGGGCACTTCACAACAGAGCTTTTCTGCAGAAAGAAATCACGTGCCATTTTAAAACAAAGTCTAATTTATGCATAAAATTTTCTTTAATCCTCTTGTGGACAGTATGTCATGATGACTCTTGCAAATAAACTCTGCCTGAAGGAATTAAGGTAATATGCCAATTTCTGCATTAAAAGTGAACAAAGAATTGTAATCCTGAGAGGCATAGGGACTATTTTACAGAGACAGGAGAAGTAGAAAGATTTTTATAGATTTTTATGAAACAGTTACTTGCAGATAAAGACTAAAGTTGTAAAGATTAATTACCCACGGGATGCAATAGAAAACAAGAGACCTCTAAAGGCTTTCCAAGTTTTTAGTTGTGAAAGATGCACCAGACTGGACTGATGGACCCCCCCAAAGGCAGAACCTTCAACAGTTCCCCTGGTTCAGGAACTCAAATCACATTTTCCCAAATGTCTGGAACTCAAATCACATTTCTCAAAATGACTTGCAGCCTCAGACCCACAAAGGTTTTTAAATGTGCCTTGTAATAGGAAAGAAAACATTTATAGCAGTAGGAGACAGTTTCATACTGGGAACTATCCAAGCTGAAGGATCACCAAGGGTGGGCAATGTGGCCTGACAATTTCTGGATGCCCTAGACTATGGAAAGATTTCTTATACTTCAATGTATGTCTTTGTTTTGACCAGTTTCTTTTTGACACTGGTAACTTAAAGGAAAGAAAAATGTCTTGGAAAGGACTGTCACCTACTAATGCAATAGTTTCAGATAAAAATTAGCAGTGGTGTATTAGCAGTTTTCCCATCCATTGTGGGAAGAATTCAATGTCTTGTATTTTTTTCTTGATTATCTGGACAAGTTTCTTTCATGACCTTAAATGGCTGCTATTCTAGAGAGCCAGGAAAAATATTCTTTCATTAGAAAACTATTCACTGATGACCTGAGAAACCAAAAAAATGAAGTTCAGTGGATTATCATAGTTATATTCAAAGTCTGGCAGTAAATGGAAAATAACATCCTCTGTATTATACTATAGTATTGTGGAGTCATACAGCGCTCAAATCACAGCTGGTCAATCCAAGTTCAAACAATAAATACATCAGGGAACACAACTAATTAACTGTTTCAACAGCAGTAGACAAAATAAACATGGCTTCAGCATTGCTTGCCTGTAAGAGTTAGAAAATTCAAGGTTATATGGAACCTCATAAAATGGAGAGCTAAAATTGCATGTTCTAATGAGCATACAATAAATCAATATTTCCTGATGAAATTTAGACGTAGTAGCTCACAGAAAACTTCATAATGATAATCAAAGTTTCCACTCATCTTCTTGGTAGTTACCAGATTTTGACTTCCACTTTGGCATAAATAAGAGTTAGTTGGATTTCTATTTACTTCAAATGTTGCCCCTGCTGGTGATTTTTTCTAATAGATTCCAATTTCCAAATTCTTGGGATCTTTGAAATTATTGGGAGGGAAGAGAGGAGGAAAGAGGCTATATGAGCAAATTAGTTATCACAGGCTTTTCCCAGGTTTCTCACTCAGGTAATTCACTAGCCATGGCAATGTCAGTGGTCACTTGGGTATTGCCAGTCATGTTTCAACAACATTATTATATCACTTAAACCAAACAATTCACAACTGAAAAAATAGTCAGTATTCTAGAACCCTAATTAAAAAATTAACGTGAGAATCCACACCAAAAAAAATCCAAATATTTGGGGTAAAAATAAATCCTCTCAAGCTATAAAAAAGCATCAAATAGGGAATAAAAGGGGATGAAAACACAGACGGACAGGGATGTCATCAAGCAGACAAGCACACAGAAAATACACAGCAAGATATTCAAGCATTTCAAGAGCTGAATATTTTTCAAATTAACATTGTAAACTGAAATTCGGGATTATTTTCCTTTCAAATCACTCTCCCATGAGATATCTTGGGCCATTTGGTAGCCAGCATGTAGCAGACAGCACTAGAAACATTTTTCAGCTTTGATTTAATCTTGTTCTATTATTTTTCCTATCATCTGTATAAATAATTGCAAACAAACATAAATACAGATAAAATATCTGTACACAGAGACCAACAATAGACTCAGAAACTGAAATGTAAATTATAGAAAAATGATTTTGTCAGATACATTCAACAAAAGCAGAATATGGAAAGAGAATAAGAGCAAGTTCATAAAAAAATTTAAATATGAAAGAGGTCCAACTAACTTTCATTCTCTGCTATTCCTCTCCATATTACCATAACTACATCTGATCAAAAATATTCCAGCGGGATTGAACCAGCAGGAGGCCTCTCTCCAGGAACATAATTCACATTTGAAAGCTTTTGCACTTCTTCAGGCTTTAGAGTCAGAGAATATTACCTCCATGAGAACAAACAATGCTGCAAAGAAAAGGAGGGTTGCCCACTCCACTCTGTTCAATATCATCTCAAAATCATGGATGTCTGCTAGCACTAGCAGCCAAAGGGCTCCCAACATGGCAATCCAGCCTGCATGAGAGAAAGAGAGAATAGTGCTTTACAATTCACAAATTTATTATGTGCTACCAACAAGTTACAGTAATGTGATTTTCAAAGATTTTTGCTGTATTTTTGCTCTGACTGAAACAGGAAAAATTCACAGATGCCACAGGATAAAAGGTCTCTGCTATCAATTTAAAATATAATCTAAATTTAGAAAAACAAGGCAAGAACAACTAACAATCAATCGGCTTGGATCACAGAGAAAACTTTAAGTACAGTAATTTCGCGATTATAAGCCGCATTGAGTATAAGCTGCATCTATGGGTGTCAGCAACTTTTCATTCTTTGTCCATATATAAGGTGCACGCGATTATAAGCCGCATATTACAATACAGAGTGTGATAAAAAGTCTATTCTATCACCATCTGTTGAGGGTGGGGACAGTGATCCTTATCTCTGTGGGAGATATTCTGATAATGAGCCATCCACTGAAACCAGGCGGGGCATTGTTCTTTATCTTTTCACACCCCATCCTTCCTCCAGCGAGTCATTTTCTGCTAATGGCCCATTGAGTCCCACTGTGGGACTGATAAAATTACTGCATCCCATTGGAAGTTGCTCCAGCCAGGGGGAAGAGCCCAACATTTCTTACCAAAATAAAAACAGAGGTTTTGGGATGCTAAGGGAGCCCCTTCTCCACTGGACTCCAGAGGAAAACCGGATTTCTCCACATTGCCACTGGACCTCCAGAGGGAAACTGCACCTTCTGCAGGAGCACTGCTTCAACTGAATCACATCTGTCACTGCAGGAGGATGCAGCCACCATTTAATGGGACTGCTACCAACACCCTGCCCGACAGGGTGTCAGGTTGTACTCTGACTTTGTCAGGGTTTGGAGTTTGCTTCTTTGTAGTACTGCATTTCTATTTTAATTTCCCTAGAAAAGAACTGTTATTCCTAATTCCCATATTTTTGCCTGAAAGCCCCTTGATTTCAAAATTATAATAATTTGGAGGGAGGGGGTTTACATTCTCCATTTCAAAGAGAAGCTCCTGCCTTTCTCAGCAGACACCTGTCCTCCAAACTAAAACAGAAACTTTTTGTTCTTTGTCCATGTATAAGCTGCACTGATTATAAGCCGCACTTCCAGGTTCGGACCAAAATTTTAGTCAAAACGGTGCGGTTTATAATCGTGAAATTACTGTATTTAGGAATAGTGAAGGATTCTCCAGCCCCTGAAAGGCTGGCTGTATTCCTTGGACCTTGAAGACTCAGAGGCTGCCTGCTTCAGAAGATAACCAGAAAAGGAAACTCTCCTTAGAAAAGAAGAGAGATTTAGAGGAAAAGAGGCTCTCTTCAGATATGATCTTTCTGTATATCCTGAAGTATTTAAATACACATATTTGGGTAACTAACTGGGGAGAAAATGCAAATCAAATGCACAATTAGCCAGAAAATGCAAATACGAAATGTCCTGCCTGAGCAAGGCTCACTTTCCCTCTACACAGTTAAAATTCTTTCTAGAGCTGTTTTATCCCTCTGGTTCATTTATCTTAAAATTCCCAGAGTTTCCAAAGCAGCCGAGGAAAGAGAACTGTCGGTTCTATCTACCATGACTTTTCAATAGCAAAGTTGATTTGCTGTATTACAAAACAAAATAAATCTGTTCATAAAAATTAAATGTATTTAGTCTGAACATAAAGAAAGGTTTATAGAAATGCACTGCCTAATTTTCTTCTTACTATTGTCTTGGTTTACTGTTTTCTGATTCTGTTAAAAAACAGTGGGCCCAACTTCATTATAAATAAATAAAGATGATGGCAATTCCTGTTAGAATAATTCAAGGGAGAGTATGTGTCTGCTGATTTGAAGTTAAGTAGCAGAATTTTAACTGTTATTTTATAAAAATCTAAGTGACAATATTTCTCACATACATTTTGCATGTAATTACAACAAACTGAAGAATTAAAGAATTTCTCATTACTTCTGGGACAATCTGTGAAAAAATCTCAGTATTATTCCTACCCTTCTGTCTCCAATAATAATGAATCAGCTAGAACATACAGAGATAACAATTAATCACTCAAGCTAATGAAGTATTACAGAAGGGGTGGATGAAGCCAGCCATTTTCTAGCACCGTGAGAATTATCAGCACACATTAGCTTCAAGCATGCAGTTTTGCATGAGAGAGCAGTGCCTGGCTTTACAATATTATTCCCTGAGAATACAGACATGCAAGGGAGGTGTGATCCTGCTGTGCTTCAACAAGTACAGCTCTCCAGAGGGAAGGGCAAACGAGAGGAGAGGAGAGGAGAGGAGAGGAGAGGAGAGGAGAGGAGAGGAGAGGAGAGGAGAGGAGAGGAGAGGAGAGGAGAGGAGAGGAGAGGAGAGGAGAGGAGAGGAGAGGAGAGGAGAGGAGAGGAGAGGAGAGGAGAGGAGAGGAGAGGAGAGGAGAGGAGAGGAGAGGAGAGGAGAGGAGAGGAGAGGAGAGGAGAGGAGAGGAGAGGAGAGGAGAGGAGAGGAGACACTTTGTTGGAATTTTTTATTCACTATGGAGAATTTTGAAAGTACTAGGGTACATTAAAGACTGGCTTCTCTGTTCATTTTTTTTCTAGCTTCCTGAACCTCAAAAGAGAGCCAGAGAAATATAAATCATTTTTAAAAATAATTTCTCATTACTCTAGTGAAAACAAAGCCCATTTACAGTTCCACAAACCACTTCCTTTACTGCCTTTTAGTGCCTCTGCTTCACTACAATAGATGTCCCAAAAAGAGAACTTGGAGAGAAACTGAATCTAAATTCCATTTCTACCTATTGAAGAGGGCGACAATTTCTGTTTATGTTAGGGGAAAATAAATGACAATTTATTATAAAATGCATCTTGCAAATTTATGATGCATTCCTCAAAAGAAAATATTTCCATGTCTTCTGCCTGGTGCCAGGGAAAAAAAAAGCACAGTAGAAATTGCTGAAATGATATGCTTTTCTTATACCCAGTAGGCAAAACCACCTTTGGAATAATACTTAGCTCATGATGAGTGAAACTCAATTGAAATCCTACTCAAAAAAACCCTTATTTTAAAATAATCAAGTAGATTTACTTGATGATATAAAACAATCTAACAGAATAAAACAGAAGTCTAAAATTTGGAGGCAGGCAGGAGAAAGAGCAAGAAATTAAGGAGAAAAATTACTGTGGAATTTGCAGGCCTTTCAAATGCTCATTTAGAAGAATTTGCATTCCTCAGCAAAAGTAATTTTGACCTACTACCTCATATTAACAGGTCAGAAGCATAGAAGCATAAGAAGATTCCTCCAAACAAAGTGGAAATGGGGACGCTGTATGTTCACTTTATAAGCACAGAGTTTCGGGTAATACATTTATGAAGACTGATAAAATTTCACTTTTCTGGAAACAGAAATGGCACTTGAGACATATGAACTGAAAACAAAAGTCAGGATAACATTGCATGATCTCACTGATAGCCTGGGCAAAACAGCAGGCTGCTCAAGAACAGTGCAAGATAATACATTTAGGTAGGAAGAGATAAAACTGTGAAAATCTGGGATGGGAAGAAGCTGGAAGCCAAATAGTCCTGCAGAAAAGACCTGAGAAACACAGTGTATCACAACTAAATCTCATGGCCTTCTGAAATACAGAACCAGGGCTATAAATAGTCAATTCTGTGAAGTAACTTCTGCACTCCTGATCCCTGGCAAATCCTGGGACTACATACTGTAAGGTGCATACCTATTAGGAAATCTGAGGCAGAGAAGGAAGCACAATCAACAGTCTAAAGAGCTGACATTTGAGGAAAAATGTAAAGAATCCAGGATATTTAGCTCAAAGATAAAATTATTAAAGAGGTCCTGACAAGTCTTTGTGTAAATACCAGGCTTCCCCAAAGGGCAGAGAACAATCTGTTTATGTTAACAGTAGTGGGTAGGACAAGAAAGAGTGAAAAGGAGATGTTAATAACAGCAACAATGATTCTGGTAACAAAATATTCAGGGTCACACATTTATAGTAGTGGAGAATTTTTTTTTAAAACCATCTAGAAGGAGCTTCTGCCAGACGAAAATATGGTACTCCAATTTGCAAACGATTGTAGGGACACACTGATTTTTTTTTTTAATATGCTTTTCTCAAAGTGTGATTTTAATTTTCTGTTCTTTTTAAAATTCTTTATTTGTCAGACTGTAACTTAAGGGTGTATGACATTCCTTCATGTAGTATGGTGTAATAGTAATGCATTATGTGCTTGATCATCCTCTTACACAAGCCAATAAAAATATTGGGGAGATAAAGTTAAATCAAAGTCATACATCCAGTAGTGCTTGCTCTACTCATATAACATGTTTTATCAGTAGTTCTGAATGTGAATGAAAATTTTGTTTTATCAGGGTTCCCTGAAAATATACATTCTGAAATCTTGCTGAATATTTCTAAGAAGTACTTGCTGTCCAAATGGTCTTTTATCTTTAATATTTTCTTTTAAATATAAAGTTATCTTCTCACAAAGCAACTTGCTGGTCTTTTGAGTAAAGTAATTACACGACTATAAGGTGCACCCTTTTGACTAAAATTTTCCCCCGAACCTGGGAGTGTGCTTTATAGTCTGGTGTGCCTTATCTGATGTACAAAGTTTGGAAATTTGCGAACCCAGAAGTGTGAGCTGCGAGCTGAGCCAGGAACCGCGGGAGCTGCAGCCACCGGGCGGGGTAAACTGGGAACTGGTGCGGCCACCGGCTGGGGAGAAGCAGGGGGAAGCAGCGTGGCCGCAGGGAAGTTCCAAGAAGCGCCACAGGAAAGCACCGAGAAGTGGTGAGAAAGCACCACGAAAAAGTACCGCGAGAAAGCGGCAAAAAAGCCCTGCAGGAAAGAGCCGAAAAGCGGTGAAAAAGCTCTGTGGGAAAGTGCTGAAAAGCGGTGGAAAAAGGGTCGTGGAAAAGCGGCAATAAAGCACCGGAGGAAAACACCGAAAAGTGGCAAAAAAGCACTGTGAAAAAGCAGTGGAAAAGTGCCCCAGGAAAGCACCAGGAAAGCAGCGAAAAAGCGCTGCGGGAAAGCGCGGAAAAGCGGCGAAACAGAACCACGGGAAAACACCAGAAAGTGGCGAAAAAGCACCACAGGAAAGTGCTGAAAAGCAGCGAAAAAGCGGTGCGGAAAAGCACTGAGAAGCGGTGCCGCTGTCAGCCAAGGTGAAGCCGGGACGCAGCACGACCGTGCAGTGGGAGCTGGGAGCCGTGAGCTGCGCCAGCCAGTGCCGGGGGCGGGCGGGAGTGCCGGGGCCCGTTGCAACGGGAGGGCGCCTGGGGCTGCGTTTAATGGCTACACCGATCTTTGAAAAATGTTTGCAAATCGAGCACCTGCCAGTAATTCATTACTTTGTTGCGCGCCGTGCGGCTCCTTGCTGCAAAAAAATAGTGCACCTTATAGTCCAGTGTGCCTTATACGATCAACAAAGTTGCAAAAGTTTCCGACTCCTGGGGGGTGCGCCTCATAGTCCGGTGCACCTTATGGTTGTGAAATTACTGTAGTCTCTTTTCACAGGTTGAGGTTCATAGAAATCATGTTATGTTCTTTGCTATTTTTAGCACCATAGTTTAAGACAACTCCCTGGGGGAGAGAGCAGGGAAGGTGGCAGTCCAAGACTTGCACCACACCAATAAACACTTGGCACAATAGAAGGGGAATAAAAGGATATAGGAAAAAATGGTGGAAACTGTAACCCTGTGCAAGGCAAAAGAAGCAGGATCCTATGCTGGTACAAAGTACAGTAATTTCACGATTATAAGCTGCACCATTTTGACTAAAATTTTGGTCTGAACCCAGAAGTGCGGCTTATAATCAGGTGCGGCTTATATACGGACAAAGAACAAAAAGTTGCTGTTTTAGTTTGGAGGACAGGTGTCTGCTGAGAAAGGTAGGAGCTTCTCTTTGAAATGGAGAATGTAAACCCCCTCCCTCCAAATTATTATAATTTTGAAATCAAGGGGCTTTCAGGCAAAAATATGGGAATTAGGAATAACAGTTCTTTTCTAGGGAAATTAAAATAGAAATACAGTACTATAAAGAAACAAATCCCAAACCCTGACAAAGTCAGAGTACAACCTGACACCCCATCAGACAGGGTGTTGGTAGCAGTCCCATTAAATGGTGGCTGCAGTCCTCTTGCAGTGACAGATGTGGTTCAGTTGGAGCAGTGCTCCTGCAGAAGGTGCAGTTTCCCTCTGGAGGTCCAGTGGTGATGTGGAGAAATCCGGTTTTCCTCTGGAGTCCAGGGGAGAAAGGGGCTCCCTTAGTGTCCCCAAACCTCTGTTTTTATCTTGGTAAGAAATGTTGGGCTCTTCCCCTGGCTGGAGCAACTTCCAATGGGATGAAGTAACTTTATCAGTCTCACAGTGGGACTCAATGGGCCATTAGCAGAAAATGACTCGCTGGAGGAAGGATGGGTTGTGAAAAGATAAAGAACAATGCCCCACCTGGTTTCAATGGATGGTCCATTATCAGAATATCTCCCACAGAGATAAGGATCACTATCCCCGCCCTCAACAGATGGTGATAGAATAGACCTTTTATCACACTCTGTATTGTAACCCAAGGTAGTTGGTGGCACCTGGATGTGCGCCTTATAATCAGGTGTGGCTTATAATTGTGAAATTACTGTAATTACAGCAGAAAAAAAACAGAAGAATTGCATGAAATAAGGTAAAGAACTGACTGCTCTGCAATCCCAGATCAGCACATGTGCCTTAGGAAAGGATGTGCTGGACTTTGTTGAACAGCTGTAATAGCATGAAGTTAAAATGTGAAATCATATTCATCGTTGCATTGTGATGCCTACACCTAGCTTCATTTACTCTCCAAACACAATTTTATAGATTAGAGGATAGCACTCAAAACAGAACACTGTAAGAAAGAAACCTGGTTAGACATTTCTACATCTGGGCACTCCATCTTCCAGAGATGCGCTCACAGATATATAGCTGTCTATATCGCACTAATCTGTAAGGCTGAAAAATTAGAGTACTCCCAGTAAAGGTCACTGCAAACCAACACACTCTATTGCCACAGCCTTATTGACTCTTGTGAATGAAAAATAATTTGAGGAGTTGCAAATATAAAGATAAAGGAAAGGTCGACTTCTCCAGAAGCGAGCAGTAAAGATCAAAGGCTGCACTAGCAGATACAATAGTTAATGGTTCTTGGCTTTTTCTCTTCAAATGTATGGGCAGCTGGATGGAGAGGGAGTATTGTACATGCATAATTAACTGTTTTTAAACACAACTGTGAAATTTCAAGGCAGAATTTTTTGAAAATTATTCTAAAATAAAGACTACAAGCGTAAGGATAGCAGATCTCTTGTATTTTCACAAGAAAGGTGTTATGGTGACAGGGATGAATAACTAACATCTGGACTTTCTGAGTCAGAGTTAATGCTGACTGCATTGACTTAGCTCCATTCCAACATTCTGATCATTAAAAAATTATTGTCAGATTTATTTTTAACTCATGTTCATGTACACTCTACCAGGAATGTTTTTGACATGACTAAGAATCAAAGATGTACAAAGTCTCTCAGACACAGTTTATGTCCATTCTCATTTTTAAAAAGCTTGCATTTTCACAGCGCAATCAAGTCTCTGCACCACATATCAGACGCCAGCAGGTCAGTCCCATGCAGAGCTCTTCTTCACCTCAATGTAAGAGTGTTAGACTACCTAAACCAACACCACCACATGCCACAACAGATACCAGAGTACAGTAATTTCACGAATACAAGCCACACGGACTATAAGCCGCATCTCTGGGTGTTGGCAAACATTTTGTTCTTTGTCCATCAATAAGCCGCACCTGAGTATAAGCCACTCTGTCGTTTGCAGCAAGGACCCGCGTGCAACAATGTTGCCAAATAGTAACAGAACCGTGGCATGGCGGGGTGTTTACTGGCTCAGCTAAGGCTGTGCAGGCTCAGCTAAGGCTGTGCAGGCTCAGTCCGCTCGGGGCTGGCCGCTGCCTCTGGGTTCGCTTGCCCCAGCCCGGCGCTGCCCCGCGGTGGTAGGCAGGCACGGAGTACGCCCCACTCCCGCCGCGGCGGGCAGGTACGGAGCACCCCCTGCTCCCGCCGCAGTGGCAGAGGGCGGGGGTGGAGCCTGCCTGCTCCTGCAGCGGCAGGCGGGGGCAGGAGCCCCCTGCTTACCCCACAGGCCACGGGGATGGCAGCACGGAGCCCTCGCCTCCTCCCCGAACCGTGGGGATGTCAGCACAGAGCCCCCGCCTCTCCCCCGTCTGAAGCAGGGAACTCCCCTACCTCCCTCCCTCCCCACGCGCTGCCGGCGCTGAGCTGGCCCCACCCGTCGCGCAACACAGTAACCAATTTGTAACAATCGCGAAATCCTGGGTTTTACTGGCAGGTGCTCGGCTCGGCACCCTGGTTGGCACTTCTGGGGTTGTAAATGTCAGAAAATTATTCACATATTTGCCACTCCTGAGTATAAGCCGCATTTCCGGTGTGGGAGCAAAATCTTAGTCAAAATTGTGCGGCTTGTATTCGTGAAATTACTGTAAATGGATGAATGACAAGTAGGGAGGTTAAGAGCACTCTAAATGAGGACAAATATATCAAACTCTGCTGGCAATTGTAGCTGATTATATCTGGAGAAAAGGGCTGCAAAGCAGCCAGCAAGCACACCTGGAAGAGTCTCCAGAAAAGCCTGAAGACTTTCAGAGAGGACAGCTTAAAATGTTGGCTCTAGTCTTATGTCTTTCTACATTGGAGTGCAGACTCTTATCAGATGCTCCAACATATTGCTTTGTTTACCATTGTCAGATCAGCAATTAAATAAACAACTTTAGTCATAGAAAACAGCAGTACAGCTTTATATAGGTGGAACATTAATGGAAAATGGTGAGGGGAAAAATAAATTGTCACAGACAAGAATCCATAAGTAACTGCAGCTAAAAGAAATGCATAAGATGATAAAAAAGAATCCAGTAACTCAAGAGTGGTTAGTTATAGATGATAGAGTACTCCATTTTAGGAGTAACAAAAAGCACAAGAAAAAAAATGCATGTAACATGCATACAACACACCTCATATGATAAAATCAGGTGTAATGTAGAGTTGAAAATATAATTTGAAAAAATAAAGTGTAAAGTTTCAGAAAATATATAAAAAAGGGTTCAAGTGGACTCAAGCACTTGAGTAGAAAGGAGGTAAGAAACCATCAACACCAACACTATTTACATCTTGGCAAAGAAGAGGAAGACACCCCTAATACGTATTCTTATCCCAGCAAAACCCTCAAGTTATCACTTTGTTGTGACTCCTCTCAGCCTAAATGTATGATGCTTAGCACCCTGGAGAACATCAAAGTGTAACCCTAACAACAAGAAAATAGGCATATGATACTGGGATTGTTCCTCTGGGTTTTGGCTGGATTTTTGTGTGGAGGGGTTTGAGTTGAGGTTTTTTGTAAGGGGAGGGGGGGAGAAGTTGGTTGATTGGTTGGTTTATTAAAACAGGCTATACTGCATATTGTTAATGAGTTTTACTTTGTATTAATTAGATAATTTAGACTCTAAGTATTAGCATTATCATAAGATGAATAATAACTGCTTACTTTGATTGCACTGATACAACTTTTAATTAGACTGACAATAAATTCTCAGCTCCAGATATAGGGGATGTTCCCCTTTTTCCCCAGAATATCACAAGCTTAAGAAGAACATGAAAACTTTGAGAGCAGGAGCCTACTGCCATGTACAGAGAAGGTATCTGTAATCCAAATGTTTTGGAGGCCAAAGCCATTTACTTTACTGAAATATGCGAAGGAGTTTCCAGGGAACTACAGATTATTCAGGATGGTATTTTTAGCTCTACAGAAAAGGTCCACAAATGCTGCTTCCCAAGCTTTGCATCTGGTTGCCTAGTTTATCATGTTAGAAGCTTTCCAAAATAATGAAATACAATTTAAACCAAAATGGGGGGAAAATAGAGACAAGGAAAAGAAAATAGTCATTGTGAAAGCTTTAAGTGCAGTTGACAATAAAGTATCATTTCAGTCATTACTTAGGAGTCAACACCTACAAGTTTTCATAATCTAAAATTGATTCATTTCCTAGACCTAGTTAATTTCTAGATAAATTTTAGCTTTTGTGACAAATTAAAGACCAAATGTGCACTTTTCACAATGAGGATATAGTGACTTAGGAAGTGAAATATAAGATGCGCTAAACTTAATTTAATTCTTGGCATCTGGCCTACGCTTTCTTAAATCTAGTTTGCTCACCAGCTTTTATGTCCTATTAGTTGTTTCTCTCAGGATTTTTTTCTCAATCATTAAAAAATTATAAATCAGTTTATTAAACTGGTCTATGATTTGTGACAGATATTTTATAAAACAACTCCTCAATAGCACTGAGTAACTCTATAATGAACATGTCATCTTAACTATTGCACAAATTAACCTGAAACCAAACATAGGGAAACTATAAACACTCTTTTTCATCTTCTCCATGGGGACAAACACATTTTAAGTCAATTTTGTCTGTTTCTGCAAATATAGTTTTATTGTTCATAAGAAATGTCATATTTATACAATTCCACCATCACACGGAATAGTGGCATAACCTAGTTCAATCTATTTATGACTGATAAGAGATGGGAAAAATGTTCCAGAATAAAATTTCAAAGTATAGAATTAAGAGCCTTTGACATTAACACCCCTCTCATGCTAGTGGGATCTGTCCACACCTTTCTCAGCCCTGTGTTCCTATACAAGGGATATATAAATTTCTTGGATCTGAGGAATTCTGCTGCACACTGTGAGGCAGGATCTTTCTCACAGGGCTGTGGGGGAGAGGTTTAAGTTTCAAAACACTTTCACCATTCTAAGGAAGCCTCTAGGCACAAGTTCAAATGCACATATGTAGCCTGTCCCAGGGCCATAAAAGCTGGGGTGGGGAGTGGGGAAAGTTTAATAGAGTTCTTCTTGAGCAGCTCCCCAGGATGCATCTTCAGAACCAAACCACACAGACTACATTTATTTCACTTGTGGAATACTGGAGATTCATAGTTTACATTATCACATAATTTAAAGACCTGTAAGTTAAAGACTTCTGCCATTGGTTACAGTACTGCAACTCATGCAAGCTTTTATATACACATGCTGACCCTACAGATCTGTCTCAAAGTTGTTAGCAAAAAATCACTCCTGCAGTGAGCTCCTAATTTAAATGTTACAGAAAATAAATGGATTAAGTTAGTTGTTAAAATCTTAGTAGGCTGCATGAATGGAGAACTGATATAATTGTTTCTAAGTAACTATTGTTATGAAACTTCACACATTCTGTGATGAAAAAACAAATGTACGTAAGCAAGTTTGTGAGGGTCTCTAGGACTGTGCAGCCCTCTCTAAGCTTCCTCACTAAACAAGCTAAGTACCACTCACTTTCAACTCTATGATAATCATTCTATTATTAGGATGAGCATCATTCCATGATGTTCATCTCTGTAAATTACAGTTGTAAGCTGAAAATCGAGTATGCCCACCGAAACCTGAAAATCAAAAGCAGGATGAAAATCAAAACAAGTAAAGAGGAGAAACTTGAAATCCTATCCATTTCCCTGAATTTAAGAAGTGACTCCTCCCTCCAGTTAAGACAAAATTTTTGCTATAATTTGCATAATAGCATCTGTAGGCATAATGGAGGGAGGAGACTGTTCAGCTGAGGCCCTTTGCCATTAAGGTATTTAATTTCTCATGTGAACGTGAACAATTTTTCTGTAAATTATGGAAATGAGTCAATAAATATGGCAACTGGTATTCAAATGAGTCTCAATACAACAAGAGTCTTCCATATGTACACCAAGTGGATACATTTCTCCTTTAATGCTCTAGCAAGAAAATAAAAAGAATTCTGCAAAGCATGGCCTACCAAAAAAGCAGAAGTCAGTTTATATTAAATGAAAAGTGATTTTCTTACTTCTCCACCATTTCAGTCACAGTTTTAATATGTTTCAAAGATGCAAGATGCAACTATTTACCATAAGCAGCAAAATTGAGGCAGTATCTGCTCTCTGAAACAGGAACTATCTCATTCCTTTGCTCATGTTTTCACCTTGTTCCTTGAATATGGGAGCAACAGTTTTTGTTGCAACCTTTTAAAGGAGATGACATTCTCCTGTCTCAGAAACTAGTGAGCTTGGCCCTGGAAAAGAGGTGTCCAGAAGTGGAAGGGGGCAAGAGTGAGGGGGTCTGCAAGAGCATTGCATGGAGAAAGCACAGAGAGGCAGGGAAAAGCAGGGCCACAGAGATAATGGGTCCCTCTTCACAGATGCTAGAAGGAACTGCACAAGTTCACAGCAGCTCAGCAACTCATTGAACTGACTAAAACCAAATCAGAGATAAAGTATCTTCCCCACAGAAGAGGGAATTAAGCTGCAGATTGATTTTTGTATTTTTTCTGACCCAGTCACTTTAAATGCTCTCTTCAAAAAATCTAGCTTAAAATTTCAACAAAATCTTACTTTATGTTACTTTTTAAATATTTTCAGGCATATTAAAGTAGTTCAAAGCTCTAGATATGCTGGCCTAAAAGATAAAGTCAAAATAGTAGCCAGGTACAATCCTCAAAGGGGCTTTAGTTTCATCCTTTGTCATCTTTTCTCAGATGTTTTATTAATGCTTTATCAATAAAATAAAATTAAATCTTATGGGGCCAAATGAAAGTATACTGTAGGAGTCTTACAGTGTTTAGTATATGGGTTTTTTTAAGTCTCAGTACTAATCTTTTATTAACATAGATATTTCATAGAATTACACTAAATAAATTAATGAACAGGCACAAGAAAACTGAATAGGAAAGAGTTCTGCATTTCAAAAGGCAGCTAAGTATGCAAATTTTATTATTTAAATTAAAATGTCAGTACCTTCGAATTATATTAATGATTCCAAGTTCATAATGGAAAAATTGTATCTAGGCTTGAGACTGATAAGGAATTTTAAAATCTTTCTAATTCTCTCTACCGAATGCAATTTAAAGTTATTAGATTTCTAACACTTCAGCCTCTGTATAAACCATTATTCTGGTAGAAAATTAAACACTGAACTGCAATTTACTTTCATTTTTATGAGAAAAACATATTGAACAAATTTACCTAAGCCAACAGAGTACAAGATGTAGTTAATATTAGGAAATATATTTCTGTGCTTTGGAAGACTAAAATCCATAGAGCCTCACAGCAGCACTACTCCAGTAATGATAAATAAGTGACAGCTATCATCAAGATAGTGAAACTCAGGAAACAAAAATGAGAGTCTGTAAATTATGGAACCTGTAAACTTATCAGTAGAAGTTTACAGGTTCAATTACTTTTCAGTAGAAATTATGTATATGATTTAGTAACATTTATTCATTAATCTAATTTGCCGTGAATGCAGAATGGGGAGAAATTATGCAGAACACATAGAGCCCTTATTTACTTTCAGGGTTGTTATTCAGCTACTGAATAACAGAAACCTACACTGCCAAACATTCCATTTGTTTTCATTTCTTTTACTGGTATAAAGCAGGACTACAAAAAAAAAAATGACCAATAGTTACAATGTTTCTGCTAGCATTGACTCCAACTCCTTGGTAGTTTTGAAAAAGTATCTTACCAGGAGCATACAGAGCCATTGCTGTTTATTCTTTAATGACTATCTGGTTTTTCAAAAACGTTTAGAGATATTTGCCTTAATTCGAGAAGTCCTACATGCTTCAGTGCCACTTATCTGAGACAAAAAATAAGGGTGTCAATAAATTTCTTAAATTGTCGATGTGAAGGCCTTTCTTATGTTCTCAGCCATCATGATTTCAAATGCATTCAAATATTTTCAGCTTCTACATTTTCCCAGACTTTCATAACATAGCACTTTTGCTGTTATAATATATCAGTTTATCTTTCAACTTCTTAAAAGACAATAATCTTCATGGGCTGAAACTGCCCATTGCATGGCAAATAGTCTGTCAGCAGCAGATATGGAAGGTCTTGCTTACCGCCTGATCATCCCTGTAGAGCTATAACTGGCTCTATATTTTGCACAGCAAAAATAAGTGCCAGTGTAATAATCTGTGTATATGACTATTGAGTTATTCATTATGAGTTATTCCTCTTCAAGACTGCTTCATCTGTCAGCCACTGAGATAGAAGTACATGGTGTGTAAATTCAGATTCCATGAAAAAAAAATTGTATCTGAAATTCCATAATCTTGAAAAGCTCAGCAGCCAAAAAAAAAAATTCATTTTTTATTGGTCAATGCACAGGTAGGTTTTATGACTGTCTTTCAGTTAAATGTGAGATTCCATTTGATCCTGTTTTCAGGAAGTTTTTTCTTGTAGGGATATACAATGACCTGTATGAAAACCTCCCCTTATTGACCTATATATAGAAAGTATGCACACAGCTACTTTCTTTTCACCCATATACAGTGTCCTCCAATTTTTATTTTTGGAAATTAATTACTATGGTGATAAAGTAATGGAGGCTGTAAATTATACAAAGAGCTTTCTATGCTTACGAAATAATGCCAAACTCCTTCTTTGCTCTCCCACAGAGTGATTATTTTCTGATCTCCCTGATGCATATTGGTCACTCACTCAAACAGTGCAAATGATGCCAAGGTCAAATTTGCTCATTCTGTAATGTTTAGCCAGCTCATTAGTATTGGAAAGTCCAGAAAATGAAGTCATGAGCACTCTCTGTTATTCCTCCTGGGATAACTGGGACATGACTGAATTTTTAAAGCCTGTTCTTCTCTTCCCATTGCTGCTTAACCTGGTAGAATTGTGAGGATAGAGACATATGAAAAATGGCTTTCTGAAAAGAATGAGACTCAGAAAGGTACAACTGGTTTTTTTTCAGGGAGGTTGCTTATTTTACTCAAACAAAACTAGGAAACTTACCAAGATCTAGGTAGATGCCTGGAACAAATGAGTTGAGAAAAAACATAAGAATAACACATCCCAGCACTGTCAGACATTTGATGAGAAGAATTTTGTCTGTTATTCTGTGCTGGAGACAGACAGGAAAATAAAATTAGTAATTGTATTAAAGAAGAAGCTATGTATTATGCATAGAGTTCAGAAAAGCATGTGTGAAGCTCACACTGCTGTTCCTCTATTGTATATTCCTCTTCAGCATAAAAGACAGAACTACCTGAATAGTTTTCGTAGGTGTGCATCTTATGCATACTTATAAAAAAGCATGAGTATGTGGTCCAAGGGGTTTTAGGACATACAAGTATCTATCTAGCACTGCTGCATACATTCAGCTGTATTCAGCCACCCCCTCCACAACTTCATTCCAGAGAGTGAAGTAGGATTGAAATTCAACTGGAGTCACAGAGAGCATTCTGAGCACTCTGTGCTTTTGTCATCTGGGACAAAATCACCCTTCTTTTCTCAGGTGTGCTCTGAAAACCTATTAATTACTTTAGAGGTCAAATCTTTCACACTTCCTGTACAACTCTCATGTACATGCCAAGTTCTTCATCTCTTACAGTGTTTGCACATCTCCGTGGCCAGTTCCTGTTTGACTGTGCCAATTTCCTTGTGTCCTCAGCCCCAGTGTTTTCCATGGTCTCTGCTTCCACTACCACTCCAGGGAATCACTTTCTCCCAGACTGAGTTCATCTCTTGTTTCACATAGTTTAAACCTCTACTAAAATACAAGCAAGTCTACGTTCTTTAAAAAGTTTGTCTCTTATGCAATGCCTTGAAAGGGGTATGAAGAAAATCTCTTGGGTTTACTCTGGTTTGGTGTGAAACAAGACAGTGTTCTCCCAGTCAAGGACCTGCACCCCAAGGAGTCCAATCAAGGACTTGAGCTCTCAGATACAGGCCTGATTCATTTGTGATTCAGTGAGGTAGAGAGATTGTGACACCTCGATCCTCGATAATTAAATTTAGGAGACATTAATCCCACGGCAGAGTTTCTATCTTCTCAGATTCAGCATAAAGACTTAAGCAGTGCTAGTCTGTGCACAGCTAAGAGAACAGGATTTATCAAGTGGTTTATCCCTACTTGAATAATAAAAGCAGTAGTGTCACCAAAATGCATTAAATTAGAGTCAGCATTGGGTACGTTGGGAGGAGTGTACTCTTACCACTCATCATGGCTACAAACAATTTAGTGACACCTCCTGAGCCTTTCTGGCTATGGATTAAAAATTTAAGAACACAGTGCTGAATCATTAATTGTTTTTTTAAGTTATAGTTTTTTCTAAGGAACAAAGGTACAAAACCTAATAAAACCTCACCATGTGCTGCAGTAACCTTATCTGACAAATAAGCCAACCACCCTGGGAGAGTTATTAAATTTCCATTAGATTTAAAGCACTATCTCTATAGAAGGGCATAGCTTCATCTACATGAATAGTGAAAAAACTTGCCATCTACTTACTTTTTTCTGAAGTTCCTGGATATTTGTTTCCCAGTTTTTATCTTCTTGTGAAATTTGTCTGAAAGAAAATGACACCTACTTTTTTCCAGAGTGAAATTAGAGCTCTGCCAAGACCATTGGAATAAATCCCTCTCATTACATATAGATCACCTCTTCCCCCATGTGGAGTAACTCATATCACAAAGGGGTCATGCAGCAAAATTCCCATGAGCATTCACTTAAGACTCCACCTTTGTAAGAAGCTCCACTAACACACAAACCCTTCTGTTCATGAAGAAAGCTGCAGGCTGGGAAGGAGCTGGACTCCAGGGGATAGACCTCAGTAGAGGATCTGACTATCTGCAGTGGGTAGTTCCCTTAATAGTTCCAGGAGCTGATGTGTGTGTCCCACTGTGATAAAACAAGGGCTGTGTGCTAACATCAGCAAGTCAGAACACTCGTGTTTCACATTTGCATTTCATAGTGAAGTTTTTAAGATCCGAACAACTTCATTGTGTTATTGGTGCAGTCAGGCCTCCAGCAAAAAGCCTTGGGTTTTGCAGTTCAGGAGCTCTGTTGTTAATGCTAATGAATTTTTACATTTCTGCAAATGTGCTGTGCTGGAGGAATCCTGATTTTCAAGATTAAATATAAAATTTTATTTGTAAGTCAGAAGGGTTCTCTTTAGAATATCATAAACTCTGATGATCTTAAAATCTTTTGAAAAGGGGGTGATTTTAACAGCCTTATTTGTCTGGTAGTATTAATACTGTCACTCAATTCAAAATACATAATATCAGCAAAAAACATGTAAACAATCCTAACACTGGAATAGTTCAAGAAATCATATTTACATTTTCTTGCTCAAATTCTTTAACAATGTTATTAATTAAAATTAATTATTTCAATCTTGCTTTAGTCAATGAAAATTCAAAATCTTTATCACTGCTATTCTCAGTCATCAAATTCCTTGGCATAACATCTGGTTTTACTGGAATCTAAACAAAACAAGGTAATTATTCTTTTGGTCCTAGTTTATGTAAACTTCTTTTCTGTACATAAAACATGTATGGCCTGAGGTTTACACCGAAATTTTGATTATGAAATAATTGTAAAACTCAGTAATTCACTGGGGAAATGTTTTTCAAACTCAACCAATCACTGAAGAGAATTTGAACTTTTCAGTTAAAAAAAAAAAGAAAAGAAACTCCAGCATTTTGCTGTGCTGAAGCCACGACTGTAAGGAAAAGTGCAGTGATATATTTGTGAACTTTTTTAACCAAAAGCTGCCTGAAATTTCTAGGCCTTTAATTTTGGGTCATATTCACAATCATATTTTCCAGGCTTTACATATCAGCTTTGTCCTAAAGTACTTTGTGTTTTACTGAGACTGAGAGTGTTTTTTCCCATCTATCCCAACACCCATCTCATCAAGACAGAGCTGGGAACGCAGGTCTTGCCATGGTGAAGATCCCTGAAAGGGGAGGTGGGACACGCTGGTCCTTGCCTACCTGTGAAACGTCCTCAGCTTTTTCCTCAAGAGCATCTCCAAAGTCAGCACCTTCTGCATCAAAAGGCATTTTACAGCAGTCTCCTCTCTGCTGGCTGGGTTGATCCGCTGAGCTGTCAGCCTCCAAACATAGATCTCATGTTTCAGCTCTGAAAAGAAACAAAATTGCATCAGTGTGAAGTCCAATGCATATGAAACCAGAGATGGATAAAACATGTGTAATGTGCTCTGGACTCAAAGCTGTTGAAGTTATTGGGATGGTTTCCCAACCAATTTCTACTCAGGAAGCTGCTTTTGTCATTCATTTTGCAGAGCTGAAGTGAATGAAAAATAAACATAGATTTTTCAAAATGTTAAATAAATTAATCACAAAATCTTTTTTCAAAGAAAAAATAGTGCTGTCTTCAAATGCTTGCAAACATCTTCAACAGGTTTAAGGGTTAAAATTGTATCCCATTGGACTTCATTTTTCAACAGAAAAAAAATTTTCAGTATACATTATTATACTGCTAAGAGATACTAGCTCCTTGTGTAGTTAGGAATTACAGCAAATGCTCCTTCAGAGTATTCAAAATAGAAAACATGTTTCCATTCACTCTGTGCTCACACAAGCAATTTTATCTATGTAAGGCAAAAGTGAAATTTGGCACTGTCTTATGGAATAGTGTTTAATAGTATTTTAAAGGTTTCCTAAGTGGATTTAAATCTTGGGCACTGAAAATATGTGTAAACACAGTGACCATCAATTTCATGCTAACCTGGATGACATCTGATCCTATGTAAGTTCAAACAGACTGATTAACACTTTGAAATCAGACTCTAGAATCTTCTCAGAAATTTCAATTGATTATTTCTTTCCCTGTACCATGGACGCCTTGGAGAATAACCAAAAAAACGTGTTTCTGTTCAAGAAGGATGTTAAACTGGGCATGCCAAAAGAAAACTCTTTGAATTTTACAGGAAATCATTAAAGAAATGAAATCAGATTATCCATTTAGAAACTGTGCAAATATTTCCTGTTGAAGCTATGGGATGTTTCCTTTTTTTCTGCTTCACTCAAATTTCATGTCACTGAAGACAATAAGTCTAGAATCCATGGCTTTATATTTCAAGATCCCTGTTAAATCAGCAAGTTGCTCTAGTTCTGAAAATGGACATGTAACTCTTTACATCATGTGAACAAGCTATAAGAATTATTTATTTCAAAAAATAGTTACATAAGAAAAATTTAAACTCTTTTTGAGGTAGGTAGTGATCTTAACATTTTATGCTGCCACTCTCTAGAGGGTGATGATGTCTGCTATCAAAGAGAGTACTAAACATGTTTAGTTCCCCAGTTTCCTTTACAACTAAGTATTCAAAATGATAATGCAGAGGGAATCTTATAACGATTGACCATGAGAAGGAATTAGACTCCACAGCATTTAATAACAAAATTGTGTCCAGAATCTGCATGGTTGACACAGAAGAAAGGGATTTGAACAGCAATTGATATACATTTTTTATGGTTTGTATCTATAGATCTGCACAGATCTGTCAAAGAAGTAATGCTTGCCTAAATTTTACAGTGTAAGACCAGAAATACAAATTCACACTGTTGAAAGGCCAGTGACCATCCCGGATAGTTAAACAACTAGTGCTCAGCTAAAGCTTTCCTTCCAAGAAGGGGATTTATATCTGAATCACAGATTCCAAAAATATGCCAAATCGACCATTTTGCTTTGTAATGTTGGTGGTTCTTGTAGGAGCATAATCTGGCACAAAATTATAATATGGATAGGTCTTGCTTATCAAAGGATCCACATGACTTCTGGTCATCATTTATTTTTGCATCAACATTTGTGACACACACAGATATAACAGTAGCAATTTTTCCACTCCCAGAGTCAAAAAAGGCCTTTCTGTACTTCATTCCTATGTGATTTTTGAGTAAATATGACTACAGCTTTGAAACTGTCATCAGTCCAAGGGAAGGAGTCTGTTTTGTTTTTACCTCTGCCAAATGCTCATGAAGCATGAGCATCCAATTTGCTGTTCTACTTCTCTAGAGTTTGTCTTTTCTGCAGCAACTTCTCTGATGACATCTGCTCATCCTACCATAGCATTTCTACCCATCCTTCCCAAGTGAAATTTCACCAAGGGTTTAGCTGATAGAGGGAAGTTGAATCATTCACCACCCAAATGAGATGCAAGTACTCCACAGTTATTTTCATACAGAGAATTTCTATCTTCTCTCCTCCAGAAAGAAGCAGTTATCATCACTGTATCTGTGCCACAAACAAGTCCAGAGAGTGGAAAGCAGCATGACTTGTGTTGCAGATTCCTGTTCCACATCTGAAGTGCCCTGGAGCTAATCTTCAAGCTGAGCAAAGTTGGACTGGTGCTTTGTGATCTACGTTAAAAAACACATGCGTCTTCACATGGCTTTGATTGTGCCTCTATGTACAGCAAGTGCATGCTTGATTTTACAGTCATTATTTTTCTCAACTTCCCAAGGACGTGAACATCTGACCTGCTGTGGTGTGTTTAGATGTGTTTACTTCAGAGCAAACTGTACTTGGAAAATCAGAACAGTTGATCCATTTTCTATACCGCAGTTCCTGTTGCAGTAATGATTTGTGCAGAGGTTTTCTAGGTCGTTCCACAGAATGTTTCTCCTACTTCTCTTTCATGCACTCTTATTGTTAATAGCTCATCGAGGCATCAGGTGATACGCATTTATTAGGAGTAGTGCTTTTATTGAAGGAAAAATAATGCAGAACCTTGAAGTCAGCAGCAACAATTAACATGGCCAAAGTCCTTCAGGCCTTGCTATACTTCTCTCATTTCATAACAGCAAAATCATCTAGGCAGTAACCCCCAGAGTCTGGGAACATCTTCTATTTTATGACATACTGTGTTACACATGGACAAGGGCTTAATGCAACCACAGTCTTATCAATCACTTTGAAATTATGGCCAAGGCAGCACAAGTGCAGCACTTTGGCTGCCATTGAATAGAATCACAGGATAGTCTCCCATTCTGCTTCTCTGTGTCCATAAGTTCCTGTCCCCGCCTCAGATGAGATCTAGTGGTTATATGATACCACAGTGAGCTCTCTCCACTCACTTGTCCAACCCATTCCACGGGGTTTTTGCAGAGTTAGCTTTATGGCGGATCAGCCTTCTATCCAATGTAACCTTCCACTGTCAGCTCTATAGCCAGCAATTGACATGGTGAGTCGGTGGCAAGGCAATTTCTCATTAAAGCAACTAAATTAATATTTAACTGCAACCATAGTACCAATAGTCAGTGATAGAAGCAAAGCTGCTTAGTTGGCAGAGATCTGGAGCAGAAGAAGATAGGAGAGTTGCAGCTCACCTCAGAGAATTCAGCTCATTATGATACTAAAACATTTGCGAATGCCATAATTCATAAAGCCCACAAGGAACAACAGCAATATACCTAGCATTATTATTTCCAACAAGAAATAGAAAAAACTCTGTTTCCAACAGGAAAACATTACTTTTTGGTTTAGTTATAGAATCAAATAAAGGCTCCTCAAAACATGTAAACCCTATGCTGCCAACCTGTTCTGACTTCACTACTGATCATATTTTGCCATGGAAACCACAAACATTACATCCTGGACCCACTGAGTTTAACAAAATTTCAACTGCTGACCCAGACTGTGACAGTTTAGAAAAAAATTCTGCATTATAGAAAATATTCTTTATCTGAAAACTGCATATTATTTCTGCAATCTGACAATTAATAATCAGATTGATTTTCACTTGAATAATCACTCATTCCCTCCCACACAGCTGCCAATAACAAAGAAGACATCCTCAAAAACTGCGTGTAATTAATTCCCAGTCTCAGAATCTGAAAAGGCCAGTTTTGTTAATTAAAGATACTCAGAAGAGCGTGACCAACCTTGATGAGATTATAAGAATTATCATTAAATGACAATTTTAAACTTACATGTGCACTAACTACATAAACTATCTTTTTGCAAACAACCTAAGTTTGCACTGCATGGTTGTATCTAACAACATTCAAATACATTCATCTGAATATTTGTTTAGCTTTCCTCTCCACATGTTTCTGTAGCTTAACTATTTTCGGTAAAGCAATTTTTCTTCTTAGCTAAATTCTATGAATGAGAATATTCTGTTTAAATGTTAACTGTAAAGCAAATTAAGTATATTGAATCCTAGCTTAACTAGTAATAGTAAAATCTATAATTTTTAGTATTTTTTAAATCCTTCATATTATGTAACTAATCTTCTAAAGATTATTAAATGGTGTCATCTTCATTTTGTAAGTGCAGAAGCTAAATTTGAAACCCTTGAGTAGAAAAAATTCACCTTGAGGGATATTCCAACTCAAACACTCATGCCTCTCTCCTAGAGGCAGCACCTCCCAACAGAACACAAGCATGAGGATCTAAATCTAGAAAAACAAACAATCACAAAAACAAAACAAAAACAACAAACAAACACAGAAAAAAACAAATGAAACAAAACCCCATAACCTGAAATATTTTTGTCTTTATTCCTTTGAATAATTCAGTTGGTCAATAGTGGATAAAGGTAAGCATTTGGTATAAATGTTGCAGGGTCTTCAAAACATGAAAACATGTTTTGCCTTATTCAGCTAAATACATGCAAAGGAACACAAGAAATGTGCACAATGCTGCACAAAGTAGTATAGAGAATTTATATAAGCTTTTCAGCTCAGTGTGACATCTGAGGCCCCATTTGGTCATAAAGGCACCTAATGCCAGTTCAGCTACGCAGCATGGGATTGCATCTATCACACAGGAATTACCCGGTATCCTCATCCTGGAGCAGACCAGCTGGAGCCTGGGCAGAAAATCATAAAGCACATAGTTTCAAACACCTAAATTACTCACCAGGAGTCATCTTCCAAGCAAGCTGGAGTAGGCTGCAGCAGGCCCACAAAAGAATCTACAGCATTACAAGCCTAACCCTGATTTTATAAGGGAATAGTCAATTTAGTATGTGTATGATGGTCACACAGGACTCAGATGGAGTAATCCTCAAATATTAAGGTGGATTAGATTTCTCATAACATTTCAGATTGGTTGATAAAGATACATATTTCTCTTCAGCTGGCTTGTTCCTGAATGACAGGTGGGATATCTCTCTCTCAGGTAAAATGGGCTTTGTTCTCATCTCTGGGTAAGTCAGACTTCAGAACCACAAACTTATTTTAGAGTTTGTGGGTTTGCCCTCAGTTTCCTCTGCTGCAATTCCCCATCTTTTAAAAGCAGGAATCTGAATGTATTTAGGTTCCCTGGATGCTCACTAGCGCTTGCCTAATGTGATTAAAATACTTCATTCTGTTGCACTGAGAATGGCACAAGGAAGTAAAAAGTCAAGTATTTTGAGCATGCCTTTATCTAACATTCTACTGTAGTTTGTTTCAGAAAATTTTTCTCAGGTGTGAAATCTAGAAAAATCTGTTTTACTATCAAATGGTTTTCATCCAGACTGCCAGACTTGCCTATGAAAACCAGTTACAAGTCTCCCTCAGAAAAAAACAACCTCTCTTGAATTCACTGTACTTTGCTCAAAAGAAAATAGATACATTCCAATCCCAAAACATTTGGCACAAAATATAACTACTGCTGATGTCCTTTCAATACAAGAAAAATTGCTGCAAACCACCACTTAGAGATGATATTCCCAAGGATAAGGAAAAAAGAACCATGAAGAGATAAAGCCTCAAGAGGACAACATTCTTTTGGAGTCTTCTAATGCTTTTAATATGACAAAATGAAGAGCAAAAAAATTAAGCCATGAAGCCTACTTCAGACTCACCATAACTTTTATCAATGGTTTAGATATAAAAATTGTGACTAATACATTGAACACACTTTGATAAATTGATAAATGAAAACGGCAGAGCAATTAAAAATCTGTCAAGTTTACACTTGTATTTGAAAAACCATCAAAGTGAAAGCTTTCTGCAGCAAATAAACACAGATAATGAGTTACATAGAACTAAAGTTATTTTAAGCTCTGTTTTTTAGGAAGATCTTATGAACTTCAGAGCCATCAAAGTGAAAAACTTTGTCATAGCTTCACTGAAACACTGTTAATGGAAAGGCTATATCTTGCCAACCACTGTATACCTGTGCAATCCTTTCACAACTGAGGTCTATATAGAAAAACATAGGGGCACAAATGCTGCATAAAGAAACAGGAGCTAGTACTAAGTTTTTCCTTCCTATCGGTGATTTTCCTGTACTCATTCCTTCCATGAAAAATGTGTATAACAAAGTGCTGCTCTATTGATTCCGAATGACACTATATTATACCTTCTTTCTGCATAAGACAAGTAAAGTAATATTACAGTTGCCTTCTTGTGATGGTTACATTATTGGTGCACTAAGCAAATAATAGGAAATTGTCATATTCTCCTTGTTTTGCAATGTCAGAATACTATTTTTATCATCTGAAGACAAGAAGAGGTAGATCGGTGTTTTTCTCTTTTGCAAGGGGAATACTCTATCAACGCTAAAGCAGCTTGAAGGACATATACAGGAATTAAAGCATAAAATTATCTAAAATATTTTAAAAATATAAATATCTTCAATCTGTGGCAAGCAAATAACTATACTTCTTTTCATTCCTGATCATCAGGAGAGCTGTTGAAGGTGCAAATACTTAAAGGCAGCTTTTGATTTGCATTCTCGAATATAAAGCCACGGCCCTGTAGATACTGATATATTATCCAAAAAGGAGTAAACTCAGTGTCTAAAGGGACATTAAGACTACCTAGTTTATTTGAGACTGAAAGTCTTACTGTTCTTTCAAATAAAAGACACAATATCTATCAGAAAGATATTATCTTGGATACCAAGAGCATTCATAAGAAAGCTGGACCTTCCAGCTCAGCATGCTAACATCCACAGCAGGAGAGTTAAAATGTTAACTATTCACTATTCAGTGTTAATATCTACAACTGGATTGCAGAAAAGAGTGGAAAAGAGAATACACAAAAAAACGAACACACATTCTACTGTCAACACTGGTCCTCAAGTTTTAAAAGTATTCCCCATAAAATCCAATTAAATTAGCATTTTAGGTGAGGACAGTAGAGGGCAGAGTATATTGCAAAACTTCCACCCAGACTGGGCTTGAAGTTGAATTCTTGAAAACATATTGAAATATTCCTTTCTTTGGACATAACTGTCTTCATAAACTGCTTGCTAATTTCCTCACTTGAATTAGCTTCTAAGTGAGGACAGGCCACTACTGCCAACATCACATTAAATACCAATTATGCTTTACTGGCTGTTAGTAAAGTACCTACAAAAGTACAGATGCACCTCAGGACAGAGATCTGTCAATTTACTTAATTCAGCTATGTCACTGATGTCCTTCTCACTGATTCTAGCAAAAAATGATTCGTAAAGTTACAAAATATAAAAGTTACAAATATGTTACTAGCAAAAATAGGACTAAGGACCCTTGACCCTGAGCAGAACCCACTGATGTTATATTACACCTTATCCTGGGTGCCCTCTGTGTCCCTGCAGTGTCCTTGTGGCCTTAGACACTACTATTATTTTATGTGGCTTTTTGCATTTCAAAGTGTCTGGTGCTAAGTATTGGAGTATTCCTGCAAGTCATCACAGTAGTTCTTTCCCCTCCTCCTCTCCCTTTTTTTCCCTTTGAGAACATCTGTAGAGCTTCACATGGAAGAAAGAAACAGATTTGCTCACTCATCTGGTTACCACATTTCCCTCTGTGGCAAACAGCACTGTTTTTTTCACACATTAAGCACTTTACATATGACCATGATTAATTAGAAAATTCCTTCTGTTGTTGGCTTTACATGCTGACTCTCACACTACTGTCAGAATTTTCCCAGCTGCTGCAAACTGTGACCTACACCAGAGAGAATATTACCTGCTGTTACCACTCCTGTTTAAAGGGTGGATCTCTCTTTCAGCCAGTGAAAAGTTGGAAAAAAGAGCAAGAAACAAAGTAGATATGGGGAGCTGATGCCAAAGCTGTGGTAGGAGAAAGCTCTTCCTTTCTGGCAAAAATGGCCAGTACAATAATACTTGTCACCAGAATATGTGCCCCCCAACTCTTCTGGGGATAGCAACCTTGCCAAACACTGAGGTCCAAAGCCCCAAGCTTGACAGCTGAGACTCAGTACTGTTACACTTCCAAGGGACTAAATAATACATTGTTAACCTTTAAAGGAAGAAAAAAACTTTGGTTTCAGGTTTTCAGAGTGGGAGTTGAAACAGTAAATTTAATTCCTCTTACACTCAGATATTATTTCCCTTACATATTCTTTTGTGAAAGTGTAGATACATATAAACTTTACAAACCTTCTCAGCTTACTCTTCTAGCTCTAGCAACTTTTGCTGCATCACACAGAACAAGGAGCAGGTTTATCAGCTAAAACCCACTCTCAAAAAAGTCCTCAAAAATCCCTACATCCCTAAAAATCATTAGATTTTCTCTCTCATGGATGAGTTCTTCAGAGTCTTCCTTTCTTTTGTTAGCTACTCTGCTTGAAGGTAGACAGTGGTTCCTGGGGAAAGAACAGGTATTTTTACTGCAGCAGAGGTGCTGCAGATTAGTCTGAAAGCCAACAGATTAAAGGCACTGTTAACATATAGTGCTGAAATTAAAATAAAAATATATCTTTATAATAAGAGCACTGTTTTTAAAATTCACGCTAATCCATTTTAATAATCTATGTATCCTAAAGCAGCAGAAATAAAGCTTAAAGCACATGGTGCACAGGGACAAATGAATATGGGGAGAATAATACACCAATTAAATCCCACATAAATTGTTTAATTGCTAATTGAGGGCAAGGTGAGGAAAGGTTGGTATTTAGTTGATTAAAACAGCCGCTTCAAACAAGCCATTTGAAGTTATCGCAGAACCATTTCAAGTGGAGATGAAAGGACTCCCAGAAGCACCTTGGAGGCCATTCTGCAAATCCAAACCATGGATTAGCTATCTCCTAATGGAGCTGTATTGGTCTCCTTCTTTCTCTTCCCCTCTCACAGATATTTCCAATGGAGAGAGTGGCTCTTCAGCATTTGTTCTAACTGAACAGCTCCTGATTAGGTTTGCAGCAAAGGACAAGCAGTTGATTACAAGAACACATGGTATACAGACTAGGAGACTGCTATATCTGAACCAACTAAGGTGCAAGTAACAAAGATTACCAAGAAATTAATTGAGGGAAATATGCTTGCCAATGTTTCACTACTACAAAAAAACTATGTCAGTGAATAAAATGTACTATCCAGATTAATTTTTTTTAAATTCATACATATTTTGTTTCTTAAAAATTCAAAACATATGCTTTAAAAGTTTTAAGCCAAAAGGAAAAAAGTAGCAATTCTATGTTTTAAAATATATATTTACAAAAAAATGCTATTATGTGGGGATCAATACTGTTGAGACTTGGGAGAATTAATTTTCTTGATGGTTTTTTGTAAAATCTTACTTTGTAGGGTCACAGGGAAAGAATCTAGGCATGTTAAAGTCTGAGTTAATTTCTTTATTTTTCTTGCTCTCTGGATAAGACCTCTAAGGGTGCAGAAAACCTCAGCTGTTTGAAAATGCCAGACAGATATAGGAGAAAGGGAAATTCTCCTTAAGTGTCTTAGAAAACAGTTAGTCAGTATAATATCTAGAATATCTCAAAAATATTTTTGATCTAAATTCTGGGAATGACTTTGGCCTTTAGAGATACAGAAAGGTAAGCTGAGTGCACCTTGTGCTGAATAGACACCAAAGTCAAAACCAAAAGTCTTCAGAAGGTCTTCCAAAGCAGGGAAACTTTTCTGACTTTTCTATCATATGGGATTCCAGACACATGGTACAATCTACTGAGTAGAGGACTGTTACTTCTGCCTTTTAATAAAACCATAATCCTAAAGTAAATTTTCTCTGGAACAAGGCAAGACACTACAGGTACTACTCGTCTTGCCTAGATGAGATACCTATAATGAAAGTCTCTGCCACAGTTAGTCACCTTGGACTCTCCTTATACGAGAAAAGTAAACTTTTAAGGCCTGCAATATATCTGTTCTAGCATAGACAGCTCCATTAGTCTTGAAAAGCACTTATCTTTCTCCACAGATTACAAATGAAGTCAAGATACATCAACCGTATCAAAAGTTGTCCTCTCCATAAACAGATGCCACACACACAGCTTCAGAGACATTGTACAGCACATTAAAATGTGTGGTGCGTGGTCAGTGGAAGCCTGGACCTGACGTCTTCTGCAGCCAAAAGTGAAACAAGCATCAGTCCCAGGGAATAAACAGTTGTACTCGACAGTCTTTGTACAAAGCTTGCTAATAAATTATACTTAGTGAAATATTTCTTGCCTTGTAAAGAAATTGTGAACATTTGGGGGGTTAGTATTAAATTCAGTCACTGAAAGAGAAGCTCGGAAGAAGAAGGATAAAAACCTCAAAATGACTGAATTAAAAAAAAATAAAAGCATGAAGACAAAAAGGGACTGACACAGCCGACAGTCATTGAAAGAGCTTTAGGAAGACTTCTAGAGACTATTGAGGTGAGTGACACAAAAAGACATAGATTTGGTTCTACTGAATTGTAGAAATTATGCACCAGGGAAATTTAGGATAGGAAGAGCCACAGAGGCAAGCTGGGGAGGACTTGAAGAGTTCTGCTTTGATGAAATATCTTTCACTGACCACAGAACACTGAAAGACCTCTGAAAAATTCATTGGAAGAAAACCATCAGCAAGGGAATGCATCAGTGCACTGTGTTTGTCATGAGGGAAACCTGGGATATTTCTAAATCTAGGTTGTGAGCTCAGTACCATGAGCAGATGTTATCTGTTGCTACACAGAACATCCGATACTGATGCCTATGGCTACAATGAATGACGCAAAATATTCCTGCAAATCTTGTAAGATATTTAATAATTCATATCAAAACCTCAATATTAGCACCAGAAAAAGATCCACTTCCAAAAATCAAAAAATATCACAACTAAAAATAAAATATGAATTATTCATTGAAAAATTAATGTTCAGAGGGTGAGGAAGGTGGGTGCTTCCATCTGAAGACAGTATTGAGGTAGGCACGACTCAGTTTCCATTTAGCACGTATTTGGTGTAACAATTATAACTTTTTTCATGCTCACACTTACCAACAATTTCACTTGGCTCCTTATTGTAAAGTTTTTTGTTCCAGTAAAGAAGTCTGAGAAAAGGAAAGGAGACCAGAACAACAAGGCAGATACCCAAAAACATATGCCCTGTGAAGGCTGCAAAATCCAATCCCTGAAAATCAAAACAAAAACCTAAATTAAAAATCACTTATTTTTTTATATTACCTACAGGGAAAAGTATTCAGCTTTATGTATGTTAACAATCAATAGTAAATATAAAGCAATATAGTAATTTCCAAGTACAGTATTTGCTGCATTTCATCTGTTTCAAGGAGACAAGCCACATTACAATTTAATTCTGAGAACTAAAACATTGCTTTATAAGTTACTCTGAAACACACCTAGTGTCCTGAAATGTACAGTAAAAAAACCCAAACTGAATTATTAACTTTTACTTCTCACTTGAATCACTGTAAATTGATTTCAAATCACTCAAAGTCTCAGAAGTACTTGAATTTAAATTACCAGCTTTTGTTTTATACTGGTGGCAACAGAAATATTTGCAATAATTGTATCTGAACCATTCTTCTAGAAGAAAAGTATTACATGTCAATATTGTGTTTATTCTTCTTTCCGGTTAATAAATGAACGCATTTCTTTATATTTTGCACAATTAAATCTTTTAATGAAGGGGTTTTAAGAAAGGTTAAGCAGAATGTAATAAAAGGTTACTGCTTTCAAGCAATGAGAATTAATTGTGACAATTTGCCCCGAAACTTTAAAGTTTGCCATGCTTTGAGTAGGACATTGGACTAGATGACCTCTAGGGTCCCTTTCAATTGAATTATTCCACTTCTCCATCTTGCACTCATTGTTAACCTTTGCCTGGGCTTTTCTGAAGTAGCCTGTCCAAGAGAAGTTACCCATGAAGCTCCAAGGAGGATCACATCCAAGTACTCTGGTAGTAAGGAACTGTCTTATATTCACAAAACAGAGGTTGTGTGCACTGGTGAGCCCAGCACAGCAGATCTGTGATGCCTGGAATAAAGCATGGTTCAAGCCCCGGATAGCCCAGATTGTCCCAGCTGAATTTTCAGAGCACCCATTGATTTCCCATACTCCAGAAAGCTAGCTGATCTCCCTGTGACACACCTCTATGTCTCTATTGTTCCCTGATTTTTAACTATGAGTTTCCTATAGATCCTTTGGTAATTCCAATTCATAATAAAAACAGCTTCCCTTGCAACAACAGCTGATCCTACCTCCAGTGTGTTAAGACTATTGGGAATTTACTGCTTTAAATGTGTGTTCTTCTATATTGTCAAATGCTAAAAGAATTTATGTGGAAATTTCCTAGTTGAAATGTCTCTGGTTCAAAAAAGGAAGAAAAAGTTTCTCTATTGCACCACAGGGCATAATAAAAAGACAGATAACACAAGAAACTGATGACAGTCATAAAGAACTTTCATAGCCAGATAAAGATTGGTGCTCTTTGGCAAAAAAATCCATAGCTTGCAGACAGTGAAATAAATCTCAAACCATAAATATGCAGACCTAGGATTAGAATTTGATCCTATTAAAATACAGTTTTAAGCTTCCTGAGGTAATGTCATCCCTACTTGCTATTTAATAGTAGATTCCTTGACTCTTCTACCCCCCAGACACTAAAAGGTGAAACTATACCTCTTCATTCGCTGGCCTTTTGCTGTAACTTAGCTACAGCCATTGGTTTTATAAAAGCAGAAGTAATAGTCTTCAGGAATTGGAATGAGATTATTTTAAGAATTGGACAGAAATAAGTGACACCACAAAGAAAAATAATGTACCTTCATTCAGTTTGCCTACAAAATAGGTCAGGCACTCAGGTGTCTGACATCTCTGTAAGACAGATTTTACAAATTTTATAAAGATTGGCCTCTGGGCATCAAGTTAAGATTCAAAGCTACAGGAGACATTTCTACGAGGGATGGAAACAACATTCATAACTCTAGGAAATTTACAAATGAATAAAAAAACAATTCCTGCAAAGGCTCAATGTTCGTGAGGCCTGTCCCTAAAATATATAAACTCCATAGCTCCTATGTTAATTTCCTTAATTACAACCAATGACAAATTGACAAAAAAATTAATTTATATATGGATTGCCTCCAAGATTATAGCCAAAAAGAAAGATCATAAAATTTTGGCCAGAAAAATAATAACTTAAACCTTAAAAGGTGAAGTGGCTATAGTTCAGAAATTTTCCAACTTTGACAGTGTGCCATTAAACAAGGCAGGAAATATGCAAAATCATTATTCAGTTTTGTATGGTCTCTAAAATGGCACAAAGAGAGGTAGGAAGCCAAAATTATTTACTCTGTAAAAACACTGAAGCTACACCTGTCAAAATAGAAATGCCTAAACCTGACTGGAAAAAAAGAATTATCCTCTGAAAGAAAAATGACTGGGAAACAGGTGATTGAAGAGCAATAAAGTAGTCAGGAGTGGTCAAATTCTATTCAATATAGAATTACCAGAATAAGGAAAATTACTTTTTCACTTTTTTACAAAAAAACAGTGGAGATGAAACTTTTTAGGCTGGCAGCAACCACACCATGCTTACACCATGAAGAAAGATGCCAACTACCAGACCAACTATGATGGTAGAAATACACAGAAATAAAGATAAAGGCTAAAGTAGGAAGTAAAAAAGATAAATAGGAACCAAATGAATTTTTGGTAACTCTCAAGTTTAAACATGTGATGTCTTCATCACATATTAAAGGATCTTGAATTTAAGTAAGTAACTTATTGCAAATAAACACAAATGCAAAAAGTCACTTGCCTTTACATTTTTATTATCACATCAATTTCAAAGGGAAAAAAAAATTCTGTTTCATTCCTGAAATGCCACAATGTAAAGGTTCTCAAAAAATACAGTACAAGAAATATGTCACTTGAAACCAACAAAACTAATTTCTTGATGAAGAAAATCACCTCAACCTAGAAGGCAAACTAAAATGTTGAGGGTAAGAAGGAGGTTTCAGGTCTGACTCACAGTTGAAAGGAATTGAAATGAGATGGAGATCACAATACTCTTTAAAAAAATCAGGATTAACACAGCTTCATTATATAAGAGCTGACATAGATAAGCCTTGAAAGTGATTTGCAGACACCATCACAAGAAGAAAAAATATCTACTAGATTTTTTGGCATCCTATCCAAGAGCTTAGCCAAACTTTTCAGAGGGAGTAGCTGAGCTGAGATTCAGGATTTTGTTAAAGTTCATAATATCAGCACATTGATCTTTCATATCTCTGAGATCCCTGGTGGAAAAAAATACATGCTGCTCTGCTCCTACTGCAGAAGAGCTTTCCACTTCAGCTGAAACAAATTGTTTTCTAACATGGAGTGTGCCTATTTCAGGACAGAGCTTGCAGGACAGGATTGTCAGTGATAACGCAATCTTGGAGTCAGCTCTCTTCCCATCCCTTGCTCCTGGCTTTCCTCCCAGTATCTCCTTGCATTGATCCACAAGAGACAGTGAGTGAAAATGAATCCTGATGATCACCAGCCTTGGACAGCTGATGCCTGTAGCCATGAGGAGACTGAGGACTACCAAGCACACTAGTTTTTATGGCTGATATCAGAAAGGCTCACAGTGAAATACAGACAGTTGCCCTCCCTGATGCTTTGGGCTGGATGCTTAGCACCAGCCTTTCTGCAGCACAGAGAATGTGTTTTCAGGGAAAAAGAACACTGATTTCACACTAGGCATTGTCAGGTAGCTACTAGCCAGCTGGCAGCCTCTTGGGGAACTTTAAGAGACTAAAAGGTCTTTTTCACTGTACCAGGGATACCAAAAATGCAGCAGAGGATACCAAGGTCATGGCACAGTTGCTTCATCAGTTGCCACTGTTCCTTTTGCCACACCCCAGAAAGGACACACAGCATCTCCACAGAGCTACACTGATACCCTTTGTGGCTGTGGACAGCACATTTTATACCTCCTGACTCTTCTGCACCGCTGGGACCAGGATTCAGCATTGTAGAAAAGCATTAAAGTGCTCCCCATGTCTACTGCATACAGCAAAAAGTCATTTTCACAAAGATTTTCTTTTCCTGCACAATAGACTGGAATAGAATTGACATGCACAATAGGCATGAAATATTTTTCTTCCAGGAGATTTCAATCTATGAGATAAATACAAAACACGCTTCAAATGTCCCTTACTTGAGGCTATGATGATTGTGTCAAATTTTTCCTGTTCCCCAGTCGACAGAAAATCTAAAGATTTTGTTTTAGCAAGACAACAGCCTAAAGGTTCCACTGCCTAGAGATTCAGAGCTGAAACAGAGTGGGGATCTTTCTTTAGTTTATAGTTTAAAAATGCAAAGTCAAATGTAT
Source organism: Catharus ustulatus (assembly GCF_009819885.2). Taxonomy (NCBI): domain Eukaryota; kingdom Metazoa; phylum Chordata; class Aves; order Passeriformes; family Turdidae; genus Catharus; species Catharus ustulatus. The sequence continues at coordinate 91,333,618 of NC_046222.1, read as the reverse complement.
CAATTTCATATTAGGAGGAAGTATCATATTGTTTTCCTAAAATGCTAGCTTTCTATCATCTTGATTATTACTTTTTTCATCGCTTCTGGAGATGCGAAATTAAATTCTAGTAATTCAGACCTTTCCACAAGAAATCTGCTTTTTCAGAGTGATGAGAAAGCAAGAATTTGGGGAGCAGTAAGTAGTGTGTTTCTAGCCAGAAGGTCCTTTACTTAATACTTTAAAACTAAAAAAATTAAGACAAGCAGCACTAATTTATTGTTTATATACTGACTTAAACATCCCTTCTAGCTGAGTGACTGAGATCTGCATTGTCTCTCACGGGAGCGGCTCATCATGTCACCGAGCCAGAAATCACTGATGGTCTAACCCAGTTACATGAAGATAATGTTTATTTGAGATGCTGATGAACCTGCTTTTTTGTTTTACGTTTGGCAGTTTAATTATTACCACATGGACAGACGGTAAAAATTCTGAAATCAGATGTAAGCCCATGCATTTTAGTTCATGCACTTTACCTAAGTTTAATTTTCTCTTGAGAAAAGGAATCAATGGAACATTGACAGAAGAGGTAGAGTTCTACAGATCAATTAAAAGTTTTAACAAGTTTGTGTCCAACAAACTCAAAAAAAATAGCCTACTAAACTATTGGAATCCATTTTACCAGTGGTTGAAATATCTCTAAATATTCATATATAGGATTTCTTCTTTTTTTCAGAAGTACCTACTTTCATTCATAATTTTTTTTGTACCACCCTTAAATATAACCATCTAATATCACATAATGTTAAATTCCATTATGAAGGCAACAAGTGTCTAAAAGGCAGCACAGGAAAACCTGGTGTCTCTCAGTTTTCCAGGAAATTCCTGTTAAATGGTAGGAATAATTCTGAGTGGTATGCTGAAACCACCAAATCCCCATCAAGCATCAGCTTAACACACAAGCTTTATCACATGCTAACAAAAAGAGTAAATAAAATTATATAATCCAGTGGCTAACATGCTAAAACTGCCTTTGCCCTCATCATTACCTCTTTTATGCAGATTTAGCCTGGATACACCAGTGCACATGTTCACGATCACTGTGTTCGCAGCATCATTTTGCTCTGGAGATCTATTTGCTATCCATTCTCTAAAGAACTTGGAATCACAGCCTGTGCTTAGAGCACAGCAACTTCTAATCTCAAAGGTGTTTTTGGGGAAGTTTGAGAAGTTCCCAAATACAGAAGATTTGCTGTCCAACCCTTCTGAGAGCAAGGACCAGATCCACCTAGTTCATGTTCTATTGTGCATATAAACATGGAGTTCCTAAAGTCTGAAGCCCATATCTCTTCAAAATAAAAATACAATTTTGTTAACAGTGGCCATTCTGTAGCAGGACTCTGAAGATAATAAAACCTTTTAAAATTTTTTATATTTGCAAAATAAATTCTCCATTTACTCTTATTTTCCTTCCTTAATATAAATGCTGCTTCGTGAAAATTATTCCAACTCCAACTAAGAACAACCAAGAGCACAACAAATCTTTCTCTCCTGTTATGCAAATGTTCCACTGATTCCAGTCATGATGGTAGGGAATATGTCAGGATTATAAATTAGCAACAGCTACAAAGAAAAAAATCCTTTTGACATTCATTTGCATCTCAAGACGAGTAAGAAGGCTTATTGGTACATTTTAATGAGTAAAATGTTACAAAAATCTTATTCAAACATGGTTTAAATAAAATATTTTTAATATGATGTGAGTTTTCCCCAGAACCTAGGGAGAAAAGTCTCTCTAGCACCACAATAAACAAAAAATAAAGCATTTATAGAACTATAAGCAGATAACAGCACTCAAAGTAACAAGGCTACTTTCATTTCATATTGTTATAAAAGCCAAGGTTTCCTCCAAGGTTTCCTACAAAAGTGTAAACTTGCATCATATTTTACTTGGATGCTTTTAGAGGTTGATGTACAGCAGTAAAAGTTCAGGAAGAATGGTAAAATTCTCCTCCTGATAGTATCTAAATAAAGTAGAAAACCAAATAATCTACATAGTACAGTTCACTACTCAACTTCCAAGTACTCCTGTACTTACTGTGCAAAAAGGACCCTGAGAAGGAAGTACAAGAGAATGAAAAGGAGAATTTCAACCAAACTTTAAAGTGGAAAAAATTCCTAGAATTCCTAGAACATCCAAAAACATGACCATGATGCTAAAAAGAGGTAAAAACCAAGTATTTTCTATAGAAATAACAGAAAATATAAAATATACTGCATGAAGGAGCATTTCTAAGATGTCATTAATGCATTCAAGAACTTTCACCTCTGAAACAGTTCAAAAATGAAAAAGGAATAAAATAAATTTTACTTGATACTAGTAGGCTCCCCATGCATTTTAGACACAGAACTATGGTAGCTCATGTAACCCTTCTTCACAACACCCTTCACTAGAAGTAGTTTCAGAAACAAGACAGCAATATCTATACTTCTCTTCCTGATCAAAAGAAAGCATGCTGGAGTGGGTGGACAAGATTAGGAGCCGAGATATCAGTTCAACAGCTCAGACTGTGAGAGGCCAGATGGTGCAGCTCCCTCCCTGACCTCTCTCTTGTCTTTATCCAGTTACCCCAGCCAGCACTCTCCCAGGCAAATCTCCTTTAGAAGGGGTGAGCCCTGAGCAGTGAGGACATACCCCAGACCATGACAGTCTGCCTCAAGGCCAAGGTATTTCACCATCCTTTATTTATATACATAGATGTAACAATTGAGAATATAGAAAAGAAGCAGCATAAATTCTATGGCCCTGTGTTGCATTTAATCTATTTTATTTCTGTGATGCAGTAAAAGATCTGAAAATAATCCAGACTGAAAACATCTGGAAAGATTTTTTGTGCTTGTTTCAGACACAGAATTTGCTATAATGTCTTATTTACTAGGGTATTTATACATCTGAGTCCTCCTAAAAATATCAATAGCTCAAACAAGGAAAATGTAACATGGTTTCTTTTAAATTATGACTGCTTAATTATTTCCTATGTTTTTAGCTACTTCTAAAGGTTCCATAAAGATGATGAGTTTCTGAGTATTTAGGAAAATGACCTGCAAGTCAGGTGCTAATTATTCTCTTTTAGATCAGAAGTCTTAAATTGGTGCACAGATTTCATATCTAAAATTTAAAATTTAGCTATCAAGTTCTCAGCTAACAATAAAGATTACAGTCTTCAAAACCACCATCCAAACTAGCCAACAGCAATATATTTCAAATATTTTGATGGTAAGCATTCAGTTTATTAAGTACTGTGAACTTTCAAAAAACCTTTTCCATCCTGGACAGTACTTAATTACTTTGGGTGCACTCAGTTAATTAGAAGAGATCTTTCATAGAGCAATAAACACATAAGTGACTCCAAATGAAAAAAAAAAAAAAAAAAAAAAAGAACAAAAACATAAACTTAGGATTTTATACTACAATTCCCTCATCCACTGGCACAGTTGATTTCGCACTAGCTCAATTAACACTAAATTTCTCTAGAATTATTTATTTTGGGGGGGATGATTATGACACCTGGCCAAACCAGAAAGCTCATGCCTGGTGTCCTCACAGATGCTCCCATTACATTACTGCCCCTTCCATGGTGTTGCTTGTTGGTGAGGAAAAGGGCAGACCTTTCCCACCCCAGGAGGGGCTGCCCCTCCCATCCTGAGCAGACTGTCCCTCCTGCCCCACAGCACACCAGGGGAAGGGGATGGGAGACAGTGCCAGAGGCAGAAGGAAGACTTGATGCCCTCATGTTCAGGGATAGCAGGAACAGCTGAAAGCACACAAAACTCAGCAAACTCAGCTCCATGCAGATGCTCAGGGTTGCTAACACTTGCCAGCAGTGCCACAGCCAGTCCACAGGGCAGAGAGACCCATATGGGTGGGAAGAAATGGTGGGACTGGGATGCTCCTGCTGCCTGGTTCATGTCCGGCAGTCCCACCCAACACCAGCCACCATAGCTTTCCCTTTGGCACCAGGCACCCAGCAAACAACAGAAGAGCCAAGTGTTGGAAGCTAAAACCTCTCTCTGCAGCCTGGAGATAACAAAACATTGTGAGGAGGTGGGAGCCATCTGCAGCCTGTGCTGCACAGGAGAAGCACCCACTCCCCTCTCATACCCCTTGGGCTGTGCTTGAAGGATAAAGCGCCTCACATGTGTCATGGTTCTACAGGGGCCAAATGTCAAATTGTCTCATATTTAACTTTTGAGAGAAAACCTATACTGAAAAAATGGATGGATTTTCATCTTCATTTTCACATTCTTGGCATTTTTCAACTTGTTGCCCTGTCTGCAGCCCTCTGTTGTTCTGCTTCTTTCCTCACTTTGCCATTGATAAGGAAATCCTCACCAACAACAAAAAAAGGAAACTGGTATTCTCAGTCCCAATCAAAAAGTCTATTCTTCATCATTATTTTGTCCCCAAAATACTACTCTTGTCTGATCATCCTACTAAAAAAGAAGTAGCATGGCAGAAAAAGTAGATTATGTTCTGTTTGTATAGCTGTCTGAGGGAAGAGAAGGACCAACATTGCATAAGTCAACACTACTACTTAATTTTAGTAGCCAAATGACTGCAGTACATACCCTCTTCCTCAGCTCCTGCTTTGAAACAATAATCACATTTGGAGGATCCCCAACAGCAGTGGCAGCCCCCCCAATATTTGTGAAGATTACTTCCGCAATCAGGACGTGCCTAGGATCAAGATTAAGTACTTCACAGAGCCTGCAGTGTAAAGATAATGAAATTAACTTCTTATCCCATGCATAAATTACCTTAAATCTTAAAATGCACAAAAATTACAAAATGCAGTCATTTCACACAAAAACGGTAGGGTTTTAAACATAATGTGTCAATAAATGCTGTGTTAAAGCATTTATTGTGCTAGAGTAATTATAACCATATAAATGAAAATGTATAGATTTTCTTTACATTCAAAATGCAATTATTAATGCCTACAGAATTTATGCATTTTAAAAAGCATTTAATTAAAAATATTACAAGAATTGGACTACACAGAAAATAGCATTTCAAATTTTCAGTGTGATACAGCTTCTAAAACCATGGTCCTTAAGCTGCACTGACCTGTGGAAAACTATTCTGGTCAACCACAGGCTCTGCACTCAGCAACAGTGATTAACTTTCTTATGGGAAGCAGTGGTAGAGGATTGTGCAGGCTGCCTATTAGCCATGATTCATCTATTAGAGATTTCAGCTTTCAGGCTAGGTTTATCCAGTTTATTCTGTTCCTATTTTCCTCCTTCTCTAAAGCTTCATCATGAGTGTTTCTATTGAAATGAAACAAGAGCAAAAAATACATACTCTTTATGGTTAAAAAATCTCAAAATGTTTTTAGCAGCTCAAATATATTTAATATATTTAATTTAGTATATTTAATAAGAAGCTCCTTAAAGTGCTCTGACAAACACTGGGGTTGACTCAGTAATCTTATGATCCATTTGAACTCAGAGCCCACTTACACAGAGTAATCTTCACACAGATTACTCCAACTCACAAATTACATTTACACACACACCTGCATAATCTGCTCTGTTCTGAAGTATGTGTTTGACTTTAAACTTGGGCTGTGGTAATAAAGGCTGAAAGTTAAAGTCCCACCTAAGCACTTTGGAGTAAAAAAACAACTGCTTTCCTCCTTACAACTTATCAAAAGGTAGTTCCAGGATGTAAAGATAGAGGCCACACTTAAATTATTGTCCCCTGTATCTCATAGTAGATGTGGGGAAGAGTGTGCAGGAAGAATGCTTTCTCACTGCAGTGCTCCCACACATTTCCCTGAAAGAAGGGTTGAACTTCACTGTTTAGCCTAAGTCTGTGTTATTAAAACCTATATTTCAAAGAGAAATGAGTGTATTGCAAAAAAAAAAAGCTTAATCTGATTCACTTACACCATCACCAAGAGTGTCAATTTAACACTCAAAAAAACACTCTCAGATGGCATATATGTCAGCACATAAAAACTCTGGAAAATAATAGCTGTGCAAAAATATACTATTTCCTCAGCAGCATGAAATCATTCAGTTAAAGGGTACTTTGTAGTACAGCTGGTCCAAACATATCAATTGTGGTACAAGACCACAATTGTACTTGCAATTTTAACTCCATTCCTCCTTGATTTCCCAGTATTTCAAAATGTAATCTAAACTTTTCTTAAGTGATTCTTTCTTTTTGATGGGCCTAGTGCTATCTTGAAAAGATAACTGTAATATAAGTAAGAAAAGGCTAATTCCAAAGTTAGAACATCTTAACTATATGGCAGAAGCACAGTTCCTCAGTTTACTTATCCTAATTATATAATTCCTCATGTGTAAAAATATTAGCCTTTTCCAGTTCCCCATAACAAACTATCTTGAAAATAAGCAACAGGTAAAAGGGGGTAGTTAATACTTTTTTAACATCTTGCTACAAAATGAAGAGTGAAAAAAGTATCATCTTTTATGCCTTATTACAGGAAATATAAACCCCTATGTTCAGAGAGTCAGTAGGATTTTCCACAAGCTTTATCTCCATGGCAATGGAGACTGCACAGTGCAACACAGTGAAGCTGTAGACAATGGCAGTAAGATAAAAAAGAAAATGACCCCCAGCATGAAGCTTTTTGAAGTAGGCAATTATTTGGTTTTAGTAGGTAAGATAAAATTTTATCTTAGTTTTGATAGTGATTAAAATACAAATGTTTCCCACATAGTGAGCTTCCCCTTCTTCAGTGTTACAGGCTTATTCTGTATAAAACAAAAGGACTTGGTATACATTTAGTACAAAAGTCCATTACTTAAAGGTGGCTACAAAGGCAGAGGCTCTCCCTTCACACAAATTCACATGGAGAAGACCAGAGGCAAGGGAGAGATTTCACCTCAACATAAGAAAAAAAAATATATGGTGAAAACAGTTAACCACTGTTAACAATCTCTCCAAGGGATGTGGTAGAGTGCCCATCACTGGAGGTTTTCAAGATGTGATTGAAGACAGTGTCAGATAATCTTATCTAGGCTTCCTTTCCCATGAAAGGTTGGAACAGACGGTCTTTCGAGGTCCCTTCAACCTGGGCTATTCCAGGATTCTTTGAAAACAGAATAAATGTTACCATAGCTCTAACTGTGAAAAGGTTTTTATGCTGCATTGACTTCTGGATTTCAATCCATTCCCAAATTATATTTATCCAAAATATTTTGTAACACAGCTAAAGAAAACTTGGTGTTTAATAGTTCCAGTGCTGCTTATTGCTAGAAATGCAATTATTGATTAGGGCACGGCAAAGCCATCTCTTTAAAATATAACCGGACAGAAGACAAATGGAGCTTTCATTCACCAGCTGTTTCCAGTCTAGAAGAAATGTCACTTGCAAAATTGGTTTTTACTGCTTTACACTGCATTTTAAAGAGGGGCCATATCTTAATAGAATTTTGTGTACTTTAATGTGATAATGACTGCAAGCATTAAATCTCTCAGGATCATTTTTAAAACACACTGGATCTTTCCAAAACTGAACTGGATTAAACCGATTTGCCTGACCAGACACAGGTTAAATTCAGGTTAAACAGCAATTTATAATCGCACATTGATTAAATGTAGTTGCAAATCAAGCGTTATTAATTTACAGAAATCTGAAGTAATTAAATTCACCGTTGTCTGCTCAAAGTTCCAAATATCTAATCTCAAATTGGGCAATTAACCAGTAGCTGTCCCAATGACATGATCACCAACAGGAATAAAATTCAGATTCTCAGATTCAAGAAAAAGTTGTTAGATGGAATATGGACTTCTAAAAAATGTATTTGTCACTAATATTAGAAGAGATAACAATTTCACTAAAACATAAATTGCTATCTAAAATCGTGTACTAATATTAGACAGCAAAGGATGAGGCAGCTTTAATTTTAAAATTCTGCCTGCTTTACAGGAAAAAAATTTCATCAGCTAGGGAGCATTTGGTGCAATATGCTATTGTAGTTGAGATGTGAAGACAAACCAGTATGGTTAGCTGCCAAGGCAGTGCTCACAGGTTTCAGATACACACTCAATATTAATGCAAAGGCAAAAGGCAACCCATCCCTCTGAAAGTCCTAGCTTTTTATTCTACAGCAATGAGAGTATTTGAAGTTCTGATTTCCATTTAAATGATTAAAAAAAACCTCCAAAGAAGTATTTTGAACACATGTCTACTACTGATTGCTGGTTATAAAAGACCAAGTCCAAAACCATAACAATAAAATACCTTATGGTTACTGGAGTAAAGAGCAGCATAGTGGTAACATTGTCCAAAAATGCAGAAAGAATTGCAGCAATAAGGCACAGAAGCGTAATCATGGCCCACACCTTGCCTCGAGAGAAGCGATAAGCCTAGGAAAAACAAACAGAAGCAAAGTTAATGGACTAGATCACTCCAACTCAAATTTCAAAAACTTGCAGATAAAGCAACTTGATCAAAGCTGAGCAACAATGGGCTCAGAGCATTTACTATTCCTTTACTATTATTCCAACAACACCTACTAAATAATTTCGCAAGAAAATAATTCATGGAAGTGGGCAAACAATCCCATCAAATAAAGCACCAAGTCTGAAGAAACACCACACTCTCCTGCCAGTCATAAAGGGGGTCTGTGGCAGGAGAAAGTCTGAGCCCCCACCTTCTGCCTGCATGCCCAGGTGGACTAACACGGTTCAGACCTCCCATCGTGTCCACACCTGGGACACATTCGCCATCCTCAGAGCAGCACTGTTGGAGTGAGTCCAGAGAGGGCCACAAACATGATCAAAACACTGGAGCACCTTTTCTATGAGAACAGGTTGAAAGAGATCTGGGTTATTCAGCCTAGGGAAGAGAAGGCTCTGGGGTCACCTTACAGCACCTTTCAGCACCTAAAGGGGGACAATAAGACAGCTGGGGAGTCTTTGGGCAAGCGTATGTCATGACAGGACAAGGGGGATTGGCTTTAAACTGAGTGAGTAGGTTTAGATTAGATATAAGGGAGAAATTCTTTACTGTGAGGGTGGTGAGACTGCAACAGGTTACTCAGAGAAGCTGTGGATGCCCCATCCCTGGAAGTGTTCAAGGCCAAGCTGGATGGAGTTTTAAGAAACCTGCTCCAGTGGAAGGCGTCCCTGCCCATGGTAAGGGAGTTTGGAACAAGATGATTAAGGTTTCTTCCAACCCAAACCATTCTCTAATTCTCTGGTTGTGATTCTATGAATTACATTTTTCATGTAATCTTTTGTTCTGCTCCTGTGCAAAGGTCTGTGGTCACTTTCCATGTGTGGTCATAAAGTTAATGATAGTTCCCATATGTCTTCTGTCCCACGGCCAGGCATAAATATAGATGTTTTGCTACAGCAGAACTGCAATCCTGGGCAAATCCGGAGTGTAATACTCAGCTTAATAGTGTCCAAATGCTTGTGTAGCCTACTGGGGACCTTTAACATTCTCCTGTAGAAACAGAATTTCATTAAGGGCTTGCTTTCATCCACAAATGATCACTGTCATTTCTAACATGATAAGTGTACATTGACCTTAGAAAGGTTCTTTAAAGATCATGCATGCTGTGACAGATTTGAATAAACACTAAATTGATAAATCTATAAATATTTATAAGTACCAAATAAACCCACCTTTACTGCACAGTAGTCAAAGAACCCAGTCTCTGAAAATATGGCCACCAAAACCATCTACCAAAAGATGAAGAACAATATAATCACTTGTAACTGATATATAAAAGTTATTGAGTTATTACTCATAACTAAAGCAAAGTAGTTTGTGATCCTGATAAATGGACTTCTTATCTGACACAGCTTTGAGAATCCAATCACCCTTACATTAGAATATCCACTACAGCTGCCAGATATCTCAAGTTAATGCATCATATGGTGAAATACACTTCTCAACATAAGCAGTCTGTAAATGTCATACGAGTCTGGTTGAATTTTATTTGTAGTGACCAAGTTGGCATCATGCATTAAGTACTCAATGCATCCCCCTTATATCATTAATCAAGAAAAACCAATAAGTTTTCTCTCTGCGGTAATGCTCTACAGAGCACAGAAGATAATGGTTTCAAGAATTGCTTGCATTTTCCCACATCTGGGAAATCTCCTGTCCTTCTGTCTTTGCTCCCAACAGAAATATTTTTTTTTTCTTTATTTTTCTGTGGGGAATGAAAGGAGCAAGAAGCAGTGTCAGAAAAGCTCAGAATGGAAACCAAATAATTGTAATTTTTTTCTCTATATATTGTATATTGTGTGTTAGAGTCTAATAGCACTTGGACAATGTTTTTCACCACAGATAGCTCTGGGCAAAGTGATTAAAACAATATATAATTATAATCTCATCAGATATTACTTCTCCATTTTTGGCTTGCTTTTTTGTAGCTTCAGATATAACAGTCTGAAGAAACAGACTGTTTCATAACAGAAAACCACTCTTCCATCAGAGTGTGTTTGAGGAAGGTTTTGAATAAACAAAATTTAAAAGATAAATGAGAGTGATAATACTTGGGCCTTAAACGGATCCTTATGTTTATAAATCCCAATGATGTTTTTAGCATGTTAATACAATTTCACAGATTTAAAAAGAAAAAAAAAAAGAAATCAACATTTCAAAAGACTGCCTGAGAGGTCTGATCCTCATCTTTTTCGGTAAATTCCTTAAGACAAAAATTTTTGACATAAGTTGTCTGAGTAAATTAACAAAATGTTTTAAAGGGAAACATCTCTATATTGAATGTGATTGTTTTGGCATATTTAGAGCAAAAGATATGTTTTAGTTACCATTCCAAACAATAATGCCAGTGTCTCATAGTCAATCCACTCCACCACTTTGACCATACTTGGCCTCTGCAATCAAAAAATACAATTATGAGTGAATGTCACCTAAATTGTGATTAGCTATGACTTACAAACTCCACTTAATTGATGAACCATTTAAATAAATGTGAAGGAAATTAGTAAGTGTTCCTATAAGCTACATAGAAAGGACTCTTTATTATTGCCATTACTACTATTATTATTATTATTCAAAGTACTGCTGGCATCCTAAGTGGGTCATTATCAGGCTATTGGTTAGTCTAGTTGTTCTTCACATAACATTACAGAAATAAAAGATAACCAAATTACATAGTACACTGCAGTTTCCTTTTAGGTAAGAGAACAAAAGCATACCATTTCACCTGTGAACAAACTGGAGGGAAGTAAAGGGTACATAGTAATGGTGTGGTTATGAGAACAACCGAGAAAATCAATCTGAAGTTTCACTATTCATCACCTAAGAGTAAGCAGCAGGCGAAACAAAAGGGTTGGAACATGCAAGCATGAGATGTAATTATTTAGGGTAGTATAAAGCAATGTATTTCCATTTTGGTTTGCTTGGTAGCCTAACATTACTGAAAATAACAGTGTTAAACTAACGCTGGATTAAGCTGAAAATGTTTGTAGTCAGCTTCCTGCAAATCAGAACAAAAAAGCATCAACTGACTATTTTGTACTCTCCTTGTCTATACCTTAGTCTGACCTGTTTTTCAACTCCAGTTTCCGTCCTACCATTTCTCTCTCTTCACTGCTTTGCCATGTGCTCAGTTAGAACTGGGCAAACATGGAAATTAATGACAGCTGACACCACAGCCAGAAACAAAGGGAGCACTTACAGTCTGGTAACTTACCTCCCCAACAATAGCTAAGGCGGCTAAAGCGGCCAAAGAGCCCAGCATAGCTGCAAGGGTCCTGTGAACAATCTGCAACAAAGGGTAAGAATTGACCACAGACTCCTCTAAGCATCTCCTTACTGTTAAAAAAAAAAAAAGGGGGGGGGGGGGGGGGGGGGGTAGGAGGGGAAAAGCTCATATAGACAATTCTTTTCTCGGCTTCCTTGAGTTAATTATCTTGCTATCAAAAACAAAAAGTAATCCACAAACAAAAACCAAATAAAACAAAATAAAAAAGCAACCAACTAAGGCCTTGCCTGTGCAACCCCTGCTAGGAAGTCTCATCTCTAATATCCAGGTAGAGAAGGGCACCAGTTTCTTACATTTACCAGTAGGTGACCCAAGAAGGAAAGCAATTCATCTTCCCTAATGTAAGGATCAAAAAACCTGGTCCTGTTGGCTTCTCTTCACACCCCATGGAGAGAAGATGCATGCCCAGGAGGTGATCCACCTCATTCTTAGTAGGCACTTGTTCAGCGAGTATGCCCTGAAAATGTGCATTATTTCTCCAGGAACTCATCTGTAGTTATTTAATCCTCTGTGTCTGGAAGATCACAGATTGTGTAAAATAACTCAGCTAAAGTAAGCATGTAATTAATGAAAATTGCACTACAAAAGACTGAATCTAATTACCAGTTTTCACTATTAATGTGTTTAAATATTATTTCAACACAAGTTGAAATTATTGTTGAGAGAGAAATAAAACAGGTTAGAAATATTTCATTTGCCGCAAATTTCGTAAGAAATATTTTGCTGATAATGAACAATAGGTTGAGAGCATCTCAAGGCCCTCCTCCCCGTTTGTAAAGCAAAAGCAAAAAAGGAGAGATTTCACTTTGTTTTTTCCCTTTGATTATAAAGTTTTAACAGAAATGGTAAAGAACGACACAATTTACCAAATTACTAGAAAAATAAATATATAAATTACTAACTCAAAAGTCAAAGAAATCATCTGTCTCCTTCTCATGTTTTCCTTAAAAATGCACTGAAGAATAATTTATTCATGGCCTCAAAGTAGGAGATCAGACCAAGATTTTTATGCCCTAATGACCTAGTTGTTCAGAGCACAGATTACAGCTCCCACCAGCTCCTACAGAAATGTGTGTGATAACCCACTGGTTCATTTTTGAATTCCCATTTCAGTGCTTTGACATGGAAGCACACATATGGCCTTTCTGATTCTGCAAAAGGTGGGGAGCATTTGATAACGTTCCATAGTTGTTCTGGCTGGCAACCAGGTGCAGCAATTAGACCTTAAAGCTCTCTCCAACAATAGATGCCAAGCAGAGCTGTCCATTAAGGAAGGGGATCAGCCTTACCAGAGCAAAGCTCAAGTCTAGGCTACAGGGAAATCCTCAGAAGTCCTCAAACTCAAGGTTTTCTCCTCATGCAGTCCCCACCCACCTTAAATAGCTCTTATGTAGTTCTCGGGAAGATATCATAGGTTTTCTAAGATTTGTTTAGCTACAGATTTTTTGCATATTTCCACATAAGCACTTTTGCTGTTACTGTTGTGACACTTAATTGCTTGCATTGAGTTGACTGCGTTTTCAGTTTCCAAGAGTTTGCTGTCACCTATGGGTGAAGTTGGCTTTAAATTATGCAGAAAGCAACCAAACAAATTAAGTCATCTGTCAGTTCCTTCATTCCGGTGGTTTTTCAAGGATATACAAAAGCATATCCTGAAGAATGAACAAGGTGCAAGCTTTATCACAAAATACTTAGTAAATGTACAACTCTCCATTCCAGCAAACTATCAAATGAAAGTCATAAAGTAATGTGAAGCCTAGAAAGAACACTTATGTAAACTCTGAGACATATAAATATGCAAAATTTGCTATTTAGAAAGCTTTAGGAAAGAAAAGATTACTCTCTTTAATTTTCTTTTCACAGAAAATAAACCCCAAATAAATAACATATTTGCAAAGGTATTTTTAAAAACTTATAAATGTAAAAGCTAGGAGATGCAGGTTACAAGTTCTGACATTCTTTGAACCACAATTCCATAGAATACATATTTGGAGAGTATTATATCAAGCAAAATTTCATTATTATTCTTTCAAAAAATAGTACATGATGACCAAACCCTTTTGAAGATTGACAGGAGGATTAGTATCTTTTCAGGATGAATCTTGAAGTGTATCCATAAACAACAGCTCAGGTAGAGGATTGAAAGGGCTCAGAAATAAATTAGGATAGAGAAAGAGCTCTCAGAAAAGTTGAGAGATTTAGTGGACTTTTCAATCTAAAAAGATTTTTAAAGGTTAAGTGAGAAATCATCTCTATTCATCTGATCCTGCTCTCACTTGAAAAAGTGCATATCCTTGTGCAATGACCACGAAGATGAGAAAGACAGAACTGATGAGGAGGAAGATACAAAGCTTTTAGTATATTAGTTTGCATACTGGAGATCCCCACTTCTCATCCCAACTGCAAACCTTATAAACTCTTTGCAAAAAGGGCATCTTCGTCATCACCATCACCTTTCTTTTTGTCTGAAGAATACCTAGCAGTGCTTACTTACTGCAACAGCAAATAATAGGGCTCTCAGCCTTTTTAAAGGGACAGTAATACCAGTACAAAGGGCTACTGAAAACAATGCAGTCTAGATTTCGCTCTTTAAAAAGCAGGACTCAGTTTAGAGCTCACTGATATGGGATGTTACAAGGCTAGGAGATGAAGAAATTTTTAAAAACGGGAGTGGATATTCACAGCATTTTATATTAAAAATGAAAATACCCAAAGCTGCAAGAGTGAAACAACAGTGTCAACAACGTAGAGGTGTTGATAGCAACCTCATAGAGTCATTCAGAATAAGCAAATACTAGGAAAGGCTACTATAGCGATTTTGTTTCATAATTCTCTGTAGAAAATGTGTCTCATGATTGCCTGCTGCGTGATAAACACAATGTGCTGAATGCTGATTCTAATAGTTTCCATACTCTTAATTCAGAAGTTAATTTTAAATTAGGAGGTTAAAGCTACCCAAAGAATTCATGCCACAAGTCTTTTTGCTTGATATTAATTAACAATATCCTGTTCCAGAACTATAATGCAAATTGGATTTAGAAAGCCTAGACCTTTCCCAGATTTAAATTTATCTATTTGAAAGTGCTTTGGAATTTTTGTACTGAGTTAATCAAACCATTTGGTAGACTGCAACAGCATAATTATAAAAATTATTCTGAATTCCAAACACTAAATCTTGTATGGTGTTCCAGGAGGCAAAGGGAACATCTTTAGAAGCAAATTGAATTATTACCTGGGTGCTATTTCAGAGCATAACTTTCCCAGCTGAAATCCAGGACATGTGTATTTCTAAAATGTGTTTCTGAAGATAAATGGTAAATGATATATCGTACCAGATATTTTGTTTCCACAAGTCCTTTTTTATAAGTAATAAACAGCAGTTAAAAGATGAGTGTCCATGATTTTAATGTAAGCTTCAACTGCAGCCCCTATTCATTTATTATCAATCTTATCTCCAGTGAAGCCTGTTTTATTAAACTTTTTATTTTACTGATAAACTAATTTACATTTGATAGAGTGGCAACATTGCTGCATTTCAACAAGGATGCAGTTATTACCAAGCCTATATCCCCATACAGGTTTTATGTACTTTTCACCTACCTCCAGAATAACTGAGACCTTCCTTATAAAATCAACAGCCAAATCCCTCTTAGACTTTATAAAGTCTCAAGTTTATTTCTTTAGTCTCAGGGGGCAAGGAGGGAAAGAAGCAAAATTTACCCTAGGATAGCTTTTTGTTTTGTATCTATTCCTTGCTATGTTTTAATAAGGACTTATTGGGGGTTTATAGAAGGCATCCTCAGCAGTGGAAAAGGATTTTTCCAGTTTTTCCCAAAGATAATCAAGACAGTATTAGCCTGAAAAACTCTGAAAATCTGCTCCTCAGTCACATCCCTTGATGGAGTGAGTTATCTTATAATCTGCTGTCATGTATTTTACAAATTTTGGTGGTCTGCTTTGCCTTGGACTGTTCCAGTTGTTTTTAGCATGATACAGATGAAACCAGTCTTTCATGTGTATACATATTTGATTCACTCTTAAGCGGATCAAAATAAGTGGATCAAATATTTTGGAAAATTAATGCAGAAGTCTAACACTAGCACCAGAAGCTGAATTCAAAAATAGACATTGCAGAAAAACATTGGTAATTTAGCTTTAAAATTTAGGTAATTTTTCCTAATCATCGAGTAACGTGACTGAAAATTTGGGCTTATGATAAAAAACAGGATTTCCTACAAAGCTGAATGTCACCAAATTCTTAATTCATGGAAATTTGCTTTATTTCTGGGAAATTGTACAGTTTGGGCACAATGAAGCAATAGACTAGAAATTAATTTTATTTTTATAAGTCAAAATATGAAAAAACTGCATCACTGTACATAACTATGTCCTGCTTGGGGAAAAAAAAAATATCCTGGACCACAAGTTCACTCATTTTTACAAGAAATCAATGGTGAATCAATATTATAGTACTTCCATTTGCATTAAATATGTGACCAAGACCAGTAAAGACCACTGATTGGAGAAATCTGTGGATTTAGAAACATTAGCACATCTTAGTACTAACATGCATTCTAGTTCATTCTTTGCACAATAAATATTTATGACTGTAACTGTGAAAATAATATTCCATATGTATTCATTTATATTCAATAGGCTCTTTTCAAAGACAAATACCTAACCTTAAATGACTATTTTTAAATGGAAACACCAGATTCTGTGCCAAATTTTGTAATTTTTGAACATCTACACAACCCTAAGGAAAGAAAGCACCCAACTATGACATTCTGCTATTACACCTATTTCTGTTCAGATAGTGTGTCAAATTACTTGTTCTGATTTAATGTCAGTGGAGGAAGTCCTGGTATAAACAGCCCTGCCTCAGGGGAAGTCATGGAAGGCAACAGTTTGTCACTTTCTAATACAATGTTATGCAATATAAAAACTATGCAAGATTATTATCTTAAATAGAAAGTGATTAAAAGCAATGCGGTGTCCAAGAAAATGCCTGTATTAGTTCACTTTTATCCCTATGATATGTGTGCTGGGTTTTGCTGGGGTAGAGTTAATTTTCTTAACTGGAGCTGGTAGAGGGTGGTATTTTGGATTTTTATTGAAGATAGGGTTGATAATGGAGAAATGTTTTTGGTATTGCTGAGCAGGGCTTTCATGGAGCCAAGGCCTTTTCCACTTTTCCCACTGCCATGCTGATGAAGAGACTAAGGATGCATGGGAGATTGTGAGCCAGAGCAGCTGAACCCAGGAGACCACAGGGATATTCCAGACCACGACATCAGTATCAGTGTATAAAGTGGGGGGAAGAAGGAGGAAGGGGGTACATTTGGAGTGGTGGTGTTTGTCTTCTCAACTCACTGTTCTATATGATGAAGCCCTGCTCTCCTGGACATGGTTGAACACCTGCCTGCCCATGGGAAGAAGTGAAGTAATTCCTTGTTTTTCTTTGCTTGCATGTGCAGCTTTCACTTCCCTTATTAAACTGTCTTTATCTCAAACCATGAGTTTTCTAGCTTTTATCCTTTTGATTTTTTCTCTGGTCCCTCTGGTGGGGGAGTGAACAAGTGGCCTCCTGGGGCTGGGCTGCTGGCTGGAGTTAAACTACAACAACACATTAACTAGAACAAGCTAAGAAATACAGTGTAAAGATATCTTACGACTGGTGTCTAGGGTAGGTAGCCCTGAAATCAGGTGAATAAGTAACTGCATTATACTGACATCAATTCTTTCTATATATAAAACAATGCAGAGAGAGAATCAGGGATAGAGATAGACAGAGAAAGAGACTTAAGAAATAACATTATTTTCTGTGAATAAATTACCAGATTAATTCATTCCCCTCTTCTATATTGAAAATTTGTAAGTTGATTCTAGATTCTGCAGAGATATTCATTGCTTCATAGCTCTGCCAAAGGCTTTGAATGAGCAATGGGCACAATTTACAATCTTTTCAGAGTCTGAATTTTCTTCCTCAGCTATATCAGTGCTTGCTGTTTGTAGAGAAAACTGAATGACTAAAGCTTCATGCTGATATGGAACATTGGATTAGCTGGTTCAAAGTGGCCCTTGAATGATGCAAAGACAAACATACCCTTCATGCATGAGATGAAACAAACTATTGAATTTTCATGCCTTGGAAACTTGAGGAAAAAGTAAAGCTGGAGAAAAGAACATAGAACTAGGAAGGAAGAAGGGAAGTATCATTTTGTACAGATGATGGACAGAGGATCCAGAAGAGGGTTTAATCCCGTGTGATGAGGGTTGAAATGACTGCTAAGTTGAGTCTTGTTTTGAAATAACCTCTCACCTCACAATATTAAGGTAAAGGGGTGTAAAAAGATATAACAACATGCCTAGCTAATATTTCCATCAGAATCATACAAAAGAGAGAAATTTGCCATACCTACATCACTACAGTCATAAGCAGATGTTTTCCAGACTCTACATGTTGAAATATTTCTGATGTTAAGAAAATCAGTTTTACATATCTCCAGAAAATTCCAGAAGGTAGTATCCAGTAACACCTGATAGTTTGATAGCTCCTCAGAGTCAAATTCTAAAAGCAAATCTGTACTCAGTATGAATTTTGGGATTTCATCTTGTTGTAGAAGTGGACAGATGTTGGGAAGGATGAATCAAGAAAACCTTACAAATGTGATTGCCTAGCAAAAGATTCTGAGAATATGGAAACCATAAGCGAGATTGAAATGAAAGCCATTTTTGAGATACCAAACCTTAGTTACTAAATAACTAGAAGACAATAGGATGACCAGCCAAAAGTAATCCTCTCTTGACAGAACAATGACTTCTGCTGGAGAGCAGGTCCAAAGGTCAGAGAAGACCCTGCTAGCTTGGCAAAAGGGGTCCAAATAATAGTTTTTAGGGTTTAAAGTGTAACACAGTATGGTAATGTAATGATTCTCATAGGCTGTATGTAAATGCTATAGAATTTGTATCTTGTATTAGATTGGTTAGTGGAAATTAGAATATTCAACACAGAAGATTTATTGTACTGTAACGGGAATCTCGCTCTCTTAGCTTTTCCTTTTACCACGCTTTTACCTCTCTCTCTTACCACCTTTGTTCTATTGCTCTTTGCTTTCTTACTGCCCTGCTCTGAGCTGCTGCTGGCAGCTCCAGGCAGGGCCCTTTCACCCACGCCCTTTTGCAATAATCCACAAGTTGCAAGACCTGTCTATAGAGATCTCTCTGTCTGTCCCAACCATCCTGCCCACCACCTACAGCCTCATACAGTCATCTACAGACAGACACATAGAGAAATGAATGAACTCATCTTCTGTAAACCAGGGCCTTGAGCCCTGTCACATTAACAGAAAGGTGAGCCCTGCAGAAAGAGAGGATGGTGATAATTTTTATGTGCCAAGGCATTCATTCCTGCAAATTTTAACTAAGTAAAACATGTTCTATATGACTTAAGTAGAGGTATGGTCATGAGCCAGTAAAGAATGTAGAAGAAAATAAACCAAACTGTTTCTGCGGGCTGACATGATCAAAGCCGTTGTTTGCCATCAGGTTGGCCCAGGAGCACGCTTTCAGTCTTGCAAGGGTCAATCCAGTTCTCCAGCACTTACCTCAGCAGGCTTTGCCTATTCCATCCACTCCAGGTACTTTGATATCATTCCCAATGCACACCCTCATTCCTCATTTGTGAGAACTGAGAGACCTCAATTACATTTGCAATTTCAGAACATTTTCTGAAACTGAAGGAAATGGCACCATTTGCATTTTCCCAGTTATCTCAGCATTCTTGAGACTAGTAAGACTGGAAATTTTTGTAAACAAATTACATGGACCAAATCATGAAATTTTACTTTCCTTGTCTGAACCTTTGTCAGCCTTCTTAAAATAGTAGGTTAACACAACCATACAGAAGTACGGCTATGCACTATGAACAACAGTAGAGCAAGCTGCAGTACTTGCTTTACCTTTACAGGGACCTTTCTGCTCTAGCTAGCAGTTCCTCTGGAGAGTCTTTCATCCCTTATATCTCCTGTCATTTTTCACTGCACTTTTCTTCTCCAATTTTTTTTCCTCTTTAAATCATGTCATCACATCTCCCTGCCCCCTATGCTTTCAGTTTTTCCTTTCACTTTTACCCTTGCTCTTGCTGAAGGAAGACATCATCTGAGGCCCCAAGAAAGAACTGAGTGGTTCTCATCCCTGTTTGTGTGCATTAGAAGTATACGTGCATTCTAACAACTTGTTAAAATTTTAAGACTTCATGGCTCTCTACCCCTCTGGTTGCCGTAGGCAGGGTAGAAGCTGAACAGCAGCATTCAATTAAGCTAATTTAATGTTCTATTCCCTCCCTCAAACAC
Source organism: Catharus ustulatus (assembly GCF_009819885.2). Lineage (NCBI taxonomy): Eukaryota > Metazoa > Chordata > Aves > Passeriformes > Turdidae > Catharus > Catharus ustulatus. The sequence continues at coordinate 91,313,498 of NC_046222.1, read as the reverse complement.
ACCAATCCACAAAATACATAGTATGCAAGGCAGGGCAAAGCATTTGTATTTGCCAGTCTTTCACAAATTGAACAAAACACAGTTCAAAATTAAGTTTAAACAGCACAGAAATAAGAAGCAGTCATTAGAAAAATAGGTTTTGTATTTAGTGTTGAAAATATGACTCGTATTATTTTTAAAAAACAGCATTCTGTGAAAAGAGGAGCCTGACAACATCTTTTAAAGCAGACAATCCTATCCAGCCCTTAGAATAGTGAGCAGCACCATCCAGTGGCAATTTTTTTCTATGTAATTTTTAATTAAAGACAGTATACATGCTACTGAAGTACCATAGTGTTCAAAAGAAGTGTTTTCATTAAAACACCCATATTCAGAGCACAGTGAGACTTCTACCAAAATAGATCTAACAATTAGGCAGGCAATAGTCAGTGTAAAATCAATATTCATATTGGATTAATAATACAAAATTGTTATTGTAACATATCAAGCTGTTACCCAGTTGAGAATTTCACTTGCTATTATATTGCCTTTTTGTTTTAATTGAAACTCATTCCTTCCTTATCTTACAGAATTTTACTTCCTTTAAGCTTCCTTTCCTTTGCTGTAGCTAGGGCAGGTAAAAATGACTCATTTATCTTACTGGTGCTAGCTCTGTGCTTTTAGAGCCTCCTCATTGTTGGCAGTGGCTCCACTGTACACAAGCAGTAGGAATCCCGGTGCCTTGAGGGTATTGATAAAATCCTCCTCCTAAGGAACAACTCACAATGTTCTTGCACAGCAGGTTGAAAGTAATTTTGAGCTTCTCAAAATGCACTGAAGATCAAAATACACAGAGGTCACAGCCTCCTCCTAAATTAGGGATGGCATAAGGGAATGACAGTAAAGGTTAATTGTCTGTACTTCTTAATTGGAAGCTTAGTAACAGGCTGCTTTCTCTGGAAGAATATCTAGGATATCACTTGTTGAATATTTTGCTCTGGGAGATAGGACAGACAGATCTGGCCCATGTCTGGATCTCCTTGTTCAATCCAGTCATCCAGCATCTACCTCAGCAAGCTTTCACTGCACACCCTCAGTTTATGTCCTAAAACCAGTTCTTGTGGGGATGGCAAGAGTGATGTCATTATAATGCACATTTTCAGGGGAGGTATGGGGGTAGTAGACTTTTGAATGGTAAAGGTGCTTTAGAGTTATGGGGACTCCAAACAAGATCCAAAACCACTTGCTGCCCAGGGCAGATTAGGTTAGACTGCTCCAGAGGAAGCTAGATTTCTATTTAAGGTAAGTTTTACTACTGGATTTAATGTTTAGGTTTCATTACCCTGATTTAGGTTCTGTACAAACCTCAGAGTCCCAGTATTTAAAAGATCTGGATTCTTTTACTCTCTACCACCTCCAGACTGTGGGGCAGATAAGAGAAAACTTTTATTCTTGCCAGGGAGGCTTACACTCTTATTAAGGAGGGTATAAGGCTTTTTCTGATAACCTGTCCCTAATTTTCTGGCAACACCTACAGCACTGTTTTAATTCCTCTTCACAGTTTTTTTCCATCCTAAAACAAATGAAATCCATAGAAGCAGGAATATATTCTCTCCAACAAAAGCCAGGGAGTGCATCAGCTACTATTTCCTTTTCACATGGTCTTTTCCAATAGCGCTAGGGATTTTCTTCTGTTCCTTTGCTGCCAATCTTTTGGGAAGACATATGTGGAACTGGGAACATTCTAATCCACACTCTTCTCAGTCTGTATCTAAAGACAGGTCAATACAAGAATGGATGGGAAGTGAGAAGCCATGCTGACTAAGCTGATCACTACTGTGATCAATCATATTTTCTGTTACTTTCCTTATCAGAAAAAAAAAATCTCCCTTAAGATTAGCCTGTTTCTATCACTTAATGTTATGTTTCGTAATAGCCAATGACTATTTCTTCTCTTTTCTTATTCCCTCTCTAAAGCATAATTTTTGTTACAAAATCTGGACTGTGCAAGTGTAAACTGCAGTAATAACACTTTATTCTAGTTGTAAAAATGTTTCCTGTCAGGAAACACTGGTTCAACCAGCCTACAATGACAGAAAAATGGTCAGACTAAAACCATATAAAAATTTTGTTCTCTGGAGCTAATTTCTGCTGGTTATATGCTATTAAAAATCACTCTGGTATAAGTTAAGGAAATTAAGCTTAGGGGATGTTTATTCATAATTTAAATTAGTTAATAATGGAAAAGTAATATGGAGAGAAACCGACACAATCCATTTCCATTAAAGTAATGAAAATTGTGATTATAAGCCCATACTTCATGTTAGTAAGAATATAGAGCTTTTAAGGCCAGATCTTGCACTCTCAAGTATTTGTGTTTTAAGAAGAAATACGGACATGTAAATGTCATTCAAGATGTCAGATCATTAAAATGCCAATTAAAAGATCCTGGCAAGATCTTCCCTGGGGCTAATTACAAGACAGGGTATGAAGCTAAATAATATCACTTGTGATAAGTCCTATGGAGGCTCTCCAGAATTTCTGATACTTGCTAGCATCACTTTTCTGCTATTTGATGTGCTATTGGTATCTCTTTCTCCTTTTTTTTTTAATTTTTTTAAAATTAGTTTAGTATAATAAATGTTATTTTGCCTTTTCTCCTGATTAAATGTAGTGTTTTACAAAATAGCTTTTAAAGGCAATTATTTTCACATTTGCTTCTGCTCATTCAAGTATCATAAACAACTAACACTGCATTTTAACAACAACACAAAACAAATATATCATTAAGGGAAAGTGTTGGACAAGGGCACACATTAATTCATTTCAATTAATGAGCTCTATCCTTTAATAATTGATGTCTAGCATTCCTCCTTACCTATTTCTAATTAATGCAGCTTCAACATGGCTGCAAATATGCAGTTAATAATTACAAATAAGAGCTTCATAAATTCTAAAATTTTTCTGAATGCCAAAAATACTTCAGTGTTTTACCAGATATTTTAAGATATAGATGGGAAGACAGATTTCTCTAACCAGTTTATTATCCCATTTTGTGTAGACAAAAACAGGGACAAGGTGAGAAAGCAAAGGTATCTCACCATATTTATCTGATATCTAACTAATCTAACTGACAGCAAACAATGAGATTTTATCAGCACTACTTTTCCTTGATCATGCCTGATGGCCAGAAATTATACATCATTCAGTTAATGGGTTACAAATAATCACTTTAGTTACATAGGAAAGTGCTTTTCTGGAAGAACTTTTCATGGGAATCAAAGAAGGCAAAGGATCAAATACACTCAGCTGAAAGAACAAAGATATTCAGAGCAGGAGCTTATAAAAATTAAATTTTCTAGCTTTTTTTAATTTTTTTTTCAATTTTTCATTCAAGAGTGCATACATAGTTTTCATTCAAGAGAGTATACATATTTTGAGGATCAAAAACAGAAAAAGCCTGTCTGAAAATACATTGTAAACTGATTTAATACAGCAACATCAGCATAGAACTCTGCTCATCCACATTTTGCACCAGATGTCCCTATATATCAATGTGAAAGCATTCTTGTAACCTATCTCAACCATTAGTTTCCACACTAATCCTGAAGGGTCAGACAGTAGACCTGAGATCAACAAAAGTAAACCTGGCACACTTTCTTTCTTTCTTATTTTAATGTGCACTTTTTTGAATTTCCTGTGCAGTTTATGTTTTCAAGAACAAAATTAAATACTTTGTGGTTTTCAACAAGTCCATAAAATACTATAGATAAGATCAAAGCAAAAGCAGCACCAGAAGCTGAATGTTTTTCTCCTTTGGGACAAGGGGAGGGAATAGGAGACTGAAATGCCAAGAGGGAACAGTTTGATATTTGAAGAAAATAATTTTCAAGAATATTAATACCCAATAAAAGAACAGATGATTGCATAAAGGAGGGGAAAAAAAGAAAGACAATAGCCCACAAACTTCAAAAAAAACCCTAAGGCATGACCAAGTAAAGAGAGTCAAAAGCAATATACAAAAAATTTCAAGAGGTAGAGTAGTAGAATTGTGAAGTAGGAAACTATTCATATTTCTGGAAAGCCTGAAACCAGAAATCATTGAGAATTAAAGAGGAAAAGGGGCATCTTCTTTTATCAGAAACATATTTGTATTTTATGAATATATAACATTAAATCAGTTTTAAAAGTAACAACACTGAAAATAAGTGCCTGAAGAAATGAAGTTCAACAGCTTGCTTTCTGAAGAATAGCACATCTTGAGATCCACTGACAAGGAGGGGTGTTTAATTTAGATATTTGATGCTAACATGGAGGCAAACAGCTGCCTAAAAATAGATTTTACCCTGTGTGTTTACAGTGGTAAAAGTTTGGAGAAGACAGTTGTTTACAGCAAATGCACTTCAGTTTCTAACTGGAACCTCTTGCTTGACAATCTTCTATCATCCTGTATCTGCAAGGAACAGAAGCTCTTGCAGCCTGTTTTGCACAGTCCCTGGTGACTAAGGCAGCAAAGAACAAGAGGACAAAGGCAAGAAAGGATTAAAAGATGAGGACAGTGGGGATGAGGAGGTTGTGGGCAAGATCTATGATTCATGCTGGGGATAAAAAGGCTGTGCAGGAAGAAAAAAAGTCTCTTGTGATTTGTAGCAGAAAAAAATACTTCCTTTTTCCTTTTAAGAAAAAAATTTCAAATTTTGAAAAATATTTCTTCTTTAAAAAGATTTTTAAGGAAAGAAAATTTTGAAGAAAATATGTGAAAATATAGCTCTAAAACTGGTTTGGGTGTCCGCAGTGTCTGAGTTTGAAGCTGTATTGCAAATAATAATTAATAAAATACAGGAAACTAATAAAGACTGATAAAAGATGGGGAGCAGCAATACCAAAAATTAAAACCTACAAGAGACAGCACCTGCAGTAACATTGATTTCTCCAACAGTGATTAACAGCTAAACAGGTAGAGAGTGCAATGCGTTGAGAAAGCAGGACTTCAGGCACTGAAGTTATAAATACTGAATATGATGAAAGCCACTATTACATATTCTAACAATATTAACATCCATTGCTTGTAAGAAATCCATGAGGGGACCATCGAACTTAGAAGCTAAGAGTTTAGAATTTACTCTTGTAACATTTGTCATTCCTACAGATGCTATGGAGAAAATGGCTAATATCATGATGCAATATATGGCTTTCCACATCTAAATTTTTAAAAAAAGCTTTCTTATGAGTATTTTTTTCTCCCTTTGCATTTGAAGAAGTACAGTAAATTCACGAATACAAGCCGCACTGAGTATAAGCCGCATCTCTGGGTGTTGGTAAATATTTCGGTTTTTGTCCATAGATAAGCCGCACCCGAATATAAGCCGCTTTGTCGCTCGCAGCGAGGACCCGCGTGCAATTAGTAACAGAACCGCGGGAGGGCGGGGTTTACTGGCTGAGCTAAGGCTGTGCAGGCTCGGCCCGCTAGGGGCCGCTGACGGGGCCAGGTGGCCCAGCCCGGTGCTGCCGCTCGGGGCTGGCCGCCGCTGCCACTGGGCTCGGTCACCCCGGGTCGGCGCTGCCCCGCGGTGGCAGGCAGGGACAGAGCTTCCCCTGCTCCTACGGCAGCGGCGGCGGGCGGGGACGGAGCTTTCCCGCGCCCGTGGCGCCGGCGGCGGGCAGGGACGGAGTTTCCCCACTCCTGCCGCGGCGGCGGCGGGCGGGGACAAAGCACCCCGTCGGCTCCCCGAGCCGCGGCAATGGCTGCGCGGGGCTCCCGTCCTCCCTGGGCCACAGCAATGGCTTGCGCGGGGCTCCTGTCAGCTCCCCGAGCCGCAGCAATGGTGGCGCGGGCTTCCACCCCCCTCCCCGGGCCGCGGCAATGGTGGCGCGGGCTTCCCCCCCACTCCCCGGGCCGCGGTAGGGGCGGCCCTGGTCCCCCCTCTCCTCCCCGGGCCGCGGCAATGGCGGCGCCGGGCCCCCCCCCGTCTCTCCCCTGGGCTGTGGCAGAGGAGGAAAGAGAGCTCTCCCGCCTCTCTCCCCGCCCCCTGTGCTGCCTACAGGGAGCCAGGCTCCACCCGCGGTGCAACAGAGTAGCGATTTGTAACAATCGCAAAATGCCGACTTTGCAGCTGCTCGGCTCAGCACTCTGGTAGGCACTTCTGAGGTTGTATTAGCCGCACCTGATTATTAGCCGCATTTCCGGTTTAGGAGCAAAATCTTAGTCAAATTGGTGCGGCTTGTATTCGTGAAATTACTGTAATTTTTCTGCCAACAATAGAAATCTTTCCTTGATTTTCACAGAAACAATATTTTAATGAGTCATTTTAAGGGTTTTTTAAGAAATAGCAGGAAAAATAATGCTTTCCCTGACTCTACTTTTCACTTTCAAGCCTTTATTTCCTTTTCCACATTAATTTCTCCAAAGCAATTTTTCAGAATGCAAACACAAACCCCCCCTTTATATGCATTTCAAACCTGATATTTTTGCAACTGCTAAAAGGTTGCATAATTGGGGCTGGGGGTTTAAGGGTGGGATTTTTGTTTGGTTCAGTTTTTTAAAAAAAATAAGTTGCACTTAAAATTATTAAGACCATTTTGGTGCTGTGCTGCATGCCTACACTTATTTATAGAAAAATCTAGTCCAATCCCCCTCTGCATTTAATGTATCTCTTAGTTCATTTATAATGTACATAGAGGCATTTATAGGTTTAGGAAGAAATAATCATTGCTGAAAAACATAACCTAAATGTCTAGAGCATCTGCTGTGTTGTGTGCATCCATTACTGGTATTTGATTAAGTGAAGTTCTGCAGCTTTACCATTTTAACAGAGTGAAAAGCTCAGAATATAAAATGGATGTGGAAGAAAAACGAGCATGCTGGACATACATGCTGTGGAGCACCTTATAGATTTAATTTCATTCATTTCTTTGTTTCATACTAATGTAAATTATGCACTATTTGATTCAGAGAACTGACAGTGTGGATGCTCATATGAATTAAAAATATTTTTTAAAAAAAATATTCCTCCCAATCTGCATTTCCTTTTAAGATAACAGTAAGTGTTTTCAGTTCAAAGGATTCAGTTCTGTACAATTTATGGTATGTTTTCCATTCTTCATGTGATGCAATGCATTTTATTTAGTACCTCAAGGTTCTGTAATGTTGTTGACTTCATATTAATTCAGGCTCTACTTCCTCTTCAAATAATGCAGTTAAAGAATGCCTAAAAGTCACTTATTAAAATATATGTTTATTTTAACCTGTTAAAAGTACGCTAAATTCATAGTTTGAGGTACCTTAAAGAAGGCAAATAACCAAATGGTTTTTTTCTTTTATCTTAAATAATAATTAACTCAAAAGCAAATTTTCCACACCTTTCACAATTCTGACCTATTTTTACTCTCACAACAAAACTGTAATTGTGTTGAAATATTGAAAAACTTATGGAACCTAATAAAAAAATATACATCACAGTAACATTAAAAGGACTTGGCAAAATCGCTTACAATGCAGAACAATTTCCCCACATGTATCTTATTCCACACTGATAGTGCACAAAGAAGTAATATACACATTTTAAAATTATATCAAAGCCCAAGACTGAAAACTTTTCTTTTGCTCCAATTATAACTTAGGGTAAAAAAATAAAATCAAAGTACAAAACTGGCTTACTTCCAATATGATCAGCACGTAGACACCTACTAAGATGATGGATGCAACTGTTACTTGTGCCTCTATATTTGCATGAAGGTACTGATGCCTCATGGAGAGCGGAACACTTCCAGATTCCTGTAGGAAAGCTTGAATGTTTATGAAGATGGTGCCTCTGGTGAAAGAAAAAGAAGTTTTGTTTTGGAATGAAATACCTTTTTATTTTATTTGTGAATTAATTTTATATTGAGTACTTATCAATATACTTGCTATATCTTTACAAAAGCAAGCAAATCCTCAGACATTTTCGAACAATCTCTATCCCTCTATTGTTTAAAAATTAACTCAAGTACAAACCAATCTTGTAAATACTTTTAAAGAGCAGCAAGGAGTCATCCTTTCCTGCCCTTCTGAAACATGCAGTGATAATTATTTTTAAAACCTTATCTTAGTCAAGTCTATAGCAACTACTCCTTCAACGCATCATTTTTCAGTCTCTTAGCTGACCTGTTTGGTATCTGGAAGGTTCTAGTTGTGATGATCTGCTGATTTCTTCTTGAATCTAAGGGTAGAGACCAGTTGTATACCACCTGCAAGAGAGTCATATTTAGCAATATTAGCAGGAGTAAGTGATAGTGATAGGTCTCTGATATAGGGTTTTATTCCTCATTTTATCACTTCTGTGCATTTTTGAGGTTTTTGTGGATCAGGTATAAAATCAGCCCAAATAATTCCCCCTGATTAGGTTTGTTGCAGGTGCTTTGATTAAATTAACTCATCCTTATACCTTCACTCAATCAGTGAAGTGAGAGACACCTTCAGGATGTCCTCCAGAGGATGTTTATGGAGGATGCCAAAACACACTTTGCAAGGACTATAGAGAACAAAATTTTAATTCAGGAAGCCCAGACAACTGTAATAAAGGCAAAAGAAAATGCAACTTTAATTAGAGTAAGTTTTCTAATGCTGAAATTGAAACACTTTGCAGCAAGAAAAAGTATGGCCACTTAATCCACACAGTGGTGATGGAAATAAGTGATAAACACATCTCAGAAAAAGTGAAAGAGAATTTAAAGACTGTTACCTGCTGCTGGCGCCTCCTCCTTGATCCTGTGTCTTCATTCTGGCTGATTTGTACTACAATGTATTCCTCTGTTTGCTCATTAACTACTTGTGCCCCAAATGGGCCTCCTATGTCTAACTTCAACAGAGCAGAATCACGAAAGTCAGTGAGATTCATAGCTGTTAATAACATTGTTAAGGTGTAAATTCCCAGTAAAAATGAGTATAAGCTCCACAAATTGCAAGAAAAATAGATTAGTCAATTTATATTGAAAAAATACATTCTTCAGCTCAAATGCCACAGGAATTTTGAAAAGAACAAAACAGATGTCTACTTCCTCGCCAAGTAGTACTGTTTTGACCAGTTTCCTAATAAAACAAGAGTTACAAGTTCAGAACAAATATATCTTCCCTAGCGACTTTTGTGATTACCTGTGCTTTCACCTGATCTATCAAAGCTTCAAAATGGCATACAGAAATACACAAGGAGACAGAGAAATAAGACTCTTTAAGTACTTGTACTAGATAAAAGGCTACACCATTAGCTCAGCAATTTAAACATCACAGTACTTGTACATGTGAAAACAATGTAGAAGCTGCAGAGGATTTTGCCTGACAATTTGCTTTTTGGTCGAGTTTTCCTCACTCTGTTATCAATATCTGAATGATATTTTCAACCTCCTCTCAGCTGAAGTACTCACAGCCTCTTATCACCCTCAGCTCCCTCATCTGCTTCTTTTTTTTTGAGATATCTCACATGAGGTGTGGTCAAACTACATTCCTAGTCTTATATGATTGAAAAAACAGCCAACCATGATCCACAAATCCATTGGAAGTGTGTTTCTTTTAGTCAAAATCCATCTAGGGTTTTTTAAACCTAGTGTTGTAATAGTCCACTTCTGGCATGGTTGAAAAAAGCATCCCTGTGGCTTGGTGGGTGTAGAGGAGAGGGAACAAGGAAAGCCTGAGCTTTTAAACCCTTCACAGTTTGCTACTACAGTAGAGCAATATTGTAATTGTTTTCTCCTGTCTGTGACAGATAGAAAGCTAAGGCATCACCAACAAAACAAAAAAGCAAACAAACCAAAATAACTCCTTAGTTTTACACATATATGTTCCACTGAAATCATGAGACTTAAGCACATGCTTGAATATCTTATGGTTTTAACAACTAATATTTTATTAAGCATACTATAAAGAGAGAGTAAAATGTACCAAATCATATACCCACCGAAATAATTTTCCCAATAATACGCTTTGTAGCCCTCAAAACTCAGAGATTTGAACAGGAAAAGAAAAAACTCAGAGGAGTTAGAGGACTCAGGGCAGTGCTGTGCTCTGTCCTGCTTCCAGTGACCTCCAGGAAGATCATCCATGTTAAGTTCATGTGTAATGGGGATAGATTTGGGGGTTTATGAGGTCCTTTTGGATCTAGAAGAGAGCAATCTCTCTCAGTAACCAAAAAAAAAAAACTAGATCTATTACTAGGTGGGTAGCTTACCAATGCGAGCTGAGCAAACATCACCAGTAAAACTCACATGCCATTAATAAAAAATTTAAGCTCCCAAGCATCTATTTGCTTTAAAGGAATCACACAGGAAAGAATAAAAATATAAACTCACATGTAACAAATCAGGAGACAAGTCCAGTCAGGCAATTTACACACACAAACATAAACTACAACAGTTCTCTTCTGTTTCTGAAAGCTTTAAATATTATTTGGTATCAGTTTTTCTGTGTCACTAGTTGATATATAATAGAAGTCTCAATAGGAACTATATCTATACCTTTAACTAGAGACATTAATTAAACCTTCTAAAAGGTCTGCTGACCTGAGGTCAGTAACCCTAAGGTTTGGGACAGCTTTTGATAGTTGGTTTTTCACTAGGAGTGTAGCCACTTATGTCTTGGAAAGCTTCAGGTGCATATATTATGGCAGGTTCCTTTAAGCACTTTTAAAATAAATCCTGTAATTACCTAGATGGCACATTCAGGAGCTATTAGAAAGCATGCCTAAAATGAAACCTTATTTTCAAGAAGAGTGGTTCCTTTCTTCTTTTCCTCTACAGATAAGGATACTTTTTCCATTCCATTCTGTGCACTTATAAAACCATTATAAAGAGCCACAGGGGAAAAAAAAAAAAGAAGAGAAAGGTTCTCCTTTGATTGCAAGTGCAACAGAACATCATCCTGCATCAAGGCCCTCAAATCCCATCAGTTGTCTTTCTCCAAACAATATTTAGGGACTCTGTCATAATTCCATTGTTAGACTGCAGCAGATCACAGACTTTATGAAAGGTGGAATCATAATAAACCAGGAGAAAACTTCAGTCATGCTTACATGAAAAAAATATGACTTTTTTAATCAAGCTTTTCTTCAGAATATTTTTGTTCTGCCTTATCTTGGTTTTATATTTACCTTAAATTGCCAGAATGTGATTTCCTCTAAATTTTAGCCATTCAGATATGGACAACTTTTGGGAAAACTCTCATTTTACTTCTAATATTTCCTTTTATTCTGTAAATTAATCATGCTTTTCCTTTCCTGAACTTTTTCTTTTTTTGTAATGTGTCTTCCAATGTTCCCCTTTAAAGCAAAATATCTCCCTGGTGAGATTTACAGCCAGAACTTTTTTATTTTTTATTTCACTTCAGTTAAACTGCTTCATTTTGATATAGCTCTATTCTTGAAATCACATTATTGCTGTGAATAAGCCTGCCAAGGGATTTGGGTTTGTGTTTGCTTTGTGAAGCATTACACTGTGGCTGTCCGTATTTACACCTGGCAGCAGAGCAGGTCTGCTGCTCCCAGCTGAACCAAGAGCTGTGTTTCCTGGCTTTCTGAAGAGGTTTTGAGGAGTGTGTGAATGTTACTTTATTTTTATGTGCCTTATGTAGACAACATGTTGTAATGGGCTAAACATTTAAACTGGTATTCATTCACCACAGGTCATGGTCCTGTACTTTGGACATCTGCATCTGATGACTGCTTCCATAAAAATAGTGATAAGAGGGTGCTTGTAAAATGGAAGTCATTGCTTCATTTTGGACCACTACATGAAGATGAGAATAATTGCTCATGAGGAACATCCATTCTCTTTTTTAACTACAAAGAGAGCCTAGGATGACTAACTCAGGAGTGGCTGAGCCAGTCCCCAAAATACTGAGTCCCTGCTCTACCCTGCGTCACATAATTATTTCAATATGTACAGAGGCAGCCAAAACACCATATTTGACAGAGATTGTCTGTTGTATTTGCATGCAGATGGCTGACTTTATGCTTTCTTTAAAATCTATTTGTATATCCTATTCCGTCTATTGTAGAACACACCTTGAGAATGCTATGTCTACAGATTATTTTTCAGCAAGTTTCTGAGGTAGACATACACCATTCATCCTGATTTATGACCAGGTCACTTATACTAGTTTCTCTAGGATATTACCATTTTAAAAAGGCCTTTTCCCTGGGTCTTAGCATCCATTTCTGCATTTTTTCCTTAACTGGTGTTATTTCTGCATTAGTATTTCTGCTTTTCATTTTTTTTCCTATCTCTCTTTGTAGATGGTGAAGTTTTTTTCTACATCATCCCTCCATAGTATAAAAATTTGAACCAAACACTTCTGTCCCTATTGGTTTCCCCATCTGATGAATGCTCTATAGACTTTCAATTTTCTCCCTTTTTTGAGTGCCAGTAATCCAGTCCAATATTGTCTACAGTGGATATATCCTTTCTCTCTGCTCCATCAGTTTGAGAAGTTCTGTAACAAACTAATTTCTGCAGCATTTTATCAATTGTGCCTTGAGATTCTGCTTCTCAGCTGCCTCCGCATGTGGTCCTGGTCTTCATCCATCTATTTAACAGCTTGAACATTGCCTTCAGGCTTAAATGCTTAGTATGTTTCCAACAACGTCAAAAACAGAAATGATTTTTAAATGCTTTCTGCAAGGAAAAATTATTGAGGAGAGTCTGCCAGTAGAGAACTAGAGTAACAAAATTTAAAAATATTTAAAGGGGAAAAAGAATTAAAGAGATTAGAGAGGTTTTGTAATTAATTACATTAATTTATGCTCCCTGGAGAAGAACCTTCGAGGAAGCTGAAAATTCTGCTAAAGAATGTCTATATTGTTTGCTTTTCAGTTCTTCTATCTATATATTTCTATATTATTGCTATATATATATTCTATATATTCTAAATATATTTCTATCTATTTCTATACATTTCTATATATATTGTTCAAGAAGTGGGAAATTTTGTTTTCCATGTCACTAATGGTCATGGCATGATTGCAAGTTTTCTAGTGACTTTTCCTTGCTTCATGATTAATAATTGCATCAATAATTCAAATTCATGCAGAAATACAACTTTAGCAAGGAATTTGATAATAAGGGGTCTTAAGTCTGGTTCTCCTACAGAATCCTCATCCATGTGGGGAATTGTCCTAAATAGTTCCACTGAATCCAAAGAAAAGAGAAATCTAGCCTATGATTTAAAATTCAACAAAGTTTTACTATTGAGGTAAATCTTCCACTGCCAGAATTTTAGAACTTAATCCTGGACTGGAAGTGACAGAATCTCTCATGGAGGGAATGAAGGTACATCCAAGAAAACGGCCCCTGTCTAGTCAATTTATATATCTCTGGTTTTGTCTGAGTAAGCAGATACCCATTCAGGAGTGACTTCAGGTTATGTATTTTTATTGAGTTTTAACATAAGGAGCAAGTGAGTAAGAGACTCATCACAGTGGGTGCTCTGAAAATATTTAATTTTCAAAATGTCATCCTTTACTCCAAAAATTTTACAGGGGAGATTTCAATTACCTAAACAATCACACAATGAGATCAGGACTGAAAGACTTAAAAATATATTTTAAAAATGCAAGATCCTTGGACAGACTCAGGAAGAATTCACAGTCCACTCCCCAGGTAATTTCTGACTATGAGTCGAAAAAAGGAAAATTAAATTGCTTTGCCCACACTGATCTAACCTTCCCTCACCTGTAACATGAATGGGCACAAGTACAAATGTTGAGAGGGAAGAAAAGGTTGTTACTGAAGCAGTTGTCAGGAGCAGAGTAAAGACGGAAACTCACAGTTCAGTGAGGTAGGTGTGAGATCCATTGCACAGAAATGAGCTGAAGACTAACACTTTTTTGTAAAAAGAAAATTTTTCTAATGCTGAGAAGTGTAGAAATAGCTATAACTGCATGAGATACAGTGAAAGAAAGAAGGCACTGTATCAGGGAGACAGACATTCTTGAAATGACTGTGAAATAGCATCCAGTATGATTGCATAATTCCTTAAAAGCATGATGAATTCAAATCAGTTTTTTAATTTCATAAAGCCTAGTTCAAGTCAAAAAGTTAATGTCTAGGTCTGCCTCAGTTGTCCATTCCCCATTGTTGGTAAAAAGATTAAAATTTGCTTAGATCAGGGCAGTAGTTATTAGAAACAAAGGAATGAACACTAAGTATATTTAGCACTTCAGAAAACATTTAAAGTCTGAAAATGTATGTAAGTTGTGGAAAAGAACAAGAATATTTCTCATTCACTCTTTGATCACCCAGTTAGTGGAGAGACATTTCCTGAAGGTCTGGATGGCCAAAGAGTTAAGAAAAAATAAGAATGTTCATGTCTTAGAATAGGTACATTCTAAGGTACCTAAGGTAATTAAACAAAGAAATGCTGCAATTTATTCGGACTTCATATCTCTTCTTCTATCATCTTAATAATTAAACATGCTCTCCCCTTAACATACAGCCTTTGAACAAAAGATCTGAAAATGCTTCACACATTTTGCATCAACAGTGATATTCAATCTTGCTTCCTGCAGAAAGGGTCCTCTAGTCAGGCTTCAGTCCAAACCTACTTCTTTCTGGTATTGTAGAGAATTTAAAAACCAATAAATCCCAAGTGGTTATGTTCAAAGAGAGACATTACCAATATTTTGTAAAACTGTACTAAAATCACTGAATTTATGTCTGATGCCTGTAGAAAAATCAGTATTAAAAAAAAAAAAAAAAGAAAAAAAAAAAAAAGCCAATCACACACAAAATTAGACTCAGAAAGCTTCTATTAATTCACAGGAGGAAAGATGTTTCCAGAATCTGCAGCCAACACACCTCAGTGTTACGCTAATAAAGAAGGTAATGGGAAGAAAAACAGCTAGAGTAAAACCAAACCAGAGATAAAGGTATGGCAACAGAAATCTCATCTGAAAAGCAGGTCACCTCCACACCAGCTAATGAAGGCCTCTCCTAGCACCAGAGAAGGAAAGTCCTGCCTCTGAGCAAACCTGACATCTCATGGGCATGGCAGAAAAAACAAAAATATCCAGGTGCATGACAAAGGTCATGAAGTCCAAAAATAATTACTTGACTTGTTTTTTTAAAAATATTTCACACTTTGTTTTGACTTTTCTAGTGTATGGAGATACATTATATACATGAGCCACATTCATAACATATTAATGTGTTTGGGCATTTCTGGAAAGAAGCAGAACTGAGAGGAAGGAGTTTAAAAAAATTTAAAATAAATATATAGTGATTAGTACCTATTCAACACTTCTAAACAGGTTTTGAAGCAGAAGAGATAAAGTGTGCCCATTTGCATAATTTGGCATCATATGAGCTAAAGCTACTTATTTTCCACCCAAAGTTTCATATGAAAAGCCCCAAGGGCTTTGTGACAAGTGCTACTGCAGTATACCTGCAAACCTACCATTAAATTCTTGTAGCCATTCAGAAAGTAGCAGGTAGCATCCACTGGGAGTACTGCAGTCTGTCAGCCAGCACAAACTGCACCTTCAACAGCCTAGCCAAGAATGGAATACTTTCTTCACTATGTAACAAAGTGGAAGACAACTGCATAAACTTATTGCTGTGCAAATGGAGACTGACAGCGACAGCAAGAGGACATTCTGGAGTGCTGGTGCCTTTTACAAAACTCTTTTAGAAATGCAATCTCTCTCCTTGACTCTTCTGCTTGAATTACTATACCACCTTGAAAAAGAGGCATGGTTTTGCTAGATTGCTTGCATCTCACTTTTCCCCAGCCCAGTGACATCAGACAACAGATTGAACATCCAGTTTTCAAGACACATTACATAAAGGGAAAAGCTTTAGCTTTGGGTTTGTCAAGTAAGAAATGGAAATGCTGCGTCCTGACTGTCTGACAGCTATTTGTCTCAAAGTGTCCTGACATGATAGGTAAAATGTGAAGTCCAGGATATTTGTCTAAAATCCCAGTCCCAACTGCAGCTCCCTGAAGCAAAGGGAATATTTGGTTGCTGAATTAATGTGTACAATGCAATAACTGTGGGTCCAACCCAAGCCTGGAAAGAGAGGAAATCCTTAATGCATGCTATGGCAGTTGACTAGAACTTGAACTTGAAGACTCACTTTCAATTCCTCCTCATTTGGCAGATAAGGCAGTGACAGCCATGGTGCTGTTCAACACCACACCACCGTAGGAACTTTCAATAACAGTTTCAAGGAGGACCAAAAACACTAATGTGAGCAGAATATTGATGGGAGTTTACAACTGAAGTTGTCATTGGTCCTACCAAAAGGCCATTTACTTCTCTCCAAAAAGTAATCTCAACTTTTAACTATAAATTGCCCTAAAGCACTAACATTTGTTCCTAATTTACCCTACTAATTAGTGCACTATATAGTGTCATTATTGGTGACAGTGAGAATGCTAATAATTACATCTATTTAAAATGGACTGTCCCTGCCCAAAGCTATGGAACTGATAATTTATATAAAAGAACAAAACATCTCAAAAATGAAAACCTGCTGCACCTTTTCAAAACAAAGGCACCTTGCAGGAGCTTGTGAAATGTTATCTATAGGTGCATCTTCTTTTAACACTAGTGAAAAAAGAGTTGAGCAGATTTCAGACCAGACTGATTAAATTAGAAATATAGTGGGAAGAAGAAATGTAATTTGTTTGCAAAAGTTTTTGTTTGTTTATGAACTGAATGTTCATCCCTCAAAGATTTTTCACACTCAGATCTGTATTCACCAATGATGAATAATTTTCATTTGGGATTGTTCTATGGCATGTTCTTCAAATAGTTGCTTGGTCTGAGACAGGTGCCATTCAGTACAACTTGGAGAGGGAGACTTGAGCCTGTGTTAAAGGACAAGTCTAAATGCAGCCAAGGCTCTGAGAACGCCCCATCCTCTCAGGGTACAAGACAGAAAATACACACCCTTTCAAGTACTTTATCAATGAAACTTCAGATCAATTTTATTTCAATGAAACAAGGATACAGAAGCTTTCCAGAGGTGATACAGCCAACATCTGCCAGGGCATACCTTGATCTGGATAAATGCCAAATAAAATCTAGGGCAAGGATAAGAAATAAACATTCATTTGTAACACAAAAACTGCAAAAGATCTGCTAAATTTATCTCAAATGCTTTCAAAAGACTCTTTCAAATTGCACACTTAGTTGTGAGATTGTTTCAGTATTTTTAGGTATAATTCCACCACAGCTGAAAAGCATCTTTGGTAAGAGTAAGTAATATTCCTTCTGTTAATTTGCAGCTAAAGTCATATATTTTATGCACTTCTTTGTAATGTCTCTTTGGACAAAGGTGTAATCTTCAAGATCTGTCTGGAAAGCAACACCCATACCTGAGGAAATGCAGAGTGTTACCTATTTTCTTTCCAGCACAGAAACCCAGTTACTCAAAAAGGAGTTCCTCACAGCTGGTGAAAAAAAACTCCAACTTTTTGAAATTTCTGTCTACACAGTCAGTATAAGATTTTGCTCATTTTGAAGACTTTGTTAAGGGAGGGCAGCACTTTGTCCACATGAAGGAGATGCCAACCTCTCCATCACCTTCTGCCTTTGATACTGTGACACTGCTGTGGCATCCTCCCCAGCACAGCTTTCCCTGTGAGCATTCCTCTGGTGTCAGGATCAAAAGATCCATTCTAAATTCAACAAGCATTTTTAAGGGACCTACAAATTTGGCTTTAAGCTGCCTCTTCCTCCAACGGGGTTCTTACCCAACCACATTTTCCTGAGAGGTGACTAGTGCACCAAATAGGAGTCTGATTAGGCATGAAGCCCCACACAGTACCGTCATTTTTTTGCCTCGAGACATTTTCTGTGTGCTAAGAGAAAATATCATAGCCCATTTTGAACTAATCCCAAAGAAATGGGGGCCAGAGGAAGACTAAAAATTCAATACTTACAGAGCAGACAACCACAAAGATAAAGAGGCCTGTAACTTTCAGGAATTTTAGACAGCATCTGAAACACAAGGAAACATGAATTTACTATCTGACTAGTTCAAAACCAACGTTTTTATTCTTCTAACAGCTCTGACATTTCAGAAACATCAAGGTAAGCACATATTGGTGATAGTACCTCGAATCAGAGTACAGACACCACAAAGCAAGGTCAGCAGGGACTTGGGAAGTCTTGGTGACTATCAGGGCTCCTGCACCAGCTCTGCTGCCAGATGGATCTCAGTGCACAGGAAAGGGGATTTGCCCCTTGGAAATTCTAAGGGAAGGGTGCTGGATCCTGGAACCACTTGTCCACTACTGCTGCTGGCCCCTGACAGACCCAGATCCCCCTCAGCTCATTCTTGTCTCTCCCAGAGAGGCAAAGGAATATTGCTATCACAAAGTGGTGGCGTGGCTGTGCTGAAAGCACAGCTTGTCACACAGACAGATGGTGTCATGAGTGACTTCCTCAAAACTGGACTTAAAATACACACCCTGAAAAGTACTAGAAAAAGAAGTTTGAAGACAAGGACAAGCTTTGAAAGTCTTCTGACTTTAACAGTATCTTTTAAAACCAAATATACCTCATGAGCATAAATCTACTAAAAAAACTAAGTATTTTTTTTCCATTACGCATCTGTGCTCACTGAAGGAACGCCCTGTTCTGGAAATGAGACGCCATAAAATATTCTGAATTGTCCAAGCTTACTACTGAGTGGGTGAGGCAAGAATAACTCTAAATTAAAATGGGGATGTTGAAATGCATGGACTTGAGAAAGAAATCTTAAGATTTAGCATTATAAACTACCATTTTTTAATCTTACTCAAAAGACAACTCAACTAAAAATTTTCTGACTGGCCATCAATCTTATACTGATGCCTTAATTTACAGAAGCCTTTCTGTTGATTTGACCTTGTTACATATTTTCATTTTGAAAGCATCAATATTCTTATTCTGTTTTTTTCAAAAAT
Source organism: Catharus ustulatus (assembly GCF_009819885.2). Taxonomy (NCBI): domain Eukaryota; kingdom Metazoa; phylum Chordata; class Aves; order Passeriformes; family Turdidae; genus Catharus; species Catharus ustulatus. Next base: position 91,294,600 of record NC_046222.1, on the reverse strand, counting down.
AAATATTCAAATCTTGCTTTTCTGACAGAATGACAAATGCAAGGCTTGATTTAAACCTGATGACAAGCAAGAAGGAAAACATTTCAAGTTACAAGGATAATTAGTTGAAAAAGGAAGAGTGCAATAAAAAGCTGCATTGACAGATGCTACAGGACAAAATATTAAAGCAGAAAAGTCTGAAGAATGTTAGAAATAATTTTTAATCACAGTGGAAATTAGTCCCTAAATCAATTCATTGACAAAAAGAAACATAAATGACTGGAGACTCATTTTTCAAAAACATTATATTCCAAAGTTCCCCCCCTTTTTTAAAATTTTCCAAACTGCCAGTAATAAAACACAGCAGCTAATAAAAATGTGTTGTCACAAGCTGGTAACAAGGGGCTACAGTCCTCTATTAAATACAAGTGGTAACAACTTCACCCAAAATTTGCACAGCATGAAAATCTAGAGAAGGCAGAGGAAGAGGAGAAGGGAGCCAGTTAGGTGGCTTCTTCTAGAAATTCCAAGTAGCCCTGCTCTACGAAAAGCAAGATGGCAGACAGAGGAAGAAAGTAATACAGGTATGAAAAGAAAGAAATGATGACACAAGCCATTATCAGCACTTCGTCATCGATAACTTCTTCTGGTATGTGATTTATGGAAAATATTTAGCTTAATCATAGATCCTCTATCCTGCTTATCAATTCTGCCCATCTCTACATTACAGTTTCATTCTGAAATTTTGTGAATTTATTATGTTATGAATTAATAAATTATAATCCAGACTGGTTCAATTTTTATGTAGTTTATATTTTTTGTTTGCACTTTGGACTTACAATTTATAATTTATAGTAATACTTAAAGTTATTATTTAAAAACCTTTATTTTAAGACACAAGTGAAATACAACGTTAATTAAGCATTTATAAATTAATAACCACTTGTTTGTAAATAACAAACTCATTCGAAGGAGCTGGAAAAATGGAATGAAAACAAGGTTTTGGAAATGATTTTAATAAACATAAAATTTAGAAGGGTCTTTTCCTCCCATCTGTTTGTTTTCATGGCATTTTTTATTAGGGAAGCAGCATTTTTAACAGCTTACATTTGAGATATGATCAGCTTTTGACTCACCCATGGTTTGCAATCTGTCTCTTCCTACAGGGCTAATCTGGCATAGCAATTCAAGTATAAACCCTGTGCCAAATCCTATGCTGATATATGCCTCCAGTACAATCCTATCTGACTTCAGCTGGAAATGCATGGAGTAGAAATTTATGAAGAATTTCACCCTCTCTTCTAAGCCAAATGATTTTTGAACTGATCTGCATATGCTGTTGGGCAGTTTAGCTTCATTTGTTATCTCAGCAGTGTTATGCTGATTTACAGCAGCCAAGGAGATGATCTCATATGTACAGCTTGCGCTATAGCTGTGAAAATATTTCAAGGGAAGTTCTGCCAGAAAAGCATGCTCCTCCCAGATTATAAACCTATGCTGTACTGGAAAAAATGGATTTCACACTCCTAATTGTCCCATCAAGAACTAGGAAAATCTACCACAAATGTGAAGAAAAGCACCTGCCAAACTTCTTCACATGTGCTCACATTGCACTAATTGCAGTCATTGGAATTCTTCTGCTCCATTTGTTCAGCAACAGAGTGGGAGAGCACAATACCATATGCACAATGAGAAGAAAACAATTGAGAAGTGAAGAGCTAAGACAACATACAGACTGGGAAAAGATGCACTGACATTCTGCTGGAAAGGCACGGCAGATCAACAAGGAGATGTGGACCTGCAGTGCTGAGCTCCAAGAAAACCCTGCAGAGCTACCTACAGACACCAAAACAAACTAGAAAAAGCATTGAACCTCTGGAAGGGACAAAGGGAATTAATATCTAAATTAAAGGTTTTGCTTGTTAAATCCCCAGCAAAAATATCCTGAGAAAATTTGAAGTTAAGCTCTTATCATATTGCTATCTTTTAATATATTAACAGATTAAATTTCCTCCACGCCTAAACAATGTAAAAGGCTACTTTGGGATAAAGGGTGAAATATATTACTGCTGTCCAAGATGGAAAAATGCTCAGTTAGATTTTGCTTTGTGTATATGTGAAAAGCCACTATAATGACTACAGACGAACTTTTACACATATATTTTAAATAAAGTAACAAAACAGTGAAGAAAAAAATGCAATGGAATCAACCCCAGGGCTTTTTAAAAATGGTTTCAAAGAAATGTTAAATGCAATATAGAAGATGTCTAATTACAAATTTAGAATAGTTGCTTCTTGTCAGAACAAGTGGCTATTGATCATAACGGAGAGTCTGTAATCAATTTCAAACTATCAATGGCAAGATGCAGTCTAAATATGGAGTCCTATTTTATTAATTTACATGAATAATTTTATAGACATCTTTGCATTAAAAAAAACACATCCAGAAATTTAAAAAAAGTAAAAATGTTTGATTTCAGACCTCATCTTTGATAAATTGAACTTGACTTGCAGGTTGTCCAAGATTTCATATTTTTCAGAAGAAGCAGATCTAGGAAAACTTGTCATTTCACTTTCCAGTTGAAACCTTTGCTCAAATTCTGCAGAGCTGTTGTCCCATGAATCATCATCTGTGGTAAAATCTGGATTGTGAAGAGCCATACACTGCAACCTGTCACAGTTTCAGCAACATAAAACAAAATATTGTTTTATTTCAACAGGTAGTGGACACAACTGACCTTCCAGAACTTTACATTCACTCTGAGAGATTTTTATGGAAAATTTGATGGCAAGAGATTTATTCAGGACAGACCAAGGTCCCCTTGGTGGCACAGCTGGGTAGACTGGAGAGCAAGAGCAAAGACTCCATGACATTTAGGTGCACCTGAAAGCACCAGTTCTCTGATAGGCCAGGCAGATTTACTTCAGTATTTGGTGTGTAAGCTCCGTCATCAGGAGTTTCTCTATAGTTCTGCTGTGTCTTTCAGTGCACTTTATGTAACAGCACATAGAGGAAATAAGAGCACAGAACCTACTGTGCTGTCTATGCTTAGGGCTCTCTAATCCCCCTGACCTCACACCTTTCATCCTTCCCTTCCTGTTTTTCAGCCCCTTCCCTGCTACCAAGGTGCTCCAGAGTAATTCTCTGCTTACAGCCCCTGCTATTTCCCAGCAGGTTTGCTGTTAGGATATAAGAAAGAACCACATGCAATTAAATAGAACTTAGGAAAAAAGGTATTTTGAGAAAAATGAAAATAACTCACCCATTTTCCTCTGAAGAAACCTTCAGTAGTGGTGTCTTCTCTGTAAAAACAGCATTTTTTGATCTCGAGCTGAATAATTTTGAAAAATTGAAGTGATATCTGTGGGGAGAAAAAAAAATAGAATAGTAAGTCAACAGTAAAATGATTCACTACAGATCTATAGAATATTTTGCTACAAGTTCATCTAATTAGTTAAATATTCTTTGAGAATGGTGTTGAGCTAAATTAGGGGTTTTATTCATTAAGTTTGAACTAGTCATGGTAGTTACTTCCTATTCTCACAGGGGAATCATATGATTACACTAACATACTTCATAAAATACAAGATAATAGAAGAATTTATTTCCCATAAATGTTATTTGAGACATGGATCACCATCTACAAATCCACTAATCTCTACAGTAATCTTGGTACTCTTGGTATTAGGGAAGAAAATCTGAATACAAGCATTTAATTTCTGCAGCACAGTCCCTTCCAAATGGTTTCTGTCAAGTCATGGTCCTGGTGTTGCAGATAATTAAACAGAGTGTAAGCTACTTCTTGCCATATTGTAGCTTAGCATTGTGAAGAAGCTTTTTGCTTAAGTATAAACCCCCAAAACTTAAGATGCAGCTGAAGACAATCAATCACAATCACAGAGGTCTGGCTTTGGGGCAGGCTGCTGGAAGAGACTAAATAATTGAGCCATTTTAGAACATCTTCCCATGACCAGGCTCTTTCAAGACATTTCCTATCACAATCAACATTATTTGCCACACTCAGATTCATTCCATTCAAAACTGTAGCCTCCCACCCACAAGAAGTCTCAAAGAAATAAGCTAGACATACAGTCAAAATGCAGACCTCAATACATCCAGAGAAAACTCAAAATTTCTTCCACTGTTGCTGGGCTGTGAGAGGAAAGAAATTATAAAATCATAGACTTCTAAATAAATACACAACAATGACTGCTTATTCAATCATCTAAATAGAAAAATATCCCTAAAAGAAGGATATTTGACTTTATAACAAGATGGAAGACAGTAAAGTTTCTTGCAATTTGTAGAGTTCTGTCTGAACTTTGACTTTGTAAAATTAAAATCTCCAAGTACTGCTTTGGCTTGTTTGTTCACTAGTGTTTTCAGTCAGAAGATGTGCTCAGTGCAGAGAAGTTGGATATGGTTACTTCAGCCTTGAATGGCCACAACACTTTTTCAAACTCTGCTGTAAGCCACATATTTTTAGTCTCAGCTGAAGAAAGTGAATGAGTTAGAGTGATTCAATTACCTAGTACCTCAGGTCAAATGTTGGGAAGATTACAACTCAGGTGCTACATTGCTCTGACACCTCATCTGTGAAGAGATGATTGCATACTCTGCAGCTATCAAAGTGGCTCCTTTTTTAAACAGGAGAGTATCATTCACACAAAAGAAAGTCTAAGTGGAGAAACTGGTATTTTGAAGCAAGTGCTCTTCTAATCTCATTATGGCTTTCAATGTAAAAGGCTACCTGGAGCTTTTTCAAAATGGAATCCATAGGGAATAGCAAAAACACTATCAGGACTTTAAATGCGTGCTCACCAAGCGTTTCTGGCAGATTCCTGGTTAATCCCAGCATCCCGCTGTACTCAAAGTCTGCATCCAAATGGGGCCATGTTTATAAAAATTCTGATGGTGGACCTTGAATGTGTGTGTTCAGAAATTTGACTCATGAAAAGACCATTTAGTTGTTTCTACTTTTAAACACAACAATGTCACTTTTTCCACAGGAAAAAAAAGGCTGCAAAAATAAAGTAATTTCATGATTATAAGCTGCACCTGATTGTTAAGTTGCACTTTCGGGTGTCAGCAACATTTCGTTCTTTGTCCATATATAAGCCGCACCTGATTATAAGCCACACTTCTGGGTTTGGACCAAAATTTTCGTCAATATGGTGCAGTTTATAATCGTGAAATTACTGTATATATATATGCTGTTCTGATCTTACCTCACCTTGTGCATACTATTAACCTTTCTGCATTTACTTTTGGTCTTTTCCTCCTAGGATGTGTAAATTCTAAGACTAGTAACCAGACACTTCCTATAAAAACTTCCATTTTATTCTAATTGTTACCTGTTGACATCAACATTACTTTATGTTACACAGGGATATGTATATCCACTGACGATCCACACCTCAGCAGCTGTTCACCACTACTGTGAATAACCAGCCTGCAAAAAAGTGCTGAAGGGCAAAGCAACCAATGGAATGGCAACAAAAAAAGGAGTATAAAGGTCAGGTGGAAGGTGGATTAAGTGACTGAACCTGAGCTGAAGAATCCCAAATGCTAATTAAATGCATCACCTTCCCTTCGATATCACCTTCAATTTCTTATTACACTTTGTTATCCCCACTTGCTATAGGTCCTGTCACTTTTAAATGGAACTGTGGAGCTGAGCAGATGGCCAAGAATGACTAAGACAGTAAAAATGGAAAAGGTCTTCAGATAAAGTAAAAACAATTAGTATATGACAACAATAATTTGCAGAGAATAAAAACACATGGACGAGAATAAGCAGCAGGAAATATCCAGGCTTGACAAAACAAAAATAATTAGAGAAAAAGCAGAAGAGCTTCAACTCCCCCATGATGTGATTACTCTAATTAGAGAATGAGAGTAATATAAACAATAAAGCTAATTAGGGCATAAAAGAATCTTGAAGGCTGAAAGCTCTAGAAAGAAAAGTTGTAAAAACATCATTTAAAAAATAGCATGGTTTATAAAAATGAAAGTCATCCTTGCATAAAGAGCCTAGTGCAAACTCCTCTGAGCCCCTCATACTTCTGAAGAGATGCTGGGGGTGCAATTTGATCATCCACTTAATCCAGAGATCAAAGATCATCTGCAATCAAAACCTAAGAAGGTCCAAAGATCCCCTGCTGACAGAAGTCTGCAGTGCTCAAAAACCATCTCAGCATCATTCTTGGTGCTCCTCAACCCTGCAAGTAGTTGGTAATTGGGACACTGTGTAAGAAGGAAACAAATAAAAATATAACACATTTCAAAAACCTGGGGTCAGGTTGCACTTTGAGTGTTTTTTCCTGATCAAATAGCTAGAAAGTCTGGTTATACCCACATTCTAGAATGGAGTGCAATCCACCTCTACTGAGCAATTCAGCAACATTAACAAGAGGCTAATCACTAGGTCAGCTCAGTAACCCATTGTGGGTAGGCCTGGTCACAGGATGAGAAGACTACTCTAGATTTGTACTATGTGCAGGCAAGGATTTGATAAGCTGGACACCACTTGTGTTCACAGTTCTTCTCTCACAGTTCGGACTCAAAAATCGTTAGCATTTTCTACATCAACATGAGAATCGTAGAATAGTTTGAGTTGGTCAAACTGGCCCTCTGGAGAGGTATGGCAAGAGCAGGAGATGAAAGGAAGAGATGTGGCTGACTGCAGTTGCTCCCACTGATGGGTTGATGACTCCTCAGACATTAGTCAGAGCTGGTGGCAGAGCAGTTTTCACCTACAGCACAGCACTGCTTCCCATTACCTGCAGGTGATGCCTTCTTGCCACCAAGCACTACACCTGCACTCTGAGCACATTTTCAGGCATTTCCTAATGGTGTTTACACCTGCAATTTTAAGCAAAAGGAAAAGGAAGACTTTGTGGTGGGCCCTAGTGTTCAGCCATAAGCAACATTTCAATCTCAAATGCACTACAGCAAAGGACACCAAAAGAAACATCCTACAAGAGCCTGCGAAAGCAGAAGACCATACTCAACCTAGTTAGGCTGCAAGCAAAATAATCACTAGATCTGGCTGGAACCTATTATTTAGCCTTGTATTGAAAAGATTAATTATGGTACACAATGTGTTCTTTCAGTCCTTATAATAAAAAGGATACATTTTAAATATCGGTTAATATAATGCTTCATCTCCCATATATTATCCGTGCACACAACTATCAGTTGGGGAGCTCTTTCTATGAAAACAGAAAGCAGTAATTCTCATTTTCATGGCAAAGACTTGGTCAGAATTGAAGAAGAGGTGAATATGGAAGCATATCTATTATGCAAGAACATTAACAATTTTTACCATAACTTATTAAAAATTCACTATATAAAAAATTTAAAGTGGAATCTCTTCAGGGAAAGAAAGAGTTAGCATGCTTCCCTGAATTAGTAATCTAATTCTAAACTAATAACTAAAACTGTTATAAGCATGAGGTTGCCTCTTAAACAGAAGTTCAAGAATACTACTGAGCCAAGAGTTTATGACAAATACAAGAACTAAGCAAAGTTTCCTAGACGAAAAATATGAGGGATAATTAATCATGAAGGAGACTAGTTACAACAACAGCAGCAAGCATTTATCATTACTACATTCTTTTAGAATAAAGTCTTATTTCAGAAGCTTCATCTTCCCTAAGTAGAAAACATTTATACAAATCATATGAACTGAACTAATTACTCTTATAATAACTGTAAACAAGCATGATGCAGAAATAAACTGAACAACCGAGGTTATAGAAAATTCAAAATGAAAGGGGACAAAAGGAAAAAAAAAAAAAAACACACAAAGAAAGAAATCCTCAGACCATCTTTTTACTGCATTCTTCCACTGACTTGGTATTTGAGAGTTTCTGATAAAGTCCACTTTTTGGGGAACAGTTACATAGTACAAACTGTGCTAACCAACATCAGATCATTCAGCTCTTAAACCTTTACCTCTACTGTGCACTAAGCAGCTGTATGCATACATCTGATACTGATACATCTGACAACTTTACCATTTACAGTAATTTCCACATTGTAAGCCGCACTGAGTATAAGCCGCATATCCAGGTGCCAGCAACTTTTCATTCTTTGTCCATATATAACCCGCACCTGATTATAAGCCGCACATTACAATACAGAGCGTGATAAAAGGTATCTGTTCTATCACCATCTGTTGAGGGTGGGGGCAGTGATCCTTATCTCTGTGGGAGATATTCTGCTAATGAGCCATCCACTGAAACCAGGCAGGGCATTGTTCTTTATCTTTTCACAACCCACCCTTACTCCAGCGAGTCATTTTCTGCTAATAGCCCATTGAGTCCCACTGTGGGACTGATAAAATTACTGCATCACATTGGAAGTTGCTCCAGCCAGGGGGAAGAGCCCAACATTTCTTACCAAGATAAAAACAGAGGTTTTGGGATGCTAAGGGAGCCCTTTCTCCACTGGACTCCAGAGGAAAACCGGATTTCTCCACATCACCACTGGACCTCCGGAAGGAAACTGCACCTTCTACAGGAGCACTGCTTCAACAGAACCACATCTGTCACTGCAGGAGGATGCAGCCACCATTTAATGGGACTGCTACCAACACCCTGCCTGACAGGGTGTCAGGTTGTACTCTGACTTTGTCAGGTTTTGGAGTTTGTTTCTTTGTAGTACTGTATTTCTATTTCAATTTCCCTAGTAAAGAACTGTTATTCCTAATTCCCACATCTTTGCCTGAAAGCCCCTTGATTTCAAAATTATAATAATTTGGAGGGAGGAGGTTTACATTCTCCATTTCAAAGAGAAGCTCCTGCCTTTCTCAGCAGACACCTGTCCTCCAAACTAAAACAGCAACTTTTTGTTCTTTGTCCGTATATAAGCCGCACCTGATTATAAGCCGCACTTCTGGGTTCAGACCAAAATTTTAGTCAAAATGGTGCAGCTTATAATCGTGAAATTACTGTACATGTGCCCACGCAGAGACACAACCCTCCGTGATGATTTCTCCTCAGCAGTAGCATGCCATGGGGAAATTGTTGACTACCCAACACACATCAAATATGGCCTCAAAAAAACTCAAAGTCAAGGGAAGGATCAAAGACTCCAGAGCTCACATCTCTAAACAGTTTCCAGGTATTTTCTGATGACTGCTTTAGGTATCTTCACCAAATCAGCAAATACCCTCCACACCCTTTAAACCCATGCACCATTAAGATGTCAGAAAAAATGAGCAATGAAAGCATTACTTAATACAGACTCATTGTCTATTTGACTTTTCTTATTGTCTATTAGACAGGACTGTACAGGATGCTGCAAAAGGATCCCCAGAGAGGGATCCTGAAGGGCTGGTACTACCTGATAGCATGACACTATGAGAGGCACAGCCAACTGGCTTTTAAATGCCAGCCTTTTTCTTTGATATTCACAATGGGTTTTTAGCTTAACCAGTTCTGCGGCTAACTTGAACTTATGACAAATTAAGGGGATCTCACCTTTTTTGTAGTCCATAAGGGAATCTGAAAAATCTCAAACACTGAGAAAGTGGTCACAACTTAATTCTTTACCTTTATATCTGACCAGACTCTCTTAGACATGCAATACGGGGCACTTGGACAATGGAAATATGAACAGAAGAGTAGGTCTAAGACACAACTAGATGATGCAACCATGTCCAGAGAAGGTTGTTACTCGTCAAGCATTGAAGTAATAGAATATTGTAGTCTCAAAGGTTTGGGGGAACACATGTTAAAGCATGAAGATTAACTTAGAGACCAGTTGAATTCAAGCATTATGCAAGAAAATGAAGCACTATTAAAACAAGATTACAGGTCACTTCTCAGGTGAAGGAACACTTTCATACACAACAGTGAGGCAGGCTTTTTTTGGTAAAATTTTCCTTAATCCAAGCGATGTACTGACAAGCCGTAACATGCATGAATTCTTCTGGCCTTTCATATATCCTCATGCTACTCATTCCAGTTTTGGAGACTAAAAAGAGTCAGCTATAGAGTTAGCTGTACACAGAGATCAAGTAATAAAAAATCTATTTTTTTCCTTTTTTAAGCATTTATTTGAAAATTGTTTTTTCTTGTGTTTCTTTCCAAGAACTTTGATATAAGATTATTCATAACCATGACTTTTAGATAAAAAAAGACTTTGTCACTAAAAAAAAGTCTTCATTCCTTAGAGTTAAAAAAAAAGAGGCCAGACATCAACCACATAAAAAGCACTCATTACCAACATGAGAAAATGTGGCTGACTTCTATGGCTGGAGAAGTGTTACGCAGATAGGCCACTGCACAGCTTAAAAAAACAAGTCATTAAATTAAGCTTTATTTCAAAAAACCCAATACTTTGTATGATGGATCCAAAGTATTGTAAGCTTGTTGGGACAGGTATTTTGTCCTTTGGTCACAACAAAATGGAACATGGCAAGTTCAAGCATACTTATATCTGTTAAATTCTCAGCTATTACAGTATAACTAGGACAAATTTTGTAGCCTTTATGTAGAGTCTGATCTCAGTTGACTGGCATAGTAAAAATGCTAAAATTTGCCTCAAACCTAGAGCATGAGACTGAACAAAGAAGAAACAGCAGTAAAATTTGCAGATAAACACTTCCTTGTGGGAGATATAGCTGTCATGTTTTGAAATAATACTGTTAAGATGATAAAATAATGGATTTTTTTTCATTTGGAAGCCCTTCCATTTACTTTTTAAAATTATTTTAATTACAATGGAGGTAATAGAATTTATTTTCAGATTCTGGCTGACCACAAGACACTGAGGTTATTCATATAATCTTTGCCATCTAAAAGACTGGTTTAGGGTCATTACAATGACTGGTAAGAGAGAGATCTCTTCAAATAATTTTCATCCTCCACATCTCCCATGTTGTCTATACAAGGAACCTGAGGAATTAACTCTAAGATAACAAAAATACTTTTTCACTGAATAATATACAAGTCTTAAACAAACAATATCTATATTACAGTGTAATAAAAAGTCCTTTTTTAATGTACAATTTATTTTCACTTAGATCCAATCTCTTTATCATATAGAAGAGTTTTCATCAAAAATGTTATTCGGTGTTGATTAAGTCCAAACACAATTCCAAACACAATTTCCTTAAAACTTCCTAACAAGTAACTTCCAAAACAGAGTAATTCCACATAACAGATCATTTGCATTGCACTTTGAGTCATATCAGAGCCAAAAACTTTCAAAACATTGAAAATCCCAGAGAAACAAATTTAAAAAAAACCAAAAAACAAAAAACAAAACAGAATAAAAAGGCAACTCATAACAATAAAATATTTTCTCTTATTGTTGGATTATATTCAGTGAAATCATTCAAGAGTAAATGCAGTTTTATCTTATGAAGATGGTGCTCTTCGCTGCAATAGCCCTTCACTTAGATCACTGTTACATATTAACATACACCATTTACAAGCCTCAGGAACTTCACTCCATAGCCTTGGGGTCTGGTTTGCTGCCAGAGATCTTTTTCTGCCCTAAAAGGCCTTCGAGATCTAGACCCTCGAGGCTACAAGGTCAGAGAAGGAGCTTCTAGTCTGTATTAACAAGCAGCTTTGAAAGTCGGATTTTTGATTCGTTGCTGATCAAGGGGAGACAAATTTGAAGCACAAGATCAGAGTCCATAAAAACATTCAACTGAAATTCTCGAAGTAAAAAGAAGGGGGGAACCAAAACGACCTCCAAACAAATAAACCCAAACATCAAGGATTATAAATAGCATATTCCAAAGAAACACTGAGAATTTGATTGACTCATGCAGGATAACACGCAAATTATATTCAGCAAGTCCTCCTTAAAGTGCGGGAAACTAAAAAAAAAAAAAAAAAAACCATTTCAGCATCCCTTTCTCCTCATTTAAAGTCTATCCTTCTCCAAATAAGAACATGCTGCTGTGCACTAAAAAAACAAAAACCAGAATCATGCCTCTCAGGGTTCTGAAGGAAATTCCCCTTGCTACATGGTAGATGGTTTTGTTCTAGCAATATAGTTTAATTGTGCATCATATTCCTTAATACACTTTTTCCCTCCCTGTCACAGAGATGCCCAACTCTTTCCTCTCAGACAACGCACTCCCTTTGACTCTATACAGAATGGAGTCTAACAGAATAGTCTAACAGAGGTGACTTCCTTCCATGTTGTTCCTGAAATTGCATATTCTTCATTAGATATGCCATAATATTTGTTATGTATGTTTTAAAATTAGCACCATCCCAAAGCTAAATAAATCCTGAATATGGATCATCAAAAAAATAGACAGGACAATAACTCTGCATATACACATGAAAATTTCTCACCACACAGAAATGAGGTTACATAAATAAAAGTTCATTCTGTGCTCCCAAAGAAAAAGAAAATAGAAAAGGGAAAGTGTCAGTGCCCCTGACTTATAAAGAAAATTCTGCATCAAGAAATTATCTGCAGAAAAGGGGAAAGCCCATGCTGGCAAGGCTGCCCTATGTTAGCAGTTTCTGAACCAGCAGCGTAGCACAGCTAATACAGACAGTTAAAGACAAGAAATTTTACAGGTGTTTTGGCTCCTCAAGTAGATACAGTGCCTGAATAATCTATTAATTTCTCAATAAAAAATACTTAGCATTCTTAAAACAACGAACTGAAACCATTATTTAAACATTTAAAAAGCAGTTCTTTTCATTTGCCATGTGTTGAACCAGACAGTTATGCAGCTATTTGATTATTAGCTCAAATGGATCAAACAGGTTTAGTGCTCTTGAACCGACAGTGCCTCCAAATTAAAAAAGCTTGAAACGTAAAAAAAAAGTGTTAACACAATTCTTGCATATATTTTTTTCAATAAAACAACTCCAGAAATCGTTGTCAATAGTGGCTGCACCAACAATTCTCCTTTAATACCATCTGTATAGGCACTCTGCAAGAAGAAACTATCCACAGAGTGTGATATAGCAGGAAAGCTGAAGGATATTCTGAAAAAATGGAAATGCAAAGGAGCCAAGTAAGTGGATACTCTTGGCAACAGAGCAATAAAAAAATAACAAAACAAAACAATAAACCACAAACAAAATAAAAAAGACACTAAAGTGCCCATAATCAGACCTTGTTATTAAAAGTTAATGTGGAAGCAGCCCTTCTGCACCTTAAGAAACAATACAGAATAATGGTTGTTCTTCAACACAAAAATAACAGTTTAGAGGGCAAATAATGTAATCCATTTGAGCTGTGGCATTAAGAAGCTTTAAAGAAATGTTTTAAAAGTAAAAATTTTTTATGAGAAGTAGAAGTCCATAGCAGGTTGTCACAGAGAAAAAAATCACTTTGTACTATTTTAAGATTATGGAATATGAAAATTAATTAGAATAGTAGAAGAACTGAAGCTACAGTAATTATTTCCTCCAGTAACATTAGGAAAAGTGTGGGCTGAAGAGAAAAAATAACATGATACATGTCAGAGCTAAAAGTTTTTAACTTAAGACAAAAACATGTAGACAATTTTTTAAAAGGGCATTGACTACAAAAGATGGACTCTATCAACATGTTTTATTCATCACAAAAAGTATGGCTGCAGTCTCAGCTCTGAAGTATTATACCTGTTTATATATTAATTTATTTTGGTCAATAACCAAATGCTGTAACCACAATAGGACAAAGTATGCTCCTACGTGCAACTTTTTTGTTAACGAGGGTTAAATATGATACAGACCATGAAGACCTCATTCCTGAAGAGATACAGGTGAAGCACAAATGGGATTCAGATAATTAATTTTGCATCCAAGTAAATAAATTCCATTACATATAAGGAAGCCAGGGTCAATATTTAATTTCTATTATCTCAAAGTATTAAATGTATGACCTGAATCTTCTCAGGTTCATATAGGGTTTAGGAAGTATGAAGTGCCAGAACAGAGAAGAATTCTCCCTTCTCCCACCTATCTACTTGAGCCTAAGACATGTTTGCTGCGGCATATCAAGAAAATTAAATGATCTCCAAATTGTAAATAGATTGTTAACTGCTTTTGATGTAGAGTTCCTGTGTGTTCTGTCTCACAAACATCAGATTTACAGCTGAAGGAAAGCATGACAGGTCTAATGACAACAGCGTAGCTCTAACAACTTTTGTCAACAGAAAATAGATCCAAAACTGTGATTTGTACAATGTCCATACATGCAAATCCTTATGACAATCTATCATTCTCTTCTGCCAAGGACAGTCTGTCTTCTGTCAAAATAGGCAAATTGGAATATCTCTGGCTATGTAATCCTCTTCAATACTTCCATTCAACTAGGAAGAGGTTTGTAAGAAATGCTTGTTACGATTTTATTTATGATCAAAACCAATAGTTTTCCAAACACTGATACTCAAAGTTTTCACTCTGAAACATCACTGCTTCTTACAATTCTGATTTGGCTTATTTTTTGGGCACATACTACGATATGCCAAGCAGATATGACCCAAAAATAATGTCCAAAATACATCAGTTTCATTGCACCACTTTGTAGATCATTTTTTTGCATTAGCTTTCACTGGAAAGCGCTGGGACACCCAACATACAGCACACAGAGCAGACGGGAAAAGAAGATATATGCCAACAATGGATGCAAAAAATCGCTACATATTTATATAATATTACAATATAGCCCTTCTCTTTTAGTTTATACGATTAAAGACACACCAGAGAAAACAGAAGGGTATTCCCTGTTACCCCCATTCTGGGTTTATTCTTCCTTTTTGCAGACAGATTCACTAAAGTCAGGCTCATCCTTTTCACTCTAAGAGGTTTACATGCTGAACCAGCTGCCAATAGACTCCTAAAGAGGATTGCAGGTCCCATGTCATTGACATGGCTGAGGAGGTAGAGTTGCTCCTATCACTTCTAGGAAGATTAGATACAAGGGACTATTTGAAACTGCTTTTACTTTTTTATTTTCTTGGCAGCAGAGAAAATAAATTGCATAAGACTGCAAGAGTGGAAGAAAAAGTCACTGCAAAATATTTACTTACCCTACCCAGGATTAGACTTCTTACAGTAAATTCCTCAAAAGCATAGTATTTCCTCCTCAAATATCAAGTGCAAAGCCCTGCCAGACATATGAGTTCAATGTAATTGTCAATGTGTGGCCATCCGAGGGAGATGCTTTCATACCCCCCCACTGTCAGAGATCCACTTCAGGAAAGGGAGCCCTTACAGAAACTCTGCTCAAGGATACCAGAGAGCAAATGGCAGATGGACTGTGTTTACTGTCCTTACTGACTAGTAGAGAAAAGGCTGTAGCTCTGAAAGTGTGAGCAAAGCCTTCAGCCTCTCACAGCTGCTTCTGAACGATGCTAATTCACACACTACTGACTCAGTAGCTCCTGCTCCACTTTTTAAAACTGAGTGGCTGTAACTGCCAATCTGTTTTATACTTTACCCTGTTCAAAAGAAATAACTTAAAAATATGCAAAGAAAAAAAAATTTAAAGAAAAAACAAACACAAGTGCATTATTTCTGAACCTATCCAGTTCTGACAGCCCTGGCTCCAGCTCACGGAGCTGTCCTTGACGCAGCTCCGACCTGCTGTGAGCAGTGCTCTGTGTGGTCTCTGACTGCTGCTGGTCCATTAGCACAATTATTGCAAGTTGCCCCTGCAGCCCCATTAGCCCCTATCAGGCAGAGAATTGCTTGCTTTGTCGCTGTCTGTAAGCATTTTGGTGACTCATTTATCAGCTTTTGCTGTATTTCAGATAGTAAATCACTTGAGCTTCTTAGGTACAGCAGGATTTTTAAAAAGCCATATGATTTGCCAGACTACAGACCGTGACCTTTTTTTTTTTTTTGTACTTCACTGGCTAATTTCTCCCTTCTACATTAATCTTTTTTTTCCATCAACTACGTTCAATTTAACATGAACTTCAGTTCTTTACTATATGACCACCACTATCTGGGAAATTTTTGCTGCAGCTCAGGAATGATTTCCAGTGCTTTTAACACAAAAGGACAAAACACTCTGATGCTAATTTTTTCTAAAGAGAGAGATATTTACAGTTTGGGACAGACTGAAAGATCCCCATCACCAGCAGAACTATGCTCTAAAACATCTGCTCCTGACAGCAAGCTATGAATGGAGGAAAAAAAAAAAAAAAAAAAAAAAAAAAAGAAGGAAGGAAATATTTCTTTCTGTACTTCCTTGTGGGGTGAGATTTTTTTATTTAGTGGGGAATCATAGCCTTCCATATGGGTCTTTATCTTTTTAATATGTCTTGCTTTTGTTTGAAAGACCAAGCTGTAAGTAATTATGAGTGCAAGATATTCAGGGTTACCAAGGAATGCTGCTATCTTGGCTGCCTTCAGGGTTTGGGATTGGCAAGTTCATATTCTTATTACCTGCAGCTTTGGGTGGAGTTGAGATTTTTTTTTTCATATCTAGGGACTGATTGCATCAGAGTCTACCTTATAATCACAGCATTAACTTGCTTTTACCTAATTCAATCCATAGCTCAGTACACCCTGCTCACACTCTGTATTTCACACTGTATTTCACCTTCACCCAGTGTCATTTTGTAGCTCCATGGAAGTGTTTCCATTCATATTTTCCACTAGTTCTACTTCCTCTGCATTTTACTGATATTTGTCCATATAAATGTTTCTCCTTCCACTTCTGTCTCAAAGTCCCCTCTCCTCCTCTGGCAGTAGCTCCCCAGCAGTCTGGGCAGAGGATGAGACAATTTTTTTGTTCAAATGTTCAGTGTGAGCTAAACTAACTAAGCTCTTAACTCATCACCCTGGCTATTAGACTAAAGACTGCAAACCTTTCCTCTCCTCTCCCTTCAGACCCTTATATCTTCAACTAAATGATAGTCATTGGAAAGAAGAATGAAGAGTGTATAAACAAAACAATGCTGATTATCAAGAAATTTTCTTATAAAATAGACTACCAGAGTAATAGTTGCTGTTTTAATTGATGCTTCATCATATATTTAAAAAAATTATGTTGAAAGAAAAAAAAGAATTGTCTTGGAGTCTGGCAGATGGACTGTGTCTGGCAGATGTATGTGGACCCATACACTCACCAAGAACTGGGAGATATGTGTTTAATACTACTTAGAGCAATGCAGAGATTGTGCATCCATTTCCTACCAAGCAACTACATAAAGTAACTCCCATTAGCATTACTTTTTTTTGGTTAGACCATGAAATCAAGATGCTTTTTTCCTCCCCCTCTATGCTCTGCAATGCTCATGGGCTCCTGCTACACCTCAGGCTCTTTGAGGTCCACACCTTAAATTTCAATGGCCCAGACTGACTGTCAAACATAAGATTTTTCTCCATTATTCCCTTTCTCAACTATTTTGGCTACACTTTCAGGTCATGTCTTGTTCTACCCTTCAGCTGCAGAGCCTGGAGCCACAAAAAAGTTGCCATGTTGTCATGCAGACTGTGTACCACCCAAAAACAGTGCTGCAGTGGCTGCCTATATGCATGTCCACCTGATGCAGTAATATATGTAAGGACCATAGATTTCCTATGCCTTCTTTTCCTTCTTCCTAGTCACTTCCCATGAAAACTCCCAAAAAATTATGCGCATTTACACAGTAGAAAAACTGGGACAAAACTGAAATCATATTAACTAGTATAACTTGTCTAGCTGCTAATAAGAAGTTATGATTTCTGTAAATCATTCAGTATATTGGAGCTGCCACCCGCACACATGCCCATCAGCCAGGAGCAAAGCGTACAGGCCAGATTTCCAATAAAAAGCTTCATGGAGAGATGTTGAGTATCTGAGTTATTTGCTTCATCATAGATGACCAGCTGTTGTAACCCAATACCCTACTGCTTCAAGAATGGTATATCCCTTTAACCCTGTAACCCCTACAAGACCAATGGATTGACCCCTGCAAAGGGATTGGCCTGAAGCCAAGGCTGACCCCTCCCCTTTCCTGACCTAGAGAAAAACCCTGAGCCCACGTGTGGGCTCTCTCTTTATCCCCATCTCTCGCTCTGACCACATGGAAGCCTAAGAATAAAGCAGAATACCAACCCTGGGATAAGAGCCTTTAATATCCTTATGTTCTACATGAAACAGCATCCCAGACCAGCTCTGCAGGGTATTTGGGGAGCAGGCAGGCAATAGGGTGCTGTTTCAACCAGCTACTCCTCATGTCAGCTATTTAAGCCCCAGGCATGTGTTTCTGCTCAGTTGTGACTGGCCTTTTGCAATCCATTTCTTTTCGAAGTCTGATTGACTTGTTGGCTTTACCCTTCAATTAAAAAAACAAATTCTGACATTAAAAGCCTTTCCTTGTTTAAACAGAGTTTTGTGTGAGGAAAGTGCTGTCCAGTCCCATCTTGTATATGACTGGCATCTTTCCACAACTGGCCGTAGAGATCTCACAAAGACAAACCCCACATTACCATATTATTAACTATTAGGAAAAGAGCAGCTGCTTGCAAAATTCAACAGCTTTGTGAAATGTCACAGACACTCAAGTGAAACATTTTGCTTTTGGAGATTAGTACACTGCAAGTTCTTCACTGAGTGCTAAGCTCAGTGTTTAGCCTGACAGTTGGGAAAGTGTGAGGCAGTTAATTAATACCCCCTAATTCTTTCAACAGAGCACTCAGAAACAAAAATTAATAATGGTGGGTTCTTTTTTACAGAATGTTCTGTCAGAGCAAAAAGCATTCGAGTGGCTACATGGGAACACTGTGATTTTAGTCTGTCAATGGCAGAATAGAAATTGTAGTATATGACCAATCCAAGATAATGTGAATAATTACAAGAAATTAGCACAGAGATGATGAATAACACAAAACAACCAAAAAATTAACAACTTTGAACACAAAAACTTACAATGAGCAAAACCTTTTTCTGTATGTTTCTTTAACAGCAGAAACTATGTCAAAATCAGTCTTTTGCTGAACACACCTCTTTTGTTCAAATGAAGTCAAACACTCTCTTTAAGTTACTTCATACAACTACATTTCAGTCTTCCGTTACCATGGCAAGATACCTTTTTCCCAGGAAATGCAGAACAGCAAATTAGAATAAGGCAGCAGAACCCCACAATAACTTATTTGCCTATTGTGCATAATATGGGCTTTCTGTCATACTTCCTACCATTCAACCTAAAGTTTTGCTAGAGCTGCTTATTGCTTCATTTGAGCTTTTCAGTCTCTGAATGGTGTTTTATGATATTGTAGAGGCAACAGCAGGGAGCTTTAATCTAAGTTAAGAGAGTCTCAGCAGTTCCATGTCCCTACACAGTTTGCTCATGATAAGCTGTGTTGCAGCCACATGCCTCCATGTAAGCAATAAATGTTTGAGAGGGTCTATTTAAAACCAAATCAACCAAATGAAATCAATTAGCAGAGTCCGACTTTAAAACTTCTTCCATATTATTTGTTTACTGCAGCATCATAACATTTAAAGATCCTCATGGGAAATCAAAATACAGAAACATTCACTATGGATAAGAAATGAAAAGAAAGACAGAAGTGCCATCATTCAGACAGCTAGCACGATAACCATCACTTCAGAATGATCAAGGTGGCAGTTCACTGTGAAGTCATCTATCTGTGCTGGACCCTTCTCTAATGTTTGTGTGGATCTTGTTATAATGATCCTAAGGCTAAGATCAAAATTAGCCTTAGGATGTACCAAAAAAAAAAAAAAAAAAAGTCGCTTTCTTGATTTTGAGGGTTTTTTTTTCCCTTAGTCTTTTCCCCTGTCTTTTAAATTGTCAAATAAATTAAAGAGGCTTTTAAATTGTCACATAAATTTTACTTATTTAGACAGCAACCATGTCTTCTTGACATCTAATTCTAAATCTCATAAACGTCTTTTAAAAGTAACAGTACATCAACATAATTAAAAATCAAAATTGAGATTTATAATCCCTTATGGCTAAAAGCATAACCTCACTCTCATATTGACTTTTCACTATGCAATACCTTCTCCTCTTCCAGTTTCTCCAGCTAACAAGAAATAAAATTGCAATCTTCCTGCTGTTTTGCTACAAACCCAGGATTCAATAGACACTTTTAACTCACTGACCTTCTTATTGTAAACCAATCTCCCTACTGATCCTGAGACCAGAGATTCAGAAAGAGGTGGATTTGGTTGATTGTTTTTACTTTTTATTACATAAGAGAAACTGGGGAACAGGAGAAGTGCTGAAAGAAATAGTTTTGCTTGACGCACAAAGAATAAAAAAAAAAAAATCTTCTAAGGACTATCATATTAAATGACCATATAACTCCAAGGCCGAGTTCATCCAAATATAACTTCAGTGGAGTAATGCAAAGTAATTGCTTACATGGAATTAAGAATTATTATTCACCTCATTTCTATAGATTACCTTTGATGTTCACAAGCCTAAGACAAAAATAGCCGACTCCACCCCTTTCCTGTGAATCACCTGGGAGGGTTTCAGATTTGGTTTATATAAAACCGTGCTGTTAAATTCTTCCCATGCAAATAGCACTGATAATGATGAGACCAAAGGGCATTTTTGGAGGCCACATTCAGTACATACAGAGACATGATGGAAGGGAGTAGCCTGTGTCTTTAGACACAAAGCAGTGTGGAATCTTCCTGCAAGGTAAGGAGCTCATGAAGGTGGTTTGGACCAAGGTCTGTTGACTGTAAATGTCACTTCCATGTAACTGTAATGAAAAAGCCCCTGGTCAAGCCATTGTTTAAAGTCTTAGGAATTTGAGAGAAATGAAAAGTGGAAATGCAGACTTCATTGTCATGTTTTGGTATTTTAAAAGCTGCATTTCTGGTAATCCAAAGTACACTACAGCTCAGTGTAAACATACACCTAGGCCAGGTGCATTCCAGCTGAACAGGATGTCACTGGGGCTATTTTATGGTCCACTTCAGAGAGGCATGCCTACATTGCCTGCAGTGAGCAGTATTGAAGCAATTATATTGTTCACAAGAAGGCAGACAGGCTCATTTCTAGGGGAAGGACACTCTGGAAATACAGGATCATTGGAGTGACCATGGTGGCTAGTCCAGATCTCCTCACAAGAGCCAAGGGAACTTAAGACAATGCAGTAAAACCTGGAGTTAGAAGGTACCACTCTTCAACATGGAAAGTAAATGAGAAGGCATTCTGACAGAAGGCAGCCCAATAGGTACACTGACCACAAAATACCTGCAGGACTGTGCTGCAATCAAAAGGAAATGCTCAGTCCAAAACAGGGTGGACATCTCTGTCTCAGGGTAAATGGCCCTGCTTAACACAAGAACACCGTCTTAAAGGTAATTTTAGAAACTGAGATAAATCCTCTGTTCCATTAAATAGATTCTTTGGAAAGTCTTGTCTCAGTATACATTTGAAAAATTTAGAGAACCTGAGAATCTTATCCTGAAAGATAATTCAGTAATTTAAGTTAAGTAGATGCATTAAAACAAACCATACAGACGTGCCAATTCAGTGAACCACTTTACAGGGGAAAAAAAAGACATTTTGGTCTCTTCTTTTTTAATCATCGGTAGTTTTCTTTGCAAGCAAAAGAACAATTTACATGGAAAGTTAATTCTCATTCTAATGAAACTAATCAAACAACTTGTAACTCTGCAAAAGTTTATCCATTTTTTATCCGCATTCTGTTGGGGTAATTTAAGGGTAATTGTTCATATAGAGTAGTCATACAGGTCACATTGATATTTTAACTGCACCTGATGTATATTTGTTAAAATACATACTAAGGAGAGACTGATAAGTTTAATCTTCATGCAAAAAAAAAAAAATTGGAAGAGTAAGAGGCAAAGATCAACAAGAAGAAATTTTGAAAGATCTTTTCCTGAACCCTAATATACTGCTATAGAAGATTAGATATACATTTGTCTGAAAGGGAGCATGGATATGGGTACTTAATTGTACCTCTATTCCTAGATCACGCACAGTGACTCCTGTCTACTCAACACTAACAGTGTTAGCAAAAGGCTTGGAGTTACTCCCTGTGCTCACAGGAAGATGAGCTCCCTTCCCCATGACCCAGTATTTTTCATCTCTGAGACCTGAGACCAGAGATGACTGCCATATTGGTTCAGAGGTTCACAGAAGTTGTGTATTGCTAGTACACAAATTCATATCACTCACCAAAAAATTACAGGAAAAAGTTTTGCCAGAACAGTGAAAGTTGGTACATAAGAATAAAAATGTGGACTTTGTTCAGTGCCAGGATAGTAAACAGGAGAGTAAATAGTGCTGGCAAACACAGCTGTAGCAAGATATAGATGTGAACTCACAAAAAAACCCCTTCTCTTCAGATGCACTCAGTCCTTCCCTTCTCTTCCCTTGCCTTCCCCCCATCCTCACATATATGTTGTACTTACCATTCTCTTTCAGAATAAGACATCATCTCACCCTTCACATACTAAACTGAAGAACTTTTACAAGACTTTTTTCTGTCAGTAAAATTCTTAGTCGAAACAAAAATACTCAAATACTCAAAAAAAATCTGAAGGATTTATAAAGGTTTTTTTTGGTCAAGCTGATAATTTGATTCCTTTTTTAATATTTTGAAAGCATAGCTATAATGACTTCCAACTCTTACTCTGACAGAAACACTTTCAGATGGGTTTGCTGTAGATTTCTATGCCATACTTACAATATGTGTAAGTAACATATAAGCAACAAAACTCATCCAGCTAGCTTGGCTCTCCTTTGCTCCAGGACTGCACCTCCAACATGACGTGATTTTCATGACTTGTAACACACAACAAAGGTCTCCAGTATTGGATTCCAGATATTTTGCTAGCACTCCACTTCAGCTGCAATGTAAGCCATGCTCACTGCAGACACTGCCAGGCAGCACTTCAAGGCCTGTGCTCTACAGGAGTTTAGAAGCGCTGACACTTCTCTCTCACTTTAGGTTCTGTCAAGCCACCTCTAAAGATGCTCAAAACTACCCAAAAAAGTTGACAGTCCACGCTGGCTACCTTCCACTCACTGTGGTTGCTACTGGTTCAAAGCTTTCAAAATACACCAGAAATATTTTGGGATCTATAAATTATTTCTAAGTACTTACAAATAGAATTGCTGATTTTGAATCTGTCGCAACAGGAAAGATTAACATCTCTGCATCTTTCCTGGTGTGGGAGAGGATGCATGAGGAGCACACAGTCCTCGTCCACTTGGTATGTGGTGTATCCACTGTCAGAGCTGTGCTATATTGTGCCCTTTTAGTGTTTGCAGCCTCAGCTGTAGTGATTCTCTCTATGTTTTTATGATGCCTTTTGCTGAAAGAGGTATAAGGTGGGATGTGAAAACTGCTTTATCTCTGTGTGTTTTCTGACACCAAGTAGAGAAGAAAAGCCAACTGTCTGATCTTGAAAACACATCAAAATTGGCCCGTGGTGGCTATTAACGCTGAGATTAGTTTAGAAATCTGGTGATCCATGACCCCTCCACTGCAATTACAACTGCTCTGATGTTCCATTAAGGTTTTTCTTCTTTGTGTCAGGGGGAGAAATATTCACTTAATGAACATATATATCTGTCCTGCGAGGAAATAAAAATTAATTTTGATTTGGAGAAAAAGCATTCTATTTGTTCTTATTCTTACCTTCCCTGCATAGGCACAGGAGTGAAATCCTTCCCCAGAGCAATGCAGCTATCCTCCTCTATTGCTGATTTTTCACACAGGGTCCGTGGCTCTCCAAGACTCGCTACCATGCCATGATACTCTTTTAATAACTGGAGCTCATTGCAACTTCTGGTCACTGGTTTGGCTGCCACCTTCGCAGATAAACTGGTTTGATGTGATGATGTCTGATTCAGCTCCATCTCTTGTTGTCTAGAAACCGTACTGTAATCTTTGTTATCCAAGTACATCTGTCCCTGGGGGGCGTTCTCCTAAAAATGTGGAAGCAAATATACTGGGATTAAATTGAACTGACTCAATGCTTACTGCAGTACAAGCACGTAAAAAATGCCGATCAGATTTCTTTGAGTGCATTTTTGGGTATTTCCTTCGTTCATCTAGTTATACCAGGAACAATTCCAATGTTTTAAATATCTTTGCAACTTCAAAATAAGCCATTATAAGCACTGAATTAGATAAATAGATGGGTCTTCTACTTTTTCCATGTCTACCATGATTTTCTCCCACAAATATCCCAGTGACTTGCACTGCTTATCCCATAAAATAAGCCAAAATCATCTCTGCATCAGTGGTACAAGAGTTGCTGCTGCAGAACATCTTCCCAGCTTACAAAAGCACTGTTTCACCACTACCACACAGCTTTTTCCAGAAGCTGTGGTGGCAGCAGCCTCATGAAAGCCATCGTCTCCACCAGCCTTTGTGCTCCTTCAGAAAGCCCTGTCCTGCTGCAGATCCACCATGGGATGGGATGGTGGACCCTCATTAAGCAGAGCAGGCACTTGAGTTTTATGAAGACAGTGTGCCACTCCAGCAGTTGGCAGAGGCATTTCTGAAATGTGAATCAAACCTTGATGAAAATGAGGTTTTATGATATGGTGTGATTATAAGAAAAAAAACAGTGCGTAACAGTCAAAAAGCTTTTATGTTCTCATCATTAAAATTCAACCTGAAAGGCTATAAAAACCACTTCAAAATCCCACAAAGTGCACAACTCAGACATGACAACTGAATTAAAGATCAGCCTGTCTTAAACACATGCTGTGGAGTTTAATCATGGGAATATTTCAGCATAAAGTGCCAAAGCCACCGCAGAGGACAGCAAGAGCTCAGGAAACATGCCTGTCAGCCACCAGCATCCTTCTGGTGGGGGAGCAGAGCCTTGTCAGAACACATACCTGCTCCTCCCTGCAGAGATCTCAGCACAGGACACTTAGATACTCCTGCAGGGCTATGGGGCAAAAATAGCACAATAATAGGCTCTGCTTCAGTCCCAGTGGGAGAAATCACTTGAAACAAAAATGACAAACAGTTAATTATGATTTTGTGCAGATTTGAGCTCTCATGGCCCTGCAGATTAACAAGGACTGGAAGTTACTGAAAAAAAAAAAAACTGCACATACAAGCCACCACAAACACAAGTCTTGACTCCAGGTAAAGGTAGGCTTGTTAACCTAATTTAAATCAGAAATTCCCCACTTGGCATACCCTTCCCCAGTCTTATATTTCTATTTCTTTCTATTCTCAATGCCCTTATAAGCAGCCTGACAAACAAACTAATATTTTTTTTTATAAGCAGACTGACAGACTTTACCCCTCCCATCATTGCACAGTAGCTGGAGTACTGTGTCCAGTCCTGGTCCCCACAATTCTAAAACGATGCACAGACTAGACAAGTCCAAAGGAGAGCCAGAAAGATGATCAAAGAGCTGGAGGACCTTCCCTATGAGAAAAGACTACAGGATTTATTTTCCCCCTCAGGAAGAGAACTCTCAAAGGGGACCTCATTGTAGTTACAGTAGTTGAAAGGTGACTACAAAGAAGACAGGCTCTCTCTTCACAAGCAGCCACACAAAGAAGAAAAGAGGCAATGGGTTGAATGAGGATAGGTTTCATCTCAATACAAGAAGGAAGTTTTTTGCAGTAAGAATAACAGCAACAACTTCCCCAGGGGTAAAGGTTTCATCACTGCAGATTTTGAAGGCACAGCTAAACAGACCAGATGATCTCTTTGAGGCTCCCACAAAAGGCTGGACCAGATGGTCTTTCAAGGTCCTTTCCAACATGAGTTGTTCTATGAGTCTATGATTAACAGCCTGGAAAAGATCAACATAAATAAGCCTTTTCTTAATTGTGCTTTATCGGTTTTCTTGGAAGGGCAAAAAATGAAAGGGAAGGTAGGGAGAGTGTGGTAAATAAATGAAAGAAAGAAGGTAGCATCTATTGCTTTCACAGGGCTCCCATATTTAGACATGGCTAGCATGCACCAAGAAACACTAAAAACACTTCAATCTTCAGTGGATTATACCTCTCCTCTAGATATTTCCATGAAGGGATGCCTGGTGTAAGGAGCACAAACCTGGGTGAAGTGTAACCAAACATGCTGTCACTGATCCAGGACTTCTCCATGGCCTGAAAACCACAGAGCTTTTGTGATCAAAGACAAAATCCTGAGTGAAAGTCTTGGAAAGCCAGGTTTGCCACTCCTGCATGGAACCTAAAGCTGGGAGGTGCTGGGAGGGCAAACCCACACCACACAGAGGCCACCACTGCCCCACCAATGCTTTATTGTCACCTCTGCCCTACTGCCTGCTGCCCTACTAGCAGCAGTTTTGCCTGTTCTAAAACTCCAAACTGCTTTCCAGAACACAACTTTGAAATGCAAATACTTCCAATTCAAATTAGAGAAGATAATTGCTTTTGTCATCAATCTCACTTTATATATTTACATACTGGTTTTATTAAGATACTCTGCAAATCATAATAGAGATATCTGCCCACTTATTCCATTTTTCATAACATTTGGTTTGTCAGAGTTCCTATTGTGAAAATACACAGATTTTGAAATGATGTCATGCCGTGGAAATGTTAAACCTACAGCAACTCAGGCTGTACTAGTTTTTAAAAGACAAAAATCTGAACACAACCTCTGAAATTGATCCTTTCTCACCCTCTAAGTGGGATTTTTTTATCTTGAGGTGAACAGGGACCAAATCAGACAGGCTCTTGTATGTACAAAGCCTTAGCTTGAAAGACATTTATTTTCAGAATTAACATCAATGAAAAAATAAAATAATGTCAAGGACGAGAATCTTGAGAGAAAAATCTGATATCTAGTTAAAAACCCATAAAACTGCTTTATTGTACATTCACAAAAGCTTTGCAAAAAAAACCCAACAAAACCACAGCATTATTTTGCCACAAGAGGCAGGCTTGATTGTGAATGCCTATGTGGTTAAAATATTGCTAAGGCAACTATCTCCATGGTATCTAAGCTTCTAAGACATCAGTGCATTCAAGAAATTCTCGAATGATCACATCTCTCTGTAGTTGCAGAACTTCACTTTTATTTCTTCTTCTTTTCTCTTACCTTGCAGTGCCTCCATCAGCAATGAGACATAGGTGAGATGCCATCATGTGAAGGTAAGGAGAGATTTTAACCAAGAAAGGTCTATTTGGGGTACATTCTGGAGCTATGCACCAGCTAGAGTTTTTCAGACACAGTGAGAAATTGGTCCAGCAATCACCTATCTTGTGTTTGGCTAATACAGTGATAACAAATAAATTAAATAAATAAAAGGGCTAATACAGTATTTGAGCCTTGTTTGTCACCCCTTTTCGTCCCTTTCATCCCAGCTCAAGAAGCTGAACATTAAAAGTACTAGTGGAGAAGTAATTTTCAAATTTTTAGGTTCAAATAAGATCAACAGGTTATGTTATTTTATTTAAGAGGCTTTTTGCATTTAAAAATCAAGAATTTAATCTTAGGGTCCATGAGGCTATGAAATAACACATCTGCTCAAGGTAATACCAGAAATAATGTTTCCTGTCTTGCTCATCCTATTATTTATCAAAGCCCTTTTCTACCAAGACTGGGAAAAAAAATATTTCCCTGGAACTGTCACCTTCCCATTATCAGGCAGAAACTGAAATTCTAAAAAATTACTAGCTGAGGAGGAAAGCATATATTGTATATATACATCCCACTCTAGGGATGCATCTCCTAACAGCTTCCTCACAAGTCAGACAGCTGATACTGTCCCTCCTCTGGCAGACACCAGCAAGTGGTCACAGCAGCCTGGAGGAGAGTTGTTGTTCTTAGCCTGAGAAACAGAGCAAGGCTTCAGTACTGCAGCTCAGAAGTCCTCCCAGCACAGGCTTATCCTCACATGCCCATTGACACACATAACCCTGGCCCTGCCATCCTGGGGACATGTAGATAAAAACTCAGCTGAAAACCTACCTCCAGAGTTACAGTCAAAAATCACACACACACACACGTGCTCCCACAATGCCCTTGCAAAAGCATTTATTTATATTTATTTATTCTGAGTAAAGCAGAGGTACTGCAGTATCTAATGTTGACATGTTACAAACAAGAACTCTTGGTATTTAATTGGTGTGTTTTCTCTTATAAATTGGAAGTGTTACTAGCTGTAGGAAGGCAGGAAGGCTGGTTTGGATACACAGAGTGTGAGAAATCCCTTTAACATCTAGGATTTTGCAGTTTGTTCCAGTGCTGCTGTTTTACAAAAACCCCTGCCTATATGATCCCCATTATCTTATAGGCCGATGTTAGAGATTGCAGAGAAAAAAGTTGTGCAGAACAGACCTCTTGCATGACTGGAAAGAGGACAGATCATAGTGTACAGAGTGGGGCTGCAGGACAGCCCACAGCAGATTGCTACTACTGACTCTTCCATGTTTTTGGGGTTGTCTTTTCTTGCCATCCACCAGTGGCAAGAGGAGTGGTGGGAGTAAACCTTTCTTATTATGGTAAACCTTTCTTATTATGCAACAAACATACAAAGAAAACTGTGAAGTTCCTATCAAAGACTCCCCACTTTTGTTCCCCATGAATTCTTGGCCCAGGGCTGCTATTTATCAGGTGAAAGCAGGATGATGGGCTATAAGAAGCTTTATCTCCAACAGTCTGCCCAATAAGAAATGGTTTCAAGCTGTGCCCAAGAGAGCTGATCCCAGGTGGTGGTTCCCAGGCACACCCAACCCTTAAAGCCCTGATACCTTACTTTCTCTCACTGGGTTTTAAAGTGTTTCAAATACCACACTTGCAAACTGTCAGAACTTATCAGCTTTCAGCAAGTTGCTGGATTTCCTTAGCCAAAAGGAGGGTGTTTGCCTGAGAGCAGTTTATTTTCATAGTCCATATACTAGATGGTGAGACTTACTGGATGGAAGCAGCATGGAGCCATTCCCTGTGACCACACATTCCATGCTGTTGATCTGGG
The DNA here is from genome assembly GCF_009819885.2 of Catharus ustulatus. NCBI lineage: Eukaryota > Metazoa > Chordata > Aves > Passeriformes > Turdidae > Catharus > Catharus ustulatus. The sequence goes on along the minus strand of NC_046222.1, from coordinate 91,265,762 downwards.
ATGGACATTCACGTGTCCAGGAAAGTGAAAAAGGAACCCAGCTGCAGCACCTTGAGGACTTCAGAAGACCCTAGATCTCAGGGCAAGATGGCCTTTGCTGCACTTTAGTGCCTTCCAGGGAGGCAGCCTGTGCTGGAGCAAGGCTCTTAGGACTTCCCAGCTCAGCAAGAGCAGACCTTACTGATGAGACCCTGCTGTTCAGAGCCTGCAGTTCAGACCCAGCAGCCCAGACCTTACGGCTGTATTTAAGGCAGCAGCCCCTGGTGCACAGAAGAGGATTTGACTTCATTAGAGCCTGGGCTGCTCTCAGGGCTCATGGGGTTCTAGCACTGCTGCTCCACCGGAGCACTCTGAGTGAAACAGGACACAGGAGAAATCTTACTGTGCTCAGAGCCAAACTCAGCCTCTGCAGAGGGTGAAGTCCCAGTCTCCTGATGCTGCTGTGATCCAGCAGCTGCTGACTGGACACATGGCATTGCCTCCTGGGGACTGGCACTGCCCAGACTCCCACAGGACACAGGGAGACTGCAGGATGGAGGCCCCTCACTGCAGTGATGGCTGGGCTAGGGAGCCCTGAGGAGGGAAGGAAATGTGTGAATTGGGATTGGAATTAGAATAGTGGATCTGCAGCAGAGGGGCGGTGAGGGGAGCTGAGGGCTTTGACAGAGGGTACGGATGGAGTTAGAGCCTTATCGTACAGACACGATTCAAACAGCTGGAGGGGAGACACAATTTGCAAGAAGAAAAAACAAACAAAAAAAAACCCCAAAAAACACACACAAACAAACAAAATCCAAAAAACAAAACAAACAAACAAAAAAGCCCCACATAGCACCGTGACGAAACCTTCCTCAAGCCATCCGCGGGCGCAGGCTGCCGCCTGCCGGCTGCCTGACCACAGGCCAGACACCGGCTTTCCCCGGGAAAAAAAAGCTCCATAAAGGCGAGCCCAGTTTGAAAGGCGGGTTTCAGAGGAGTGTCCGTGCTCCCGGGCCAGGGGGTGGCTGCAGCACCCGCCGAGTGGTGCATGGGTAGAACATCTGTAATCAGTCAGCAGGAGCTGTTTCTGCAGGCACGGGAAGGGGCTGACACAACATCCCTTCGTGGGCAGGTGCAAGGGAAGCAGGTTCCCTGTATCCTACGGGGAACTGGCTCGTGCACAAGCTGATGCATTCAGGCCAGCCGGACCTTAAGAATTTCATAGAATCACCGATCAGTTTGGGCTGGAAGGGACTTTAAGAACATCGAATTCCAATCCCCTCTCACGGTCAGGGGCACCTTCCAATAGGCCAGGTTGCTCAAAGCCCCATCCTACCAGGCCTTGAACATTGCCAGGGATGGGGCACCCACAGCATCTTTAGGGAACCTGTTCCAGTGCCTCACCACTGTCATAGTAAAGAATTTCTTCCTCCTTTCTAATCCAAATCTACTCTCAGTTTGAAGCGGTTCCCCTTGTTCTGTCTGGGTGTCCTAGTACAAAGCCCCTCTCCAGCTCCCTTGTAGCTCCTTTGGGTACTGGAAATTGCTATTAGATCTCCTCAGAGCCTTCTCTTGTCCAGGTGGAGCAACCCAAACTCTCTTAGCCTCTCTCCATCCGAGACATGCTCCAACCCTCCAGCTCCCTGGAGCATTTCCATGGCCTTTCCCTGGACTCCATCCAGCAGGTCCGTGTCCTTCATATGCTGGAGGCCCCACAACTGGACACAGTGCTCCAGGTGATTTTTACATTCTAAGGAATCTCCTCTGATTCAACAGAAGATGGTAGAGATTCCCACCATCAGTTGGGTATTAAGTTATCATCCTGTTAAAAGAATAATTACCCCATTTAAGCATTGCCCTGTGCAAAAGATCCCCATAAATTAGGATTTTTTGGGGCTGGTTTTGGGGATTTTTTTGGGTTTTTTTAAAAGAAAACCCTCTATCCCTGAGTGTCTGTGTGCCAATGACTGAGTCTTGTTCAGTATTTAGTTTAAAGAGCTAGTTTGAGGAGTCATTTAGAAGTCTTTGCTGAAGGAAGAATGTGAATGAAGAGCTAAGAGCTTGGACTATAGGAGCAGGAAACACTATAGCAATAATGACAATCAACAAGCAAAAAAATGTATATCCAGATAAAATCCAGATAAAACAGTAATTTCCTCTTTCTTTTTTATTACATCTGCCAAAGAGGTCACTACAAAACCCATCCAATATAAATAAACTTTTTAAGTGTCTAATCAGATACAGATAAACAAATTGCAATACATTCTAAGGTTATCCTCACCTTTACCTCCTAGGTCCCTGGAGAGTCTGTAGAGGGAGACAGGCACTGGCCACCCAGCCTCCATCTGGCCTGAGACAGGGTCAGTGCACCATGCTTTAGGGTATTCTACCTGACCCACAAAAGAACTGGAGGTTTGGGGGAGATGTGTTTTATAAAGACATCTCAGTTTTGGGGACCTAATTTCCAGAAATCTCACTCACTTAGCTGGAGTCAGTGGGAACTTAAAAACCGTAGCACCAAGTAAACCAGTAACTGGGACCAGCACAGGGACATGGTCCTTTGAAGACTTACTGAATGCTGTCACATCACTGAACCAGTGTACACACTGGAGAAAATTTCTTGCTGATAAGCTGAGCAAGTAAAGGGCGAGGGAGGGCAAACACCGTTTTTGAAACAAGCCACTGAACTTGTTCTGCCAGAGCTATTCAAGTGTGGTAGGTGCATCATCTGTGCACAGGATCTGAGGCACCTTTACTGGAACCAAAGTGTTGCCCACAACTTAAGACAAATAGGAGAGAAAATCAGGCAAGTACTATAAGCTATAGTTTATGGGTCCAGAGATTCTGGGAGCTGTGTTAGAAGTATGCTGTGTCAGGGGGAGAATGGTGTAACTCTGAAATAGACCTTTTTGGATTTAGGTCCTGCTTTGGGAAAAAAGAGAAAGAGACACAGACACTAGAGTTGACTTTCAAAATACAGCTGGAGACACTACAGCATGTGCAGCTTACTCTGACTAGAAGATGCTTAGAAATCAGGCAGTTATGAAAGGAAAAAGACTCAGTCTACTTCCTGTCACGACCCAAGTGTAAACCTCAAGAAGATTTTTTTCTCTCCTTAAGCTATGCTTTTTATGCCATAAAGTTAATATTTCTGTATTTCCTTAAATATACCATATCTCAAGAAAGATAAATAGCCTGCTGAGGTGTCCAGGGCCTTTCATGGCAAGAATGTGAAATGATTCACACTCATGAGTAAAAAATTCAGCACTCTAACTCTACTAGAGGACTTTGAGAGCTTTATACTACTTCTCTTTTGCACTTCATAACCTTTCCTTACATGGTCATGGGAAGACAATGAGATCTCATATTCTTAGCTCACATTAAAGGCTTCAGTGGGTAACTGGCAAGGTCTCAACGTAGAGACAGGCAAAAAATGTCCAACCCTGCAGCCTCTGGAGGGTCATCAGTCTCTGGGATCTTTCAGTACTTTGATATCTTCAATATCTTACAACACATCTTTATTTTATTTTATTTTATTTTATTTTATTTTATTTTAGGCATGTCAGACTAAGTATATAGCAGTGTTCTGTCCGGTTATTTGGTGCATATGAAGGTATTTGTAGCTTCCTTTTTTTTAGTTGTGGGCAAGACAGTAGGAAGAGGTTAATTAGCTGACATTATATTTTGAAATTGTTAAAATAATCCTGGTTAGTTTCTGCTTTGTTTCAGAAATAAAAAATCAGGATGACAAGTGGAAAAGGAATATCTTTACTGGGGAGGAGGGTGTGGAGGATTTTCTTAGCTTTATTTTTTTAATGAGTATTTTTCTAATATTAGATGTTCATAACAAATTATTCTTCAGCTATTCAAGCTGAACACCAAGCTCCTAAAAACAAAGTGCAAGGAAAAAATGTGTTATTGCTTCCTGAATGGCATGCCTAGATGATTGTTATTCCCACAATGTCAATTGTTCTTATGTTTAACTTGACAAACTGCAGGTGCTTGAAATTGCTGCAGCAGCTAGAATACTGATATACAATAAAGGTTCATGTCACATTTCTCTTGTCTGCTTTTAGCCTAAATTTACTTTATAGAAAAGGTGATGAAAAGGAGTCTCTTTGCACGAAGGAATTAGAGCCTCCATATGCCTTGGCAGCTGTACAATGAAAAAAAGATGCTGCCAACAGGTGCAGAAGAGTAGAGTTCACGATATTGCTGGTTTCTCCTTTATTGCAAACATGCCACAGAGCAGAATAAGACTTTTTCCTGGAGGACCCAGGTGCAAATGGAAGTAACAGTGGGATAGATTTGAAATTTTCAGCTGTCCTCTTTGCCCTAGTATTATCAGGACTTTGGTTTGTGAAATCCCATTGGTACAGCAACTATTTCAAGTGGTAAACAAAGCCTCATACTGCTTTTCATTATATAATTAAACTTTTGAAAGTTAATGTAAAAATTCCACAGCCTGATGATATGGCTGGAGTTTTTCCTCATTGCAGGTAAAAATAACATGATTTGTTGACACTGACCATAATACATCAAAGATAATTAAACCAAAGAGGGGACATTAAGGGAGATAAGTATTTTACATAGATTCATTTCCATATTCAATGCCCAAAAAATGTTGCAGGTTTTGTTTACTTTTAAAAAAAATTGCTTTATCTATTTAAAATTTTGTTTCCTTCCTGTATTAAACAGTTTCATGCTATATTCAGAAAATAAGTATCATTACAGGACAAAACTATTTCCTGTTTTACATTTATTTTTGCAATGAATACAAAAAAAATATTCTTCTGAGACAGTCATGGCAAAAACCAAAGCATTCTGGGAGCCAGACAGTGACTGTAAATGGATGTAGCTGTACTGATTTCAGACATCAGTAGCACTTCATTCCAGACAGCCAAAGGGATTTGGTTCTGCTTGCATCAAATTTTGCTTTGATTTTAGCCAGGAATGGGTCAGACCCAGTTGAGATAATAAGTCTGTTTGGATTAAAAATTTCAGTGGTATTCTAATAACCCATTCTGGTATAAATCAAAAACAGACCGAGCTTACATTGAGCAAGCAAGGGTGAAAATGAAAACAGATGCATTTAGATCTTTATTTTCTGGATTTGGGCACTGTTTGTACCCTCCTGCTGAACAGAGCTTTTTACCTCCCTTGTTGCAAATGAACCTGCTTTTATGCACATTCATGTTGCTTAGATGCAAATGTCCATACAAGAGAAGGAAACAGAGCATCCTCAAGGAAAATTGGTGTGCTGTCGGGGTCACTGGTTCATGTTATAGTCCTGAATGATTCATTAACTTATTTCTCAGCTATAAAACATTCTTAACAAAACCAAGATGAAAACACATACTATGGGATGTAGATTTGTGAAACTGGCGGCTTTCTGGAGTATTAAAGCTTATGAAAATCCAAATCCAATCTAAAATGTATGGAATGTGAGCCTTGCCTTAGGGCTTTACCCAAAATACACTGAGATTAGGGAGAGTCTTTCCACTGACTACACTAGGTTTTGGATTGAGCCTTTCAAAGATGCAAAACAGACACTTAAAATGCTTAGATTGTGGATGAGGTTTGGTTACAAAAAGAAATTTTTCAAGTTCAAAACTCGAAGGCAAAGCCTAAATAATGGAATCTCAGGGCCAGAAAATCAAAATTACACAGAGAAACTGTACCCTTCATGTTGTCAAGCTGGCAGCATGAGCAGAGGAAATGTGAGAAGGCAAGGACACCAGAGCAGCCTCAACCCTCCATATGAGTAACTATGTTCAGACTGCTGTATTTCCTCTTCCTATGACTGCTCCCTGCCTACCACAGTGTTCTCCTCCTCCCTCACCCATGAGCAACACTCTTCTCATGTTGATGGAAATGTGATTATTTTATTTAGGTGAAGTGTGAATTATTTTATTTAGGTATCCCTGGGAAGAAGATGCTTCAAATTTAGCACAGAAGCAGAACTTTCACACCACAGTAAATAGGAAAAGCATTAAAATCTGAAGTGTTCAAGTAATTTAAATGTTCAGCAACTGGGGATTGCTTTAAGCATTTAAGAGGAGGAGGTGAAGCCACAGCCTAGCAGCTACTGGAGACAGGATGGAATTTTTTATTCCCTGCTTTACTATAGATTTAAGCTTGTCTCAGGGCTAAGGTGTACCTTGTCTGCCAAATAACATTTTCTCCATCAGATTTTATTCAGGAAAGCTGTAAGTTATTTTGATACTTTGAGGAAATATGTTATTGTAGGTACAGGAACAGCCTCTGCCCATCAAAACACTTAGCTTGTGTGTGAGAGCACACCTGAGTGTGTTTTTCTGAAATGGGGGAATGAGGGTGGCCTCTCTGTTCAGATTATCTAAAGCAGGCTGCCCCCAGCGAGTGATTGTGTTTGTTGGCGCTCACGGGAGACAGTGCATTCCTGGGCAGAAAGTTCACTGCACATCAGCGTCATTAGCGAGCCTTTCTGCGAGTCATTCCAAGTCTCCAGAAGGTCTGCAGCAAGAATGCAGTTTTGAAGCAGCTGCTTAAAGATCTGAGGGAAAGTTGGCTGGAAGAACAGCCACATGATCCTCCGACCCCTCGAGTATTTTTGGCTTTCAGATGCTAAGTCCAACGTGACATGACAGCCTTACACAACCAAAACCTTACCATCAACCAACAGAGTGACAGCTAAACAGAATGGGGAAGGAGACATTCACCCACCTTTCCCTTTCTTTATTTATGCTTATCAAAGCTTTTTAGCCTCTAACATTTCGGGTGGAAGTGAAAACATCCCAGAGTGGCTCTGGCTGTGGTGCAGGGCAGCACACCAGCTGCCAGCAAGTTGTCCTGAACATGCATTGAGCATTGTGAACATCTCATGTCAGGGCGAACCTTCAGGCACAGACAGCTCTGGGCTTTTGAAAACTTTGGATGAGTTTGTTTTATCACTAGCTCTAGCCCTTCGTCATCGCACTACTCCTTTAAAAATACACGTTGGAATATAGCCCCTGAAAAATATAATTTGCACGTTATAGAGCTCAACATAGGACTGGAAGAAACTATCACCTTGTTGGGTGACAATTGGTGTCACTCTGCTCTTGGTCCCTATCCTCATATTCTGAGGATGACACCCTATTCCCACTATGGGATACAGGTACAAATAAGAGGAAATGAGATAAAACTCTAGGGCCTGACACTCATGCTAATGGCTTTACACCCAGCCAGGAAGCTGGAGCTAGTTATAGTTGCACTTACTTTAAATCGTATTTTCACAGTCAAAGTGGTGTAAATGAATGCTAGAGTTGGTCGGAATAAGAACTGTTATCTTCAGAAAGATAAATTGATCTCTCTAAAGTTCACAGAATACAGATTTTTCTTTATCCGATACAATCTGGAAATTTTACCCTAGCAGTGATAAGAAAGTAGAAGACAATGACTAGATAATTTTGTGCATCCCAAAGTCTTTAATTTAACCATGTATCACTCTTCAAAAGATCTGAAGATATTATGTATTATTCAAAGATATATATGAATTTCACATCAAACCACAGATATTTGTCTCTTTTACTCCATACACAATCATTGCTAGAGTATGGATAATTGTTGGAAAAAATAATCTTCTTTGGATTTATCAAAGTTTACAAAAATTTCCTCATAGTAGAAATAGTTCTGAGTTAACAGAGCAACAAAGAATTCTAAATAATTAACTTCTTCTGACAGCCAAGTAGTCTGTATTTTAAAACAAAGTATCAGTTATTTGGAAGTAAATCAAGTCTCTTCGATGCTCAGAATTGCAGCTCAACTAATGTATTGTTTAATACAGTCCAAAATTCTTTGAAAGGGTTCATGAAATGTGTTGCATCTAAAATGATAAGCCTTTTTTTGGGGGAGGGGGGCGGTGGGGGGGCAGGGGGCCGGTACTTTTAAGCCATAAACACAAAATAATTTGATTACCAACAAAATCAGTGAGTTTCTAGTTTGCTTCATTAAAGCCAATAAGTTGGAGCTCTGGGTTAATTTCTATAACAGAGTATAACATGTGGCTGAACAAAACCAATACACACAAGGAGGGGAAAAGCTGTCTACAATGTGTGAGTGACTGATAAACATATGGAACCCATATGTGAAAGAGATCATAGCTTTGTTCCTTTCAAAATATAAGAAAAAAAAGTAAAAACTGTTTCGCCCCAGTATTGCTGGAACTGGTGTGAGAAGTTTCTCTTTGAGAGCACAGACTCCTGTAGTTTAGGGTTAAATGCCCCAAAATTATTGAGATACCTTTGCTTAATGGGCAGAAATGTAATTAAAATTTCTATGGCTGTAAACTGTTTTTAAGGCAAGTCTTCTAGGCCCATTCAGAGAAAACATCTCTGCAAACAGACCCATGCAAATAATAAGTCCAGGGACAAGAGTGAAGTCTGTTTACAGAATAAAAATATTGAAAATGAAGCTATATAGCAAAGAGCTGTGGCCTTGCAAGATGGTCCAGCATTGAACAGACAAAGCAAGGCTACAGTCTCCTGCACCATGTAGCAAAAGGACAAATACAATCCCTGAAGGTGTAAGTGGGTGGGAATTAAGGGGGTTTTTTGTCCATGTAAGAATTTGTTACGCACCAAGTTCTGGGTGAAGTTCTGGGGTCCCCTTTTGGAATAGAATTTGGAAGGAGGGAGGTAGTATAGGAAAAAAAAAAAAGCTTTCATGAAAATAATTCAAGGGCTTGAGAAGTGTCACACCACAAGACAGATTGAAGGTATTCCATCTGCTCCCATTTTTAAGGGAAAAAAAAAAAAAAAGATGTAGCAATGACTTAGTTACTGGGCCACCTTTATAGAGATAAAATATCTGGTTCTAAAAGACTCTTGAACTTAATGGAAAAGGCATGACACAAAGTGAAGACTGGAAGCTGAAGCCAAATAAATTCAAACAGGGGAAAGAGCCTGATTTTTATTAATTTTTGTAAGTCATCACACTGATTAGGTACTGAAAGAAACTACTGAGGACAGCAGCCTGGCAATGTCTTCTGGACTGCAGTTATCCGTGGGACATCTACTTAGATAAGGCATGACCCTCAGTCCAACACTTGGAAAACTGGTGGAAATGTGCAAATGTGTGATAAGAATGTGAGAGATGGAGTCAAGATTCCCCCTCAAGCCCCAAATGCTATGAAAGTACAGTTGTACAGATTTGCTTTTGGCCCATGATCTCAAATTCATTTGAGGTTAATTTTCCAGCTCAGAAAGTAAATCAGTCTCAATATCAAGTGGAATTTGGGTTTTTAGAACCTTAGCTTTGCAGATCTTTGATAGCGATGAGGGAAAACAGCAATGGTTATCACAGCAGAGAAAAGTTGTTTCAAAAATTCTTGCAGTAATCTGTTCCTTTTGGACCTATAAAGCCTTAGGAAGCTTAGGTGAATAAAAAACATCTAGTAATTGAGGGGGTTTTTTTGTACATTTACATGTTTTAAAAGCAATGCTTCTGCGAGCAATTTTCACTGATTGCTATTATATATAGAGCCACTCAGCAATAAAATAGGAAGCTGAAATCACACTCTATATGCTTTGCCAGCCCTTGACATGGGCTGAATGTCTGAGAGGTACTGTATTCTATTCAGACTATCTTTTCTTTTCCTTTCTTAATAATAATAAAAAAAGATAATAAAAATCTGTCTTCAGAATTTCACTATAAAAGAGGAGAACTCATTAGCTGAGCGACACACAAAATGCAGAGAGTTTATTATTCTTTTGTGATGAAGATTCCAAGTTTAGCCAGACATTGCATTTAATTAGATTTTCCAGCAGTAAAAGTAGAAGACTCTCAAAATGAACCTTTCAAAAGAGGAGAGGAATGACTATGCTCTTTCCCTTTGAGCCCCTGTGCCCAACAGGATGTTTCTGGGTCTTTGGTCCCCAATGGATTGGCTCATTCACCTTCCCTGTAGAGGAGGAAGCTGATGTTAATGATGATGATGATGATGATGATGATGATGATGATGATGATGATGATGATGATGCCTGCAGCCTCCCCTCCTAGCTCCAAGCTGATGAACTAGCAGAAATACCTTCCAATAGGTGATGCCAGAGAAAGACTTGATTATGTGCTCCTCTTGTCAGCTCAAATCTTGTTTCAAAACTGAAAGGCCTCAGGATCTGTTTCTCATGGAAAGGTGCTAAAAGGGACCCTGTGCCTAAGGAGAGATTTCTGGGCTCAGTGGGACCCTCAGGCATGCCCAGGTGGGGTCCCACCCAGCACCCACACCATGTTGGGTGCAGCTCATGCAGGGACTGCCCAACAGCCTTGCAGAGGATGTCACTGACTTGTGCTGTGGTTTTAATTCTCTGTGTGGCATAATAAAGGATTCTGGAAAATGAAAGCAGAGTGTTTTTTCATCCTTTTAACACTCAGAGTATGGGTAAAAAGCTCATGGTAATCTACTTTCTTATGTAACTTTAACATCTTTTGCTCTTAAATGTCCCTTACAATGGCAGGGAGATCAAGTATTCCTTCAGCAAGTCTGCAGATGGCACAAAGTTGAGCCGCACAGGTGACATAACAAATGGAAGGGATGTCATCCAGGGGAACCTGGCAAAATCTGAGAAGGGGGCCATAAGAACCTCATGAAGTTCAACAAATCCAAGTGCAAGGTGCAGCACCTAGATCAGAGCAGTCCCAGATAGAAGATCGACTGGGAGAAGTAGTCTTTGAGAGCAAGCCTGTGGAGAAGGACTTGCAGGTTCTAGTGGACAAAAAGCTGGACATGACTGAGCAATGTGCACTCACACCCCTGAAAGCCAATTATGTCCTGGGCTGTATCCAAAGCAGCATGGTCAGCAGGTTAAGGGAGGTTATTCTGCCCCTCTGCTCTGCTCTGCTCTGCTCTGCTCTGCTGTGCTCTGGTGAGACCCCATCTGCAGTGCTGCATCCAGCTCTGGGGTCCCCAGCACAAGACAGACATGGACTTGTTGGAGCAAGTCCAGAGGAGAGCCAGAAAAATTATCAGAGGCCTGAGCAGCTCTCCTCTGAAGACAGTCTGAAATAGTTGGGATTGTTCAGCCTGGAGAAGAGAAGGCTTTGGAGAGACCTTAGAGTACCCTCCGCTACTTAAAGGGAGCTTATAAAACAGATGGAGAGGGACTTTTTACAGAAGACAGAGATAGGACAAGGGAGAAGGGTTTTACACTAAAACCACTAAGCTTCATTGTGTTTTCTACATGCATGTAAATGAACTGGTTTAATATTATTTAATTTGGACCATTTAAGTTAGTGAAGCTGAAGTATGTGTGTCATGACAGAGTTGAGTCTTAAGCTATAAATAGTAAGGTAAGAAGGAGATGCAAAGAGGTACTATGAGGAACAGTGAGAGGGAAATGGAGACAAAAGAGTGAATGCTGACATGCAGGAGTTTCATCAGGATCTTATCAGACTCAGGATGATTTCGCTCACTAACTCCAACACCTTACCACTTTCTTTACCAAATACACAGCTTCTAGTACTTGAACAGCCTCTATGTCCACGATAGGAAAAGGTGCACAGAAAATGTTAGCAGAAAAGTGTATTTTCATGGCATTAATGACCACTCACTATGTAGGTACATGATACCAAAGATGTCCCATGCCGGCTGGAGAGAAATGACCAAGTCATGCACAAATTAGTACCTACCTGCTGAGAATTTCCTTGAAAACAGAAAAAGGAGTGTTATGAGGAGTGTCTTCTGATACACCAACTCCTTGCTCAACACCAGACCAAGGTGTGATTGTATGTAGTTATTCTAGTTTTTTGATGACCAGTTGATATTTAGATTATTGAGAGACTCTCTGGCCTCTAGCTAAAGCAACCAGTGCCACTGCAAAGCAAAGTTCACCTGGTTTCAGGGTATCAGAGACTTTGAGTTTTGATTAGGTGTTGAAACATCAACTGCATTTGGGTGCATCACACACAGAGAGTGTAAAACGAAAGGAAAATCTGCTTTCAACATGGCCAAAGAGAGATATCAGACAACTGTCCCAGTAAAGAGAGAAGTATACCATTTCTTCTGGGCTGGAAAAACACCAGAAGGAGTCAGGAACAGAAGCAATATCTCATATGCTACCCTGCACTGGCTTTATTGTTCCAAATAGTAATGAAAGAAGACAAAAGTACTTCCTGAGCCATCTGTGGTTACATCTGTGTTAGTTATTGGTGCAGCACAATAGGAAAGAATCTATAGGGTGAAGCACTAGTGCTGAAGACCTAAACTGTACATTATTTACATCTCAGAAAGCTTTAGAGTAGACCGTCCCTTGTGTGGCCCCATGGACTCAGCAGTGGTGAGAGCACATCTCTAGGTTAAATCTCAGCTGCAAGTAAAATTTGTGCACTCTGAGGCTGTTCCCCCACACAAATAAAAGCACTGGGGGGTGCTGTGGAGATTCAGTTTGGACACACACTTCTAATCCACCTTCCAGTGTGCCCACTAAGACTGGAACTGGCATCCAGGAGTAGTCATAAAAATGGAGGAAAGGAAAATGTGTGAAAGGTTAGCACCCACATCCCAGAGAGAAAAAACTCCAAAAACAAGCTTGCAACTATAGACACCACTAGTTGAGAGCTCCTGAATAACTGTCCTCAATGATGGATTGAAACAAGTCATCCTGTCACCTCTGGAAAATCCATAGAAAACTGCATGGATGGTGTGGAAAAATCCACTGCTGAGTGGGTTTGTGAAGATAACAAAGCACAGAAAACATCAAGGACAAAAAGAAAATTCTTTACCACATGGTACTTTAAAAAGCCCACATTAGATTATTCATTGATATCAAAGCTCATATTGTTCATTGAAATTACTCAGCTTCCTTCTTCATAAGAAAAACGTTACAGCTTTGTACAATGCTCAGGAGGAAAGGAATGCTCCATAACAGCCTGACATGAAATGCTAACGCATCACAGGTCACCAAGGTTACAGGCGTAGAGCAACAGCCCTTAGATTCTTAAAACAAGTAGGAGTTCTAACTCTACATGGTTTTGTATGTGTGATTGTTATATCTCTTTTTTCAAAGATGTTTCTCTGAGTCTAAATTCACATCTACCTGTTTTAAACTCCATTCATTTCCTGTTTTTATTATTTTTACTCAACTAGGAAAATTGCTTGGAGGCAGGCACAAGCATGATGCACTAGCTGCTGCCTAAACTTGCACATGAACTTAAAAGCCTGCAGCTGAACAAAACAACAAATACACAATGACACAAGAAACTCTCCTTCCATTCTCTTCCTCTGTTGAAATATTTGCAAAAATATTTCTACTCCAAAGAAGCACATACATTAGATTGTAAAATAGTCATTACGATCATGTCAGGATGTGGTCTGAGGAGGAAAAACCACAGCAAGATTAAAGTTTAGGCACTACTCAGTAAATCTGCTCATAGACATCCAATACTTAGAGACTGACCATCCCAGAACAGCTCAGAGCTACATCCCCTCTGCCCTAAATCCCATATCCTACCTTCCCCAGTATACAGAGACATGCAGCTCTTGAGCCCGTAGCTTTGTTCTCCACAACCCATTGGATTCCAGGGCATAAACACATCCTGACACCTGCTGAATGCATGAAAATACCAACTATCCACAACTTCCTGCTGCAAGGAGCTCCTGACCCATGACACTTCATTGTAAGTGATATTTTATTAGAATAAGGCTTTTCCCAGACAACTGCAAACATTCTGGTTAAAAACAAACCAGAAGAAGGGCTCTAAAGTATCAGGAAGACCAAAGGTTTCTTGGAAATAGAAGGAAGCTGGGTCAAAATATCTGGTCCGAAACAAGATTTCGTTTGAATGTCCCACCAGATCAGTGTTTGACTTGATGTTGGATAGTCTACTGCTAATATGTACCACTACAAACTGATGGAACCATACCAGTATCTGCAAACTGGCTGACCATAACAATTCCTGTGTATCTCTTTGTTAAGAGAAAAGTGCACTTGTCAGCCTGTGGTCATGGCATTAATTCCCTGTGGGTAAGATGAAGTTTGAAGTTTCTTTCTTCCATGGAAGATCAGAAGTCACCTGAAACTCCACTGTGAAGGAGAATACAGAATCAAAAACAGTCCAGTTTGGAAGGTCCTTTGCAGATTACTTAGTCCAGTCCCAACTGAAACCAGTTCTGGCTGGAAAGTTAGCCAAGGCAAATGATAGACCCAGTACTATTAGCTGGGATACCCAAAGTAGCTTAGTGTTTGGGCCAGGCGCTTCCTGAGCATGTGAACCCAATATGAGAAGGGAATGGGCTCCCAGTAGCCAGTAAGTTTATGGCTCCTGGGAGACACAGATATGATGTTTGTGTATCTTGAGGCCAAGCTCAGCACAACCATGAGAGTTTCCTTTAGGGAATCTTCATGATGCCTCCTGTTTCTGAATTCTTTATTTCATCTCAATGTCAATGGCAAATGTTTCTGAAGTGTCACAATGTCTAAGGACCATGAGCCTAATCTCCTCTCTCAAAGGGTTTAGGCAGAAACAAGTATTTCCTTATCAATTCACAAGGTCAGTTTTCAAAGCTAATATAGGTCCTTATTTTATCAAGTGACTAATGAAAAATTTATTCTTCACCTCATCTCTGCAAGCCACCTCCTGAAACTATACCATAGGTATGCCAGGCAAGGGCCAGACTGATCACACATGAGAACAGCCAGAGCACTTGGCTGACTGATACTCACCCCTCAGCTGACCAGCCAGACTGTTATGTAAAATTCCTCAGAGAGCAGTGAGGCATTCCCACTCAGACACCAACAGTCTGAGGAGCAGCTGGATGCAATACCTTCTGCGGAAGGAGGTGGGGATCCACAAACAGACCACTATCTCCTCTCATGCTTACTGAAATCTCCCAGTTCCCTGCTCTGCCAGAGCCTCCTTCAGGCTGCTGTATAAAGAGTCATTTGTGGGCAGTGAGTTTGTCCAGCTCGGATAAAAGATAACTGTCCACTACTGATTATAGTTGAGCACTTTTTCTCCTGTGCTTCTCAGCTTCTTTGTGCAACACTCCAGGAAAAATAATTTCAATGAGGAATGGTATCTGCTGTGTGAGAAACAGGTTTCTATATTAAACTAGCCCCAGTCAACGATCTACAAAATTTGAAGTAAATGAAGTAAGGGCATACAAGCACAAGACTGCCAATTAAAAAAAAAAAAACCCAAAAAAAACCTATTCATGTATTAGCAGTTATAAAAGCGAGTATGAGCCTATTGTTGAAAAAATCAGGTCCTTGACTGAAGCTTGAACTATGTTTGAGGATATTTAAGGCTCTCCCAATAAATTTTCTTGTGCCTATTGCAGAATGTGTTCAGCTGCCTCATTTTTTACAAAAGCACTATTGAAGTGACTCTGCCTATCCCTACCTCACCAATTTTCAGCAGCTTTAGCTTTGAGGCACTCAGCTGTCTGTCCATGTATAAGGCTTAATTTGGGTTTTTTTCCAATTACAGTGATATTTATATTCAAAGTTCTGTAATTAGCCCCTGGCCATTCACAACTGCGAGGTAAAATTCTAAAATTCTACCTGCTACTGGTGAGAAAGAGCAAGAAAGATTAATTACCTAATAAGGAAATTACAAAATAATTTACAGTGATTTACAAAGATACATTTTGTCCTTGAAAAGGTAAAAAAACCAACTGTTGCTGGAGATACCAAAAATATAGGAACTGTTTTTTGCTCTAAACAGCCCCTTAACCACAAATCTTTCTGTATACCTTCCTAAATACAAATGGTAAACATTGAGTGAACATTACTGATCATAAGTGATACTGCTTTGACAAATATTTCTGCCTCCAGAACTCTGATTAGACTAATTAACACAAATTTCTAAATTACTCATTTATTCTGAGATCTCCACAGTTTTGTGGAATTTATGGTAGCTTCTATTGCATGAATTGTACCAGGAACTAAAACTAGAGACCAAAATTAACAGGCACAGTTTGTAAAGATAAAGCACTAGAGACAGGCATGTAAATACTAAAATGGCTCCTTCATAATCACACAATTATAGGATGATGTCTCTACAGATGAAGAAATATTGCACCAATTATGCTTATGCCTATATACTATGATTAATGTATGACTTAAGACAGGATGTAGTTTAAGAGCAGTAGTAGCTTATCAGATAGATCCTGAACAGTTGCATCATCTCTCCAATTTATACATAGTATATCTTTCGGCGTTTTTCACCTTGTACCTGCTCTGTTTCCAAAAAAATGGAAAAATCTCAAATATTTGTTATGCTTCTGCTATGAAATAAATATGGTTTTCACAAAGCAGTTTAACTAATCCAGCTGTTCTGATCAAAAAGCTAATTGCTAAAAAAAACTTACTAAATTACTAAACTAAAAATTACTAATTACTAAAAAGCTAAAACTACAATCATAACAAAAATGCATTTCTAGGGCAAGGAACTACAAAATGCTGTATTTCTTTACTTCTCTGAAAGAGAACCACTTTGAGAGGAAAAGTCACCCATAAATGCACTTTGATGTTCAAGAAAAAGAGTCTGACGCCAAACATCACACTTATATTTCTGCTTTGATTTAGTTTCAAACAAACCAGTAAATTTCCCAGTACCCTCGCTAAAGCAGGTCCCACATGGTGCAGCTGGAACTGCACTTCAGTGCACTCACCCTGCTGCTCCTCCTTGCAGAGCACAAAATACATCCCAGCTGTGCCTCACAGCCTATGGGATAGCTGCTTCCCTGCACAGTAATGAACAAATCCATGATAATCACAAATCCACAAATCAAAGAGTCGTACTGTTGTATTGGCTTACTGACACTGGACTGGGATGAAAATGTATGTTGCAAGTCCTCCTGGCCTCATAGCAGGTAAAAAAATGAGATTTTTTAAAACAAATTATCCCATGAACAATAGAAAAGAAAATATTACACAATTAGATGCAAACCCCGAGAGCAGAGCAAGTCTCTGGTTTTGGGTCAACCAGGGAGCACCCCAGCATAAACAAGCTCCTCTCCTTTATATTTGGCTAAACATTTCTCAGGAGTCACTGTATCAGTCAGCGAAAAACAATGGCGCCACATCTAATCTTGCTGGAAAAGAGTGCCCTGTAGGCTACCTTGGTTAGGCTGCTGAGAACTACAGCCCAGCTGTGGCATTAGCTGAATAAGGCTCATTCCCCACATCCAAACCTCTGGTGGCTGAGCTGCAACACCACAGCAATATTAACAGAAAGCAGTTTTGTTGGGGCTGAGCAGAATTCAATAGCTGGGAACCAGTGGGAAAAAGAAAAAAACCACAGCCCCCAAAAAAATGAAACAAGGAAAAAAACCAACCCAGCTGTCTCTTTGCGTGAAGCAACCAGAAAGACCACAGACCAGTTTATCAAAAAAGAATAATTAATGCTGTTGTCAATTTCGAAGTTACAAGTTGTAAGACTCATCATGCCAAGATTCTTTATGTAATTAAAAAAGGAATGTAGCAGATGCATTGTCTATATTACCATAAACCAGTAATTGTAATGATATGTGTAAAAGAGGTGAAATTTTCTGCTATGAGCATTTCATGTCAGAGGAGAGAAATGGTTAGAGGAGCCTTCAAGCATGGCATCCACAGGGTGTGCTGGCAGTGCTATAGATCAAATAAATGCAACAATAATTACCCCTCCCAAAAGAGTAAAAATCTGCAGGAGTTTATGCAAATTAGCAAAGGCAATGAGCATCAAATGAGCCCTCTATAGCGTTAAGCTGACTTACACTGCAAGCCTCTGAAGTGACATATCACCGTGGAAGAAGATAAGAACATCTGCTGTCCAAGGATGGACAGGGAGAGGGGTGGTGGAGACGGCTGGGGAATGGCAAGCATACTGAAAAACCCTGTGGAGGACAGATGTCTCCATTCCCTCCTTTATCCTGTGCCATGTCCCTAATGAGAAACTTCAACAGCCCCTCAACCTTTTGCACTGTCAGATGCTCTATTTTAAAAAATCATCTTCTCTGACAGAGAAGTCCAAAGCCCCAGAAATCCTCACTGTGGTTGCTGCTACCAGTTATCAAGGACTCCTCTTTAATACTTGTTTTGCTCTTTTTTTATAGGCTTCTGAAATACCACTGACTTGGTACCTAAACAAACTGAATGCTGCAGAAGGATTTTTGCCGGCCTCCACCTCCTTTTGATTGGTGCCATGAAGATGGCTTCAAAACAAGCTGATGCATGCAAGTCATTAATCAACCAGAAGATGCTGCATAGAAGCATCCATTCATTTTCTGAACAGGAACACAATTTTATTTTATTCCAGGCTATCTTTAGCCATCAAAAAAGACAGAGGAGAATGGTGCAGTCATACTTCTGCAGAAATCAAGACATTCAATCTTTTCAGCAAGATCACGGTATCAGGGCTCAAGCATGGAAAACATGAAAACCCAGATGTTGATTTATGGATGAATACATTTTTATGGTCTTCATATGGATTTCTGAATGGATGGTTTTGGCAGCAATGATGTAGTTTTTTTAATGGACGCAGAATACTTTTTCTTCTCTCGGGCAAATTAAAATATCAGTGGGTTCACTTCTCTTTCCTGTTTGATCTGTTCCTAGCTGGGCCCACATATTTTAAAGCAACTTATAATCCTACAGTGACCACATTAAAAAAATCATACACCCGCCAACCATTACCACAAAGCTTTCTGAGGCTTTTGAGTGTTCAATTTGTCCCTGCTCGGAGCAATGACACAGCAGGGTTACTGCAGTATTTTGTCTCCTTTGACCAAAAATTGTAGGAAAAGTCATCTAACCTTTGCCACACAGATTTCAACAATTTTGTTTTCTAAGTAGGACAGGCCGACAGGGCTTTGTAAAGCTCTTGCAGAAGAAACCAGGTCATCACTGTATTGATAGGCAAACTTTTTTGCACTATTAATACAAGGTGTTAAGATCAATATTTGGTCTTGTTTCAATTCCAATTTTCCCGTTTTGTTTTTAATTGAATAAAATAAGCAGAAATTAAGACAGTGCATACCTTCTCCCTAAAAAAATACACTGGCTATGTGGCTATTCTACAAAGTACAAAAAAGTAATTTACCAAAATCCCAGAAGTTTAATCTATTATGTGAAAGAGCAATGGCCAAATCTTAACAATAAGAGCCTGAAGGCTTTCTGCTGTAACAGGATTTAGCAATAACTTTTAATTGGCAGTTCAAAGTTAATCCACAGGGGAAAATGTGATCTGGCAAAAGCACTCAGTCACAGAATGGAGGAAAAAAAAAAGAAAAAAACCCTAACCCACAACTGTGGGATTTTTTTTCTCAGTATTTTTGCAGCTGTTGTTATTGAGAAACATTATATTAATAATTGCTGCATTGTCTCAGTCTGACAAGGCTCTTCTGTGATACATTTCATCCCTTTTGTGCTTAATTCCTCTACCAGTGAAAAAGTGGGCAAAAGTTTAAAATTTTCAGTTCTCCTAGTATATATGTGTATATATATATTAACACGTAGCTTTATTTAACATATCTTTTGAAGGAAAGATCATAGCCAAGTCCCCTAAACTAATGCTCTCCTCTTGCCTTTTTCTCCTTTGACATCAGGCCGCAAGCCTTGTTTCTTTTTTCTACTCAAGCAGCATCCAAAATGTTTGCAGTGAGGAGCCATTTCTCCTCCTAGATTTAGCCTAGGAAAAGCCTGAAACACAGACAATTTTTCTGGATCATACTCACTAGGATCTGTTCAGCTGTAAATGTCTGCAATTCTGCTATCCATGGTTTCTCTTCCTTGTTCCAATGATGTTTCAGACTAACTCATGGTGTCCTGCTGAACACAGAAGACAACATAAGGGTGTCTCAAGAGAAAACTGATGAGGTCCACACCAGTCCGCCACCATTAGACCAAATGCTGCTTTCCTCATGGAAATACTAGGAATTCTGATAGCAGCATGTGAGAAAACCAACCGTTTTTGTGAGAGTTCAGAAAGCAAATAAGTCTATGTTCCATCTATGACTGCATTAAGAAATACAGAAAGTTTCCTACATGTTAGCTGAACAACTCTTGGAAGTTGCAGCTCTGCAACATCTATTTCATATGAGTTATAGATTTTATTTTCAAAAAAATATACATATAAACATTCCCCTCAAAAAAGGTTGTAACCACATTTAAGTGACTGATCCCTTGACTTCTCACCTTAAGTTTCATTGAAAACTAAACATCCACAGCTAATTTGTAAAACCTCAAGCTCTTGGGGAAGTTTTTCACTTTTACTCTTTCAGCAAAAGCAGGGCTGAGCAGAACAGAGCAGCCCATTGTTGGTCTGCAGACTGCTCCCTTGCTGGCAAACTACTCCAGCAAGGTGACTGGAAAAATCACAACTGCTTGTTACAAATACATCCAACATGAGTAAAATCCATGAAAAGAAATGCTTCAAAAGAGTGATTCAATTTTTATTAAGTCACTTTACCTGAGAGATGTATTCACTCCCCATCAATGTGTTTTCTCCAAACACAGATCCAAATAATTTTTTTAAACATGAAGCTTCATGTTTTATAGAACATCTAATCCAAAAAGTATGCCTGAACTTCTTCCCTTACACATAAATTAAGTAGGAAGGGCAACAATAAATTACATTAACAGCAAGAAGTTTGAGTCCTTAAAGAATCTACAATCTAAAATAAGTTAAATCAACCTTTTAAATATAAATATCCTAGGAAAAGTTAATTTTTGAGACAATGTAAAGGTAAATAGGAACACAACCAAAAAATTGAATATTTTAACATATAATCCATGTGTCTCTCTGATTTTTTAAAATGCTGAACGCTTAAGTACACATAAATGCTTTCCAGAGAACCTTCACTAGTTGCAAAGTTTGACCAACTTCTAATACAAGATATTTTTTTGCACATATTAAAAGTTATCCTCACAAAATACCAAAACTGCATTAAACTATTCTAGGAACTATTTCTAGTAGAAAAAATGCATTTTACCTGCTCTTCTGAAGTATTCTTGAAGAGGTTCTTTTGTTTGGAAAGAAAAACCTGAAAAATTTTTAAAAAAGGATGCACAGTGCACAGATGTCAAAAATAAAAGGTTTGATTCAGCTGAGGGAGCTGAGAGATGCCCTTTGCTTTTTGAAGAGAGAATTTATTTGGGTAAATAACTTTGTTGCTGTGGAATCCAGCTCAGTTCTTTGTAGTAAGCATCTCTGGATGGAGAGAGAGTGACATTGCATTCTCTGCACACTCATAAATGAAGCAGGAATTCCCAGATTTGCCATCATGTGATTTCAGTGAGGAACTAGCACTCGACTTCCTCCCAGTACCCGTTACTCTCTGCCCAAACACAGCTCTTCCAAAGCCTGAGATGGCTGTAATAAGTGACTGAGAGAGAAGGAGCACACAAATCATGATTAGCTTCACTGAGCAGACATTTAGACACTTCAGGCAGGAAGCAGGAGGAGAATAGAGCAGAAGTGTTAGACTGCCACAGAAGTTAAAAAAAGAACAAATTTAGCAATTCTCAAAACTGGACATATTGGGGAGGAGTGGGGGGGTGGGGTGAGATTTAAGGGGGGGAAAAATTCACCTTTTCAGCCATCAGAAACTACTAACAAGATTATCCTGACAAACACTCATTCTTGTTCTTTATACCGGAATTTCAAAGATTTACAAATGCCACTGTAGTACTCAGTGGGATGATAATTAAGCACTACATCAGGAAAAATCTTTTTGTGTGTATCAGACAAAAAAACTGATAAAAGATAATATAATCTGCACTCTACATAAAGTATTTGCCAACTGGAGAAACAGATGCTACATTAATTTCATGTCTACAAGCAGAATAATGCAAAGGAAAATAATGCAACATTTATTCTTTACGAAGAGAATTATGCTATTTACATTTT
The DNA here is from genome assembly GCF_009819885.2 of Catharus ustulatus. Lineage (NCBI taxonomy): Eukaryota > Metazoa > Chordata > Aves > Passeriformes > Turdidae > Catharus > Catharus ustulatus. The sequence goes on along the minus strand of NC_046222.1, from coordinate 91,243,934 downwards.
GCCTTTAATAACTGCATGTTATTAAATAGCAATGATGGATTCTTCAAGTTGAGCCTTCCCAAGGAAGCAATTGTTACTGAAAGGTGAGTAACCATTTTTGACCGTCTAATATTTAAATACGAGATGAACACTTCCAGCTCCCTCATAAGGTCATCAATAGTTATCTCCAACATTCTCATTTGATGAGCATCATGGATATACATCCAGGGCCTGTGTCCCTTCTTTCTGGGGCTGCTTACTACAGAAATCTGGTGGACCATTAAACAATTGCTATTACTGTTCCATTTGTGCTGGAGGTGGTTGACATCCAAAAATGTGTATTTCAAAGCTTTTTTCATTCTATTTCTTCCTATAGGCTGTAGAGTACATGCAACAGATGCAACACAAGTTCCAGTTTCATCTGATTGTCTACAAACGCCACACAAGGTGACCATAACTTAATATATAGGAATTTATTTATACTCCTGGAACTCAAGAAGTACCTTCATGTTTTGTGAAGGTGAAGCTATTTCTACTGATCCCCATAATCACAGTTCAACTACCCCCTGACTGCAGTAGTGGGGCAATAGACCTGCCAACACAAGAAAGATCTTTTTAATCGCAGAAAATATAATTTCCATGAAAACATTAATGTACAGGTGTCCTCCCATCCAATTTCATGCAGACAAGTAAAACAAGTTGTTCTTTCAAAGATTAGTCTGTTACCATAAAAAAAAAATCCCTTTATTAAGATAAATTATTCACCCTCAACTTTATAAGAAAATTAATATGTTTCATTTGTGTTCCTGTTGCTTGGGTGCTTCAATGGATGAGGACCCTGAAGCTGCAGATGCTGTAAAAACATAGGAAAAGGTGAAGTGTCCTGCTTTACAGATCACATAAAATGCAGAAGACAGCACAGTAAGGGGCAGGTAAGGCATGACTGATTTGTATAGTAATTGTAGGATTTCCAGAGGGCACACATCAAAGGCATACAGACTGTTCAGTGTACTGTAAGAGTTCACCCAATAGACCCCATTTAACCTACATTTCCAGTAAGACTTTTACTGAGTCAGCCATGATAACAGCAGAAGGCAAGGCAGAAATCCAGAGAATTAGTTAGAGGATGCCACACACGATGGAACTGGCAGAAACACTCCAATTTAGTGGCAGGTTATTGACATGTGGAATACTGTGGCCTTTACTATACTCACAGTAAATTTTTGTGATATTCTCATTTATTCCAGGAATACACTGGAATTGCGAAAGCTGGGGACACAGTGTTGTTAGGTGTCCTTATATTGCTAGGAAAAACTTTTTGTCTTCCCTTATTCTATTAGTAAATTTAAGGAAAAAAAACAAAGATGGATTATTTATATATATATATATATATATATATATACATATATATATATGGTGCTTGCTGCTGATGTCCCGAATGGAAGGAGCAGGACTTTCACTTCCAGAAGAATCTGCAATGGGAACAAAAGATGGAAAAATACTAGTTAATTATGAAATCACATCTAGAAAAGTCTGGTAAGAGAAAGCAGAGATTTTGCTCCTTTGATTTAGGATTTTAAATCTGTAAGTCTGTAGAGTGAAACTGGAGCTAACTGGGGTCCAGACTCAAACGGATCGTTTTTGTAACACCAAGTTCTTCCACGTCTTGGTTTCCACAGAACCAGCCGGAGCTGCGTGGCAAACCTGGGCTGGTTCTGGTTGTATGTCTGCAGAGCAAAAATGGGGGTTCCAAACCTGTATCAAGGTTTTTATGGAGAAAATTCTAGTTTTGAAGTTGAGATAGAGAAGATTCTGGCCCGTGCATTCTAAACAAGTCCCCATTAGAGGTGAAAGAAGGACTGATTTCTCAGCAGGGAGTAAGTTCCTGAAAACAGGATGGCTGTTATATGAAACTTCAGAGCTCAGACCAGCACAGAGGGGCTTTTGCATTCCTGACAGACTTTCCAGGCGGGAGGGCGCTGCAGGGGCTGGCAGGGAAGCCCAACAGCCCTGCATCCCTGCAGGAAGGGGCGACTCCTTGCCCACCCATCGTGCCCTCCCTCCCACCAGGCTGCCCCTGCTGTGTGAAAGCTGGCTGGGCCTTTTTTTAGGACACAGACACCTCAAATAGACCAATTACCCCAGGCTGTGGGAGGGAGGGGTGCTTTCTGGCAAACTTTACACAACTACACAAATGTCACAGGTCTAAACTACCATTTGTATTCCCTGGAGATGAAGGATCAGTTCAGTCAGCAGTTTAAGAAGGAACATCCTGACCACAGTCAGCTGTCCACTGTGGGATGATATTAAAAATTTCCAGACTGTATCAGCTCTATTAAATAATCCTCCACTCCCAAAAGATGGAGAATAGACACTGAGTTCACAGATGGTGACCTTCAACTTAGACACCTGGCTTATTCCCCCGTGGGTTGTGATGGTGGGACTGTACCACCTGAGCCCTTCAGCCTAAAGCCTGCTTCACCAAGCTGCCCAGACTGTTGCCAGAGATTCCTTTGCCTTTTCTAGACTGGTGGATACCACCACTCCTAAGAGGATATAGTAGCCAGTTATTGTTCTTGGGAAAAAAAAATGTTTTGAGTGGTCAAAAAATGGAATTTGCTCTTCACGAGCTTTTAGGTACAAATTCCTAGTCTGAGAAAGCAAAGGAATGAACCTTCTAAAACTATATTTAAAGGCTGCTAAACAACCTTTGAAGACAGAAGGCCATTGAGTCTTATCAGGGAGTTCAGGGCATGTGACTCATTTATAATCATGCTATATGTTCCTTATCATGCTAGTGGAAGTCTTCAAGCCAATATATACTTGCATCCCCCACAAGCATCTTAATCAGCATATGTGGAAAACCAAATCATGCAGTACTCTTCTACAAAAAGCAGAAGCAGTGTATTCCAAAGATCTCATTGATAAAACATTTTTCCTTTTTAGATTAAAGGAAATGTAGAAATGTAGAGTGTCATTAATATGTTGCCTTTCAAGGCTAATCTCCCAACAAACCTTTGAATCTGTCATGGTGTCATGTTCTTAAGTGAAAGCTGCAGCGAAGCAACATAACTGTGAATGTGACACAGAAACTATTTATTAATTGATTCTCCTGATACTTGGAAAAGATTCTGCTGGTTTGAGCATCCATCTCAAATGTGAATGTTAGTGCTATATCTGCAAGGCACCATTCTCCTTTGCATTTAGTCATCTGATGGTCAGTGACTATGATTATGCAAAGATTTCTTGAAAAGACAGAGTAGAATTGTCTCAGTTGTTTCCCGACTGTGAATTTTGATCAGCTCTCTCCACTGAGTTTGCATGTGGTGCACTATCATCATACCTGAAAAAGTTTTCAGCAGAAGCATTTTGAGGAATTTGTTTGGAGGACATGGATATAATGTAAAATATTCTAGAATTGTCTTTTGTAAATGGTCATGTTAAGTGAAAAGAAACTCAAGTTTTAATGGGCACTTGCATGTACTTAGTATTGCAAATAAGCCATAATAAGGATGAGGTACAGCCCTTCTAGAACATAGATTCTGAGCTAGGAGTACAAACCTTCTTGTTTCCCTGTGAAAACTTCAGTGTGTGGGGGCAAAAAGTGCCATTGCAGTTTGATGGTCAGCTGAGCTTTGTTATGCTGTTTGGCAGCAACATACAGGAGAAAAAAAGCAAGAAAGTGTAACATCAAAATTTTATAGGTAAAGCTACAGGCAAAATATGAAGGTTTCTCCTAAACTGGAAACGACTTTTTGAGCAGTACTTCTGCATATGTCCTTCCTGGCTCTGCTGCTTCTCATGTTTTTCCTCAGTTTCATCACATTGACCTAGAAACATCCTGGAGAACACGGTTCATGTCCAAAATTAGGTTGCCTGTCTGACCTGAACAATGCAGAAGTCAGTGGATTATGAAGTGCAGTGCATAGCAGGAGGAAGAAACAAAATGCATGAAATACCTGTGTGGGTATATGTAGTGAGATTTGGGCTGCCTTGGGTGAGTTGCTCTTCCTCCATGCTCCTGCAGAGGACAGGGATGCCTGGGGTTAAAAGGGTTGGACAAAACCAGGAAAGAAATTAGCTTTGGAGTAAAAATCACACACTTTCCTTCCTGTGATCCAGGGGCTGCTGCTGCCTGGGAGAGACACTGACCAGGTTTCAGTCTGTGGTACGTATGACCAGAGTTATCCATGTAGGGCTCTGCCTGGTAGCCTTTGGGATTTTTCGAAATTTGGAATTTTGGACCCTCAACTGTTCCAGTAGCTGATGCCAAGGCTCCGGCTGTGCCAGCAGTTAGCATCACCTTTCCCACACACCCACATGGATCTCAGTGGTGGCTGACATTCAGTCCTTGTGGCTGAGTGTACACATGGGATAGAGAGTACAGTCATGCAGAGGAAGAGTTACTAAAAGATTTAATAAGAAGATGTAAGAAGACAGGACAACCTGCAGTGAAATCACTTTTGGTTTCAGCCCTGTTTTTGCCTCCCAAGCCTGGATTCCACAAAAAGCTACTACCTTGTGTGCTGCAGGATGTCAGTACTGGGTTGATAGTTGTTTCCTAGATGATCTGACTCTCAGGCAGTTTGCAGTGTGGATAAAATACCCATGCATAGGGGAAGACAACCCCGTGGGAGATTTTTGAGCTTCCTGTGTGGTTAAGGCATAGGACCAGCAGTCAGGAGATCAAAGTTCCTGTGCTGTACAGAAAAGCTGTTTCATCACATAGGCTGCATTTTTGAAAATTGTACACAATTCTTTGACTGCCAAGGCTTCATTCTTGCCATGGAGTATCACCTTCTCATCTGTATGGAGTGGTAACTGCTGCTGCTAAGGCCTCACAGAAGATGGTAAAGCAACTGTTCCGTGGCTCTTCTGGGAGATTCAGGTTATTTTATGATCTCAACCCTGAGACAGCAGCATTTGTAGGAATAGTCAGTGCCCCCTCTACCCACCAGAGCCTGGATTCACTTCTGCTGCTTTTGGGAAAGACGTGAATTGAAACTACAGAGCACTCATTTACTGACGTGGTTGGTCTTGTGGTCATTTAATGAGTTTTCATGAAATGTCTGATTAAGACAGCAGTTCCTACTAACATCATAACCGTGGTACTGCTGACTTGGGAAGGGCTGCAAAGCATCTGTTGTGGGTTAAGTATTCACTGGCCTGAAAAGCCAACATGGGAATGACAGGCCGCTCTGAAAGGGGGCTATGCTGTGTAGGAGTTCAATTTTGGCATGACAGAGGTCTTTCATCTGGTGAACTATCCTTGTCATGAAGTGACATGATGCTTTTCCTGCCACTGAGATGGACTTTGCATCGCCAGTGTTGAGCAGTCCTCAGCACCCTGTGTGATCAGATCCACCCTTCAGAAATGGACATGTGTGTGCAGCTCAGAAACACAAAGTTGGCCAAGGTCCCTGGAGGTCATCCCTGGTGATGTTGCTGAGCTCTTTTCCTTTCAGTATGGCTTTTTGGTCTGATGGAGTTACGTCAGTGGAAAGTAAAGGTCAGAAACAAAAAACTGTCAAGTGAGATGAGAGTATCTTGTGAAGTACACCTCTCCTCTGTCCAAGTCCAACATGGAGACAAGGATTTATGGTGAGATATTCTTACTAGTGAGGTTATGGGAGCCACCTCTGCTTTAAAGAATCTGAAAAGAAAGCACTTCTGACAAGTTTGGCAAGTGCTGTGGTAAAGATGTTTCTGCTCAACAAAACTGACACAATAGATTTTGTAAAACAGACATGTTTTAACTACATTTTAACTAGTATTCAACAATGTTATGACTTTCCTAGCAGAACCATATATAAAATAGGTGTGTATCATTAATTATCATAACACATTGCTATTAATTATACACATAGTAGGAAAAAATGATAGAGGAATATGTAACTTTGGAGGGAAGGAAAAGTCTTGTATACCACTACTAAACTTCACTGAAAAATCTTGGCAGTCAAATAACTCCTTCTATGAAAAATTCAGAAAACTTCCTTGTTTAAGCAAACCAGTTTCACCTCTGCCAGAAACATTATTCTCTACTCTGCCTCACACACAGAAATAATGGCTCCACAACCCCATTCAAGACTAAGATTTACCTCTGCATGGGCACCAGTGTAACATCCTGGAGTAATTCTTTATCTCGTCCTGTTCCAGGCCAGTGCAGAGTGGAAAATGGAGAGGGGGTGTACATGGTTACTGTGGAATAGATGTGGAGACTGGCACAGGCACAGTGAGATACAGAATCTGAAGCCATTCAGGATTTGTTTCTCTGTGTAAATGAGAGAGCCACACAGATAAAGGTTTATCTTTGTAATTGTCTCAGCTGAGTTATGATTAGTCCTAGGGATAAGAGATGGCTTTTGGACAAGGAGCTCCTCTTGTGAAATAAGTACTGTCTCATGCTTCTTTTGACGTGTGTGTTTGTGCATAAAAGGGCGTTTGCTCTTGTATTTGCATCTTCTTATACAGACAATAATGTAGTGGTGCTGGTAGACCTTCCTGCATCACCTGGACACTGCTGTCCTGCCCTTGTGCCCATGAAGCAAGGTATAAATGTCCAGCAGCTCCCTGGCCTATGCAGATGGGCAGCATTTGGCCTGTGGAGCAGCTGCACAGGCAGAGGCTATGGCCAGGAGCAGGGTCAGGCAGGCACTGAATGCCACCTTTCAGGGCCCAGAGCTGAAAGGGTACTGTTGTTATCTGCATTCCTTCCTGACCACATCCCATGACCTGTTGCGTGGAGCCTTTCAGAGCACATCCAGGCACAGTCAAGAGGGCTGGGATGTGCGTCTGTGTCCTTGCCAGAGGCACACTGTGAGCAAGGATCAAAAGTTCGTGGATGCTTTTCTTTCCCCGTGGGCCATCCCACTGCTGGCAAGGCACACTCAGTGTTGGGCTGAGCAGTATGATTACAATTGTAGCATGATATGAAACACTCAGAGACCTCCAACAGTAGCAGAGTGCAGGGTAGGTTTGGTTAATATCACTAAGGGGTGAATGAACCATTAGTTCTGTCTTAGCCTCACCCTGAAAACAAGTCATGGTGTTGGCTGCCAGAGAGAGTTTTTCTCTCCTTTTCCTTGCTGCACCCCTGCCTGGAAAGGTTGCTTTTTCCCACATTCTCTGGAAAGGTGAATTTTTCATTTAAGTTTGCTCCCTCTTAGAATCACAGAACGGTTTGAGTTGGAAGGGATGTTGAAGATATCTAGCTCCAGACTCGAGCAGGGACAAATACTCCTCAGGACTAACCACCTCAAGTATGTGTATATCAATGAATGCAGCCTGAGGAACAAACACAAGGAGCTGGGGCTCAGCACCCAGTCAGAAATTTATGTCACAGGGATTACAGAAACATGGTACAACAACTCACATGGCTGTAGGATTACACTGGATGGGTAAAGGCTAGAGGAAAAGGGGTGAAGGCCCACTGAGAACCACAAGCACAGTGCCAGGGTTCGAAGAGATGCAGTCAGAAAAACAAAAGCTCAGCTCAAACTGATATTGGCTAGACATGCAAAAAAACCACAAAAAAGGTTTCTTCAGGTATGTAAACAACAAGTAAAAACAGAAGGAAAACATGGATTTGCTGTGCAACAGAAAAAGTGAATTAGTCATAACAATGCTTAAAAGGCAGAAGTTCTCTATGCTTTCTTCACCTCAGTCTTTACCAGCACTGTTGGGCCTCTGGCCTTTGGAACAAAAATCTGGGTTGAGGCAAACATAGAGCCACCATCAGTGAAGAAAGAGCTGGTATGTGAATTGTTACAGGAGCTCAACCCCTACAAACTGATGGGCCCTGACATTATCCACCTGAGAGTGTTTATGAGAGCTGCCTGACATCATTACGGGTGCACTTCCCAGAGCCTTGGAGAACTGTGGAGACCAGGGGCTATCCCAGAAGACAGGAAGAAGGCTAATGTGACCCTCATCTAAAAGAAGGTCTTACAGTAATTTCACAATTATAAGCCGCACTGAGTATAAGCCGCATCTCCGGGTGCCAGCAACTTTTCATTCTTTGTCCATACATAAGCCGCACCTGATTATAGCCACACATTACAATACAGAGTGTGATAAAAGGTATCTATTCCATCACCATCTGTTGAGGGTGGGGGCAGTGGTCCTTATCTCCACGGCAGATATTCTGCTAATGGGCCATCCATTGAAACCAGGCAGGGCATTGTTCTTTATCTTTTCACAACCCATCCTTCCTCCAGCGAGTCATTTTCTGCTAATGGCCCATTGAGTCTCACTGTGGGACTGATAAAATTACTGCATCCCATTGGAAGTTGCTCCAGCCAGGGGGAAGAGCCCAACATTTCTTACCAAAATAAAAACAGAGGTTTTGGGACCCTAAGGGAGCCCCTTTCTCCACTGGACTCCAGAGGAAAACCGGATTTCTCCACATCACCACTGGACCTCCAGAGGGAAACTGCACCTTCTGCAGGAGCACTGCTCCAACTGAATCACATCTGTCACTGCAGGAGGATGCAGCCACCATTTAATGGGACTGCTACCAACACCCTGCCTGACAGGGTGTCAGGTTGTACTCTGACTTTGTCAGGGTTTGGGGTTTGTTTCTTCGTAGTACTGTATTTCTATTTTAATTTCCCTAGAAAAGAACTGTTATTCCTAATTCCCATATTTTTGCTTGAAAGCCCCTTGATTTCAAAATTATAATAATTTGGAGGGAGGGGGTTTACATTCTCCATTTCAAAGAGAAGCTCCTGCCTTTCTCAGCAGACACCTGTCCTCCAAACTAAAACAGCAACTTTTTGTTCTTTGTCCATATATAAGCCACACCTGATTATAAGCCGCTCTTCTGGGTTCGGACCAAAATTTTAGTCAAAATGGTGCGGCTTATAATCGTGAAATTACTGTATGATCCAGGAAGTTACAGGCTCATCAGCCTTACTTCAGTCCTTGGGAAAATTATGGAACAAATCCTCCTGGGGGCCTATCACAAGTGAGATGAAGCCCATGACTGGGAAAAGCAAGCAGGGATTCATGAAGGGTAAATCACACTTGACAAACCTGCTCACTTTTAGGACACATTCAGTGGCTTGGCTGATTTGTGGCAAGTGGTGGACATGGTCTACTCAATGCGAATGAACAGTGTGCTGCTGCAGCAAAGAAACCCAGCGAGATACTGGGTTACATCCAGATGGAATTACCATCACTGACAAAAGTAGTCCTGTTGTCTTGGTCCTTACTATGCAAAGATGTGGACAGACTGCAGAGGATCTAGAGAAGGACCACAAAGAGGAGCAGAGGATTGGGAGGCCCATCATGTTAGGAAAGGCTGTAAGAACTGGGTTTGTTCAACCTTGAGAAAAGAAGCTTTATGGGAGACCTTACCCATGTTTCAGTACGTAAAGGGCGCTTACAGACTCCTTTTTTACAAGGAGTGACATTGAAAAGAAAAGAGGTAATGGTACAAATTATTCTTGAGAAGATTACTATTAGACAGAAGAGAAAAAAATTTCACAGAATAATCTTACTCGGGAGGTGGCAGATTCCTCAACATGGATACTTACAAGATTCAGCTGGACAGAATGCTGAACTGTCTTGTCTAAATTGTACATTTGCCAATAAAGGTTGGAGCAGATTAATTTTGAGGCCTCTTGCAACCTGATAATCTAGGAAATACTGTACATCAGGCCACAGGTGACAAGCATCACGCTGTAAAAAGGTGCCTGCCACACTTCTGCTAAGATGGGAAAGCAAAGGAGGCCCAAGAAATTTCTTTTACAGTTCAATGCAACTGTATGCAACAATGCAATGTTCAGGACAATAATGCATACATATTCCTTACATTAAGCATACTTTCTTCTTGCTTTTCTTGGATAGAGAATCCTGACATTCTTTTTCTTTCCTATAAGCAAGTTAGAAACTCCGTGTTACAGTAGTCCATATGCTTCTGAAATGGGACCTGAAATTCAAGAATGGCAATTGAACTTGGTCAAAGATCTTGTACTGAGATCTGGGTGTGTATCATTCATCCCCTCTCCTGAAAAGAATCCCTTTGATTAGGTTGGATGCCTACAGCACTTCGGTGTTAGGACCACGAAGGGCAGCAGACAACCACATGAGCACTTCCATGCTTCTTCACTCCTTACCCTCAGGAGAAATTCAATTCAGCAGCAAAGATAAAAGAGGTTTCTTAAAGGTTTTTGAGTTTTGCATCCTAAAGAGTCAAAAAATTACAGCACTTTTCACCAGCAGACAGAGAAAATTTGGGGGACAAAGCACAGGCCTGACTTCTGGAACCTCCAATGAAATACAAGATCAAGAATGGGGCATTTATTGTAAGAGATCTTTAGCACTAAACCGAGGATTCTAAAGGTTAAGTATTTGAAACCATTAACATCTAACTACCAACAGTCTCACCACTATACCAAAATATCAAGTTTCTCTCATGAAAACTTAGTTCATGATCACAGTTAATATTTAATCTTGTTGGAACAGAAGTCAAATGCACACACTAAAAAAGAATGAATCCACTTATAATTTTAAAATGTTAAATGGTAAAATGCTCAATACTCACATATACCTATCCTAATAATTACAGAAGCAATGCTATGACATCACCTTCTAATAGATTTTAAAGTAAAATATTAGTGCTTTGGCACAATTAATCTCCAATTTTGAAAAACTAGTGCATAAACTGTGTGGTCAGGAGACCTATTATTCATCTCACTGCATCCACGCCAGTCTCCACATCCATTCCAGAGTAACCATGTACACCCCCTCTCCATTTTCCACTCTGCACTGGCCTGGAACAGGATAAGAAAGAATTACTCCAGGACTGTTACACACAAATCTTAGTGTCCATGCAAATCTTAGTCTTGAATGGGGTTGTGGAGCCATTGTTTCTGTGTGTGAGGCAGAGTAGAGAATAATGTTTCTGGCAGAGGTGAAACTGATTTGCTCAAACTGGGAAGTTTTCTGAATTTTTCATAGAAGGAGTTATTTAACTGCCAAGATTTTTCAGTAAAGTTTAATAGTGGTTAACAAGGCTTCTCCTTTCCAAATATGTGTGTAATTAATAGTGATACATTATGATAATTAATGATACACACCTATTTTATATATAGTTCTGCTAGGAAAGTCATAACATTGTTAGATACTACTTAACATGTCCCAGTCTGTTTCACAAAATCTATTTTGTCAGTTTTGTTGAGCAGAAACATCTTTACCACAGCATTTGCCTAACTGGTGAGAAGAATTTTCTTTTCAGATTCTTTAAAGCAGAGGTGGCTCCCATAAGCTCACTGGTAAGAACATGTCACCATAAATCCTTGTCTCCAAGTCGGACATGTCCTGTGCCAATGTGTCATGACCAGGCCTTGTAAGGTAACTAAAATTTCTCAGAGATAATGATGTTACATGAGAGTCGTCAGACTCTTCTCTTCATGTTCAGGCACTTCATAACACCTCTCCATTACACTTCCTCAAAATTTTTTCCCAAGTGTCCAAGAATAAATTACTGAAAATAGCAGCCTTAGGAACAACTGCATAAACAAAGTGCACCTAATCACTATAATTAATATGTTATCTGGACTTGCTCAAGTTTACTTGTGTAGCTCACAAACTCTCCCTGGCAATGCACCTACTATTGGTGGAGCAGTTTGGTCAAAAGCTGTAAGGTTTTGACCAAAAAATATTTTAAGAAAATCTGTAAGAAATATTTCTTAGCAGAGCTGTTTCAATGTTCATCCCGTGTCCGAGCTGCATTACCATGAAAAAACACATCCTGGTTCTTAATGTGGCAGAACTTTTATTTAGAGGGAAATTATAACTTTTTGCATTTACATGGCACCAATTATATACAGTACACTTTCCATGATAAGAATTATGATGCTGTTCACAGAAAGGTATCAAATTGGAGATAAATAATGCATAAGCTAAAATATACAAACCAGGGGTGGAGGTGAAACTATTGGCCATTTTTAATTATCTATAGAAGAATTTCAAGGAATAATGTTTATTCGATGTTCAAAAACTTTTAACAAACTTCTAGTAAAGTTAATTGAAATATTTATAATACTATTCCATTGTTGCACAGTATTTCCAATATACAATCAAGAAGATGCACAGAACACAACACTTAATATGAAAAAACCTATTGCACCCACAATTTAAAGGTTTCACTGCCTTTTGGATGCTGCACTACCATATTTATATAAACATTTACAACACTTCAGTAAACACAAAGGTTCTAAATGTAGTGCAGCATTATGGGAGGCCCTTTTCAGCTCTTAAAATAAATGTTAAATGCCCATATACTGTGCCATTTATTTTAAGCTGATGGATTAAGCTGTAATCCTTAAGTCCTACTGTGAGTAGCAAACACACTTTCCCCATGTTCAGAAGATTACCATCCCTCTGACTATACAGTCTCTATTCTGAAACCTAAACTGTCCTTGGCTTCATTGTCATTTTGGCATTTTGCCTCAGTGCTTTTAACAACTATTCCTTATATAACTTTTCAATGGCCTGTTAAGTAGTCCTGTGTAGAATCTGAAGCAAAAGAATCTGCATCTTCATTATCAGAGTCATCACTGCTGTCATCAGCCGCAGGCTCTCCTGTCAGCGCTATGCGCGCGTAGTCATCGGTGTCTATGGACTTGCAGAAGTGAATGGCATACTTCAGTTTTTCCTCCAGGACCTGCTTACAGGAATACCTGGGCAGCTTCAGGAGAAAGAAGCATGTGTATGACTCAGGAAGGAAGTGATCTGGAGGATTGTATTTATCCAATACCTGTTAATAAAAAAAGGGAAAAAAAAGGATTAATTTTTTTTTTTTATTCACTGTCCAAAACACAAATAAGTATTATCGATTTTTTTTTCAGCAGCTTGTTATATTTTAAGAAATTTCAGCATCAGAATCAAAAAGAACAGTGAAGAGGCCAAATCCATTTTCCCTCCACTAAATCAATAAATAAAAACAGACATGTATGAGCTGCTTTGATTACAAATATGTGATTGGGAACAATCTAAAAAAGACACTATTACTTCAGAAGACATCAAAAAATTATTTAAAGATTGTGTAGTTTTAATTTAGCTGAAATTATTAACTATACTGAATGAAATGTTAAATAAATGCCAGTAAAATAAAAAGCTGTCTGACAGTGGAAAGCTATCAAAATTCACAGAAACAAACGGCTGGGAAATGAAAGGAATATCCACTTGTCCAAGTCAAGATAGAAGAACAATTCTATACATTATGTAACTGTCACAGATATTATTCAACTGTTGCACTGTTGAATCTACAATGTAAAGTTGCAGAACAGTTTAATCAAATCAGGCTTTTGTTATATGTCACACTGCTACTTCTCCACTACCAGCTTTTTAAGATGGCCCCAACTTTCCCCATCCCACACACCTTACCTGAATAACAAAGTCCCTCCCCCTAAAGTCTGCAATAGTCCTGGGCAGCCTTGTTCTGCCCCACACAAAACGCAGGAAGAGAGATCGTTCTGTGTTGGAGAAGGACTCCATCACTTCCCAGAACCACTGTATCAAGGAAGCAGTTGGTTCAATGCCTTTGTAAGTTGCTACAGATTTCAGGAGATGAAGTGGAATATCTGGGCTTCCACATACCTGAAAAATAAAATACAGTGATAGGCTACAAAAGTCTGATCAACTTAGTTACAGGTGATTTGTTCCCTCCCTTCCTTTAAAATATGTAATCAGCTTTTACACTGACAAACTGAGCATTCATTCTTTGAAATGCTCTGCATAGTCTCCTAATACAATAATACTAAATATACATCTTCCCATCAGGCAACAATAATGAGTTTTCATACTCCTGAATTTAGGATAAGTATCTCCAATTTACTTTCTAGATCACTCACGAGATCACTGGCATGCGGTTTGGTTGGGGTTTTTTTGTTTTGTTTGTTTGTTTCTTCCTGAAATAATTCATTACATCACTGCTCAGCTATGTCAAAATAATTTTATTAACACCAAGAGAGCAATTAAACATTTTTGGGTCTTTCCTTGAACTGATGTTTTCAACTACACAGCAATCATTGTAAACAGCATTTAATGTGGGGTTTGTATTAGCAAAACAAATGAGTGAATAATCCCACTCCAAGTTAATCTGACAGAAGTAAAAAAAGTAGAAATTGATACCATAGTTTCCAGTTCATATCCTGTAAAGAGTGAAAGTAGAGGAACTGGAACAACACGGGCCATCCCCTCACGAACTGCTGCAACCTGTTCATCAAATTCATGAAGCCTGTAAAGAAACATTTTCAGAGTTTCTGTGAATGTCCCTTCTAGCAATTATTTACAGCAATTACTGTGTTATCAAAGCAACTTTAACCATTCTCTCCTCAAATGTCCAGCTATGTATGAAAGAACATGAACAAACATTTATTACAAGACACTTGATTTTCTACACTAATTCCTATTGCACAGCAAGCTCAATATGGAGGAGATATCTTCCAAAGTTTTAGATATTTTATGTCCAGTATTATTCATGTGCTAGGCCCGGCAAAAACAAACCATTATCCCATTTGGAAACAACCTGCTCATGGAAAAAAAAGTGGCTGTATCCTCAAACTCTAACTTCAAACATTCTCAGCACTAGACAGATGTTATCATATATAAAAAAAAAAGGGTCTGAATTAAAACAGGGTCCTAAGGGGCCAGTAGGTTTTTAAATTTTTAAGACAGGAATAGATAAGCTACATTTTGCGGCTTCTGGTGTCACACATGATTTGTGTTTGGCTGATTTTTTTCCCGTCAAGTAATTTCTGACATATTTTACACAGCCCTCCAGAGCAGAGACACATCTCTTTCAAATTCTATCCTCAGGCTAGTTATTACCAAAATAAGAAAAGATGTCATGACAAGTTTGGTCTTTTGCATCCACTTTTTCACATGGATTCTATTCAGGTGCTAGTTTTCCCTCTCAAAGGCTACATATAGTTTAAAAACTTGATACTTAACCTTTAAATGTTTTTCCACAAGGTCTTTTAACTGTAAAATGCTTTAGAAATGCTCATGTCCTCTGAGGACAGCCAGAACTGGCAAGAGAGCAAAGACATTTCTTCAAAGGAATATCAGCTCCAAATGAAATCTCTCTCTTTACTGTGAGAAACAGGTCTAAGTATTGGTTCATAACCACTTACAGTGGGGTAAAAAAAAGAAAAACTAAGGCTATAATTCATAATTGTTGGCAGACACTAAAACTACGAACTAATAAGCCAGTATATAAGACTGTAATGATAGTCTTGCTCGAGGACTCTGTAAAGGGGACTATGGTGGATTGAATAAAACAAACCTAAACCAGTTTCTTATCAAAATTATCTAAATTTACATATTTCAGTAGGTACTAGGCCCGCTGCTTCAGATACAAGATGCTTGTAATTGTTTCCGAGATGCACTCATCTAGATTAGCTACCTGGTCACATAAGCAACCAAAGGCCAGTCTTCTCAAACACAGTAGTTATTTCCCACTGATCTCTGTGCAGTGTTCAGCTTGTGGCACCCATGGCTGTGCATCAATGTCCTACCCAAGGAATGAACCATTTTGGTTTGTACCTTCCAATTTGGAGTGAGAGTTCAGCTGATACTGCCCTTGACTGCAGTTGATGATATGAAAAGGTCTGAGTGCAGCAGTACTAGATCTAAGCTCTCTTCACAAAGATCAAGCCTATTACTTTAGCCCACAGGAAGAATTGGATGCATGGGACATTTCCCTACCAGTAAAACCGGCTGCCAAAACTTCTTAGTCAGGACAAATCTAGAGGCACACCTGTTCATTTATTTTGCTTGCTAAAAATTATGTTTCACATTTTTCTCCTTGGAAATGAAAGTGAAATCAGAAAACCAACACTGTAAACATATGAAAATATTAAAACACTTGTATACAATAGGCTAAAGTAGCATATTGTTTAAAAGCTGATATACATTTTTAAAAATAAAATGCATATTCATATCAGTAATTTTAATGATTTATTCAACAAACCTGTAGTTTATTGCCAGCCTCACATATTCTGCTCTGTTATCCAGTGTAATATGGGTATACTTGGAACTCAACTGAATATCTTGACCACTTGCATTAGGCACAGTGAATGGGAGGCTCATAGCTTCAAATTCTTCTGAAGTAGCCTCATTGTCTCGAATGTACATAAGCCCAGGAATAAAATCTTTATCAACCTTTGAAAGTAAGAAATCCGATTTAAAGTCAGTTTACTAGCACTATACAACAGCACCTCTTGCATATCAAAAGCTGTGCATCATGTGTCACCTACCAAAAACTCTGACCAATGTCTGACCACAGTTTATCTAACTTGAATTCAAAGCCATAAAATGGCTTAGTACTTTACATAAAATTTCATTATGTTGGATGTGGGACAGTGCACATATTCTTGACTTCAATTTTTTTGAAGAGCATTTGCCAAGAAGTTGCATCATAGAAGAAAAATGAATTTAAAGCTTAAAAGCATAATCATCCCTATCAGCTGTGGGTTTGGTACAAAAGGAATCCCCTCACTGACAAGTAAATGACTCAATGCTTTTATAGGAAGTACATTTCCACATGACAATATTGAGAAGGAACTTTTTTTCATAATGAAGACCTAAGTCTTACTCCACATTTACTGAGATCGGTAAACAGAAATTAAAAGCTTGTAAAATTCAGTATGTGAGCACAGACTAGTAACAGTTTAAATTCACTTTCTTTTACTTCAAAACAGTGCAGGCATGTGCCTTCAAACCAGTTATCACATCTTGGAACAACAGACAGTAATAGCTACAGAAAGGTCTACTGGGAAGTAGGAATTGAACCACACAGATTGCCTAGTCAAACCCATGAAGATTTGAGAATATTCAAAATATAAAAGTCCAGTCAAAATACAAGCACATAAAACCCAGAGAGATCAATCACTTGAGAAGTTAATGCTAGAGTCTGCTTGTCTTTTGTAAGCTATATCCTACCCAGGAACTTAACCTTCTCACCTCACTGAGATCAGCAATTGTTAGGTTCATTCCTGCAAGCTGTTTCCACACTGGCTCAGCCAGGTTTAGGCTCAGAGGGCTGCCAGTCCGGATGGCAATGCCCAAAAGTACACCTGTAAGTTTAAACATTGTTTATTAGTTTTGTTAGATTCCTGATTTTCTGACTACATATAAAGCACACAGAATGCCAGTAAGTTTCTAAGAAATTACCAAGAAAGCGAAACATGTTCATATGCAGGAGTGACTTGGCAGCAGGATTTAATAGGAAACAATCCCTGTTTGCTCCAGATTCATCTCTTCCATTTGGTGTCACAATTAACAAAGGGGTCAGCCCGTTCTGAAGTTCTTCACACATTTCTGCTATTGATTCACTGTAACCTCCACCACAATCATCCACAGATTCACCTTGGAGAAGAAAAAAAGACTCAAAATTAAATATTCTTTCAAAAATAACTGAAGTATTGAAACAAACTGTATTTCCTCTCTGGGGATAACTGAGTAAGCCAACTTTTACTCAAAGGTGCTGTGTTGTATCCCTCCATATGAAAACCCTAGAAGTCTGGCTCAGTATTTGGATGTTTCCAGTTCCTTGCAAAACATATTATTTAGATTAAATGACATATCACAATGCCAAAAGTACTATTTTAACAGAATGAAAAAATATTTTGCGCCATATGCTAATCACAATAACATACAACAGAAATAGAAAAGGAATAGTGTTGCTTTTTCATGAGTAGCATTTTAAAATAGGTATATTTTATTTAGCCCTTATACAATAGATAGAATGGCTCTTCAATCCAAAATATTTTTCATTAAAAAGCTCAGAGTCATAGGTGAATTGTAAAAACAACCCTACTAGCAACACTAACTAGCCAGGATTATTTGCAAATTTAGACAGCTGAAAAATTAGGTTTAGGTTTTTCAGAATGTTTGTTGTAAGCAGAAGAGCTGTCTCAGAACCTCAACAGAATTACAGACACGCTTCCAGCAATCTTAAGAGGTTTTATAAAATCATTTTAAAAGGTTTTTTACTTCCAAACATTTTAAGCACCTTCCTCTGCCCCATACACATACACGGATTTTCTGGATCACCTTCCTTCTTCCTTCAGATTCTCCAAAAGAGTAAATCCCAACAGAACTGCAAAGTTAAGTGCAGAGGTGGAATGTTGAGAATTTTCTTACCAACAAACTTGACTTTCCAAACACGATGAGGAAGCAGAAGGCTATCGGGGCTAAAGGAACTCATTTTAGCACACATCTGTCCAAACACTGACTTTGTACCATCAGGTCCAGCCAGTCCTCCTTTACTCCTGGAACGCTTTACCTATTGAGTAAGCATATTATAAAAGTCGCTATAAGAACATATTTCAACTGGCATCACTGTGCAGACAAATAAGGAATTTTCAGTTCCCCCAACCACCAACACCTTATCTTGAATTTCCAAGCGTTCTTTGTTCATCTGTCACTAATCAGCACTATATCCATTCATCTTTACAGAAAAATGGAAAGAGAGAGGGATAGCAAAGTTGAAGTTTGATGACAAAGACTTCTCTTGTTTCTAAAGAAGGAGCAGATGACTTGGCTAATTCAGTTTTTCTGATTTCTGTCCATGTAGTTAATTCATCCTATCTTTACTCATAGATTCAAATTGACAATTCTGGGTACATTTTTCATATGTGACAGATTGCTCAGTGCTGTTGTCCAGAAAACTGAGTATGTGTTACTTTTATATTCATTAATAGCAATGACTAAATATGCATCTATGATACTTACTAGGAGCCTCTAAAAATGAGTAAATGCTATCAAAATACATATGTATATAGATACACAGGTGGTGTGTTCTTAGGCACCTACAGAAAAAGTCTACTTTAATATTTGACGGAGATCCCTAACATTGGCATGCAAGTAAATTCCCATGGATTTTGCTGCAAGAGATGCACACAAAGAGGGTAAGAATACAAAAAGTATTTCACCAGCATAAAGAGGAAAGAAATGGAAAGTGAACAGAGAGCTGAAGAAACACAAGGCATTTTTTTCCCACTTGGTGTTCTGCAATTTATCTTCTCAACCTTTACTGACTGCAAATGGATTCCTACATGCACACAGATCACCAATATCCATGAGACTGTATCCATTCAGAAATAGTCAAAACTTATCCCAGGAAAATCTGATCTGCAAGTAAGAGGGTCAATAAGTAAACCTGAGCACTAGAACCCTGTCTAGTCAATTAACCTCCAGTTCACTTCTGGCTTAGTTTATGACCATTTATATTACACCTTTCCAGAACAAAGTCTAGGTGCTGTTTTGGAGCATTTTACTTAATGACTATACTCGAAAAGTAGTATTGATAAATCTGCATGCAAGGTTTCTTCTGCCCTATGCAGTCCTCCAACAGCATCCCATATTGTTTCTGTGCACCCAAGTTTGCCTTCATCCTACAGCTCAAAGTATAAAATGCTATGGAAACACCAGGCTGACATTTAGTTGAGTTACAGTACACTGTTTTTCACATACCCCGAGCAGAAAAAAAACAGAAAATTACCATGCCTCACCCTTACAAGGTTCCCAACAGAAAAGCCCCAGAGCCAAGAAGTATGTAAGGTCAATGTGATTTACTCTAAAGGAATGTGGTCCCTGTAACACTGGACACCAGGATAAGGGAGTGCTGCTTGGCTTGGGTTTACACTGCTGTTATGTTCAGTTCTGCTACTTCCAAAGAAACCACTAAACAGCAAGGGACACAGAGGAAGTACTGTAAAAGACACGTTAACACCTGGAAAACAAGATTAAATTAAAAACTCATCTGTTTGGTTTTTTTACACCAAGGAAGATGAAGTGAACTGACTGCACCATATAATCTATAAACTGCAAGAAGAGTCTTCTGAAAGCCAAGGGTCTTAAAGCCCAGCTGCATTTTAACTTACAACTGCAAATAAAATGAAAATTTTTAATACTGACATTTAGCTTTTTTGAGACTACATAAAGCAGCCTTGAATCTTCAATTAAATATTATAGAGGATCAAACAGTTTTAGAATCCACATTTTTATTTGGAGCAAAACCTAACTCAAGAAATAGTAAGCCATACTTGGTACTGTGTAATCAGGCCACATTACAAACATGACCTTTTTTAGTCTTCACTTGGCTAAATTGACAGAGTTAGTTACATCAATATTTTATTTCCCCCAGAAGCTATGAAGAAGGGAATCTGTCAATTCTTTTCTAGGGTTCAAGACAGACATAAATAACAAACTTAAATACAAGAGAAAGCCTGTATCAATTAATGAAGGAGGACACTGGGAAACTGTTCCAAAACCTATTCATCACTGGACTCCTGCTTAAAATACCAGCAATATTTATTGGGACTCTCTGAATTCACACACTTAAAAAGAAATTTTAAAATCTCTGGTACCCTTTTCAGCTTCCCAAATAATACAGTTGGACTCAGTAAGTAAAAACCTTAGCGATTCTACGATTATAATAAACTAGAACAAGACAGTCACAGAACATTAGCAGAAGAAATTTTATATGTCCACAGAAAGTTGCAAGGAAGTACAAACAGGGTGCAGCCAAAATGGGATGTATTTCTGCTCACTAACAGAAAATAACAAGTTGAAATTTTCACTATTTCTCTACTCTAACCTCACATATGGTAACAGTTTTGCAATTTTAAGGGAAAAAAAATTAGAACCCACCACAACAGGAAACAAATGAATGAGGACTCTAAGATCAGACTGCAGTCCATTTAAATGCAAACAATGTTCTACTATTCTGTGTTACAGAACAATCTATGGAAAAAAGGCATATCTGGCCTTAGGCACAACGTTACATTTTCTAACATCAGTGATAAAGAAAAAAGCCTTTTTGTATCAAAGACTTCTGCAATCAATATGACTACATGTGATTACCAGCAAAGGACAAGCATTTAGTTTATCATCCTGAATTTTAATTACAGTAATTTCACGATTATAAGCCGCACCATTTTGACTAAAACTTTGCTCCCACCTCGGAAATGCGGCTTACACTCAGGAGTGGCTAATACGTGAAAAATTTTCTGAAATTTCCAACCCCGGAAGTGCCAGCCAGGGTGCCAAGCTGAGAACTTGCCAGTAAAACCCGGCATTTCGCAATTGTTACAAATTGGTTACTCTGTTGCGTGGCGGGTGCAGGCAGGCTCCGTGCAGGCAGCGCGGGGGGGTGGGAGGCAGGGACTCCTCCGTGTTGCCATCCCCGTGGCCCGGCGGGGAAAGCAGAGGGCTTCTGCCCCCACTGCCATGGGTGCCAGCGGGCTCCATCCCCGCCTGCCGCCACCGCCGTGGGTGCCAGCAGGCTCCATCCCTGCCTGCCACCGCGGGGCAGCGCCGGGCCAGGGCAAGCGAGCCTGGCGGCAGCAGCGGCCAGCCCCGAGCGGCCCCACCAAGCTGGGCCACCCAGCCTCGTCAGCAGCCCCATGCCCGCACGGCCCGAGCATCGCCAGTAAACCCCGCGATCCTGCGCTTTTGTTACTACTTGGCAATTTTGTTGATCCTCACTGCAAACGACAGAGCGGCTTATAATCAGGTGCGGTTTATGTATGGACAAAGAATGAAATGTTGCCAACACCCAGAGATGCGGCTTATCGTCAGTGCGGCTTGTAATCATGAAATTATGTATATTCAAGAGCCTTCTTTCCTTGCCTTTTTCTTAGCCCCCTTTTTTCCCCTTCATTCAGTTAAGCATTTGGAAAGGTAAGAAGAGCATCAGAATCACTACTCTCTTAACTACCTACTGTAGTGAGTTCTGTAAAGGCAGTCCTTTATAAAGCAGGACATACTTCGCTCCTTAAGAGTCTAAATCATTCACTTAACATTTCAGCAAGTGTCACCCTCTCCCCAAACAACTGCAGTATGGATAAAAACATACTGAAAAGAATACAAGCAGCCCTGAAACTGCATTCACTTCTTCAGTGTCTGATTCTCTGAAAAAAAATCAGCTCTTTAGCATTTAGATACCTAACAGATGAAACAAAGAAAGGGCTTTGACCAACACAGCACTGAGGGCTAAACAGAGAGTGAATCAGAACTTCAGCTGAAGATACCTGTATCCTGTTGAGCTCCACGACTGGCCCATGCTGACGATCTCTCACCATAGTAGCTTGCACTACTTTTCTGAAAGCTGCCTCCTAAAAAAACCCCAAAAAACAGATAATAGCAAAATTGAAATGAAGTAAGACCCCTGCATGTATTTGCAGATAAACAAACAGTTCAACATAGGAAATAAAAAAGCACCCAAATATGAAGCTGTGAGATCTAAGTCAAATGATCATGTTATTCGTGCTAATATGTTTCATGTCTGAAAGAGTGAGGATACTAAAAAAGTAAAGAAGAAAGTCCCATCTGTATCACTTAAAACCAAGGCTTGAAAGGTTGCACTGCACCCAGATACAATGATTAAGCAACAAATGTACTGCTGAGTACAAGTGTAAATTAGTTTATATCAGAAAAATTTAAGTATATAGAGGATAATTAACATCAGAGACTGATAATCAAAAAAGCCAAAGATGGTATAGAAAGCAATAAATAAACAACAAATAAAATTTTTCTAAAAGCAAATTCAAGCATCTAAGGCTCCCTCACTAAATACTTGGATATAATTTTACAGTCAATTTTAAGCAAGATTAAGTAGATTTTGAAATCTTTAGAATCTCTGAAGGTAAGCTTGATTTAAATGCCTAGATATGAATATGGCATCACAACCTCTGATGCCTCATGAAAGCTTCTGATGTATTTATGCCTGATATCCCATTTTATCTTATGTCTGAAGCCTTTCTGTAACTATTCTGCAGACTCAAGTAAACAAGGTTGAATGTGTGTCCTGCACACACATTCTGATATGTACCATTATGTATGTAAGGACTCAGAATTAACAGCATTAGCAAATAAAAGTCTCATGAACGGAACTGCAAGGGTTTCCTTTCTAGTTTAGGCTTTGATGACTTCCTTTGGTCTGTGAAATAAGTACATAGTCTGGTTATTCTACTACACAATTTTACTAGAGAAAGAGATCCTGAGACAACAGATACTAAGAAGTCTAGTTACAGGCCATGTTATCTTATTTAAGGACACAGAACAGCACTGCAGGGGGAAACTTAATCAATTCTCTTTTCAAAGATAACTCCCAGCAGATTCTGTTTGTATAATGTTTTCTTCTTCAGTTAGACAAAACCACTGTGACAGTGAGAAAATTCGGACCCAAAAGTGATGATTACACTGAAGGCAAATCATGGTTTTATGGCTTATTATATCTGAAGTTTTGAGCAAGTATTGCAGTTTTAAAGCATTACATTTTCTCATGACTGACTTAACTCCAAAAACCTCCTTTTACTACCACATGAGACTGAACTCCTAGGCATTCTGTTTTCACTTCTAGCCCAGTCTAAAACAAGTTTGTACCTGCACAGAGCTTTGCATTAACTAGTATATCACCTGACATTAATAACTGAAATACAAACAGGTATGAATGGTCATTGTCCGCTATCTTACATTTTTTACAAAGTATCAACCACTTAATACTCTAGAAGAATTTAGCTACACTAAAAACTGAACATTTACAGCACAAAGCTTTTTTCAAGATCAACACACAAAAGCACTATGATGAAGAACTGACAAAAACACTGTAGAAAGAACAAAAAGAGGTTTGCATCACCAGAGTGCAGATATCTGATACACAACTTACAGAACAAATTGAGATATACGGTTCTTTTTTTCTCCAAAAACAACTTAAACAGCACTTTTCTGTTATGGTTACAAATCTCTCCCTTAGAAACATTTTGATAAAATACCTTTCCCTGCGATATCAGTATTCCCCGTAATGTGTCAAACCCAACTGAGGGTCCTTGGCCAGTTTCATCAAGTCTTCCTTCAAGATCAAACATTGGAATGCAAGGACAGAAGAGTTCTGAAATGTGATGCAGGAGTAGAAGTCTGTTTCTTAATGAAATGATGGGAATTTCCTGCAGATGATTGTACTCCATAGGAACCTACGATAAGGTAGTGATGTAAATTAGAATTATTATACAGTTTATTGTATTCAACAGAACAAGAATCCTTAGATGTGCAGGTAAACTTGTATTAGAAATTCAGATATTTGCTTATTAAGACAGTCAAAACCTCATACATGGAGTTCAGTTGTTTATAAAAGATACTAATAGTATCCCTCTAAACTGAACTATTATATGATGAGTAGAATGCAAGTGCATTTTACAAATTGCAGATTTTACAATTTATCCATAAACAAATATATTTTACATCCTGTCATCGCTACTTCCAGGCATAGCTGAAATACAGAATATTAAAAAAAAGTCTTCTCAATATAAGGCAAGCAGAAAGAACTCCCTTGGAAGGCCTAACATTTTCATAGCTGCAGGGCAGAATTAAATTCCTGCCAATTTTCAACCCAAGTTACTGTTCCACATTTGGATTAAAAACTGAATGAAGAGGCTTTTTCAGCTCAGAAAAATAGAATCCTTTGAAAATACAGAAGTAAAACAAAGTAACTGGCTCTAACTACTTGAAGTCAAACCAAAGCACACTGAGCTTATGCAGGGATTTGGAAAGGAAATACATCTACTGAAAGGCCAGCAGTAAGCACACTAAGTATGTTTAAAATATGAATTCAATAAGTCAGAAACATTACCTGTGTAGGCAGCTTGCCAGCATTAGCAGGTTTACTGGTTGACCAAGCTAAAGTATGTGCTGAGCCACAGGCTACTCTGTTGATCTTTTTCCCCTGAAGCGCTGCAACCAGGCGTGGTCTTTGGATGGCATTAGTTGTTCCATCTCCAAGCTGCCCTTCATCATTATCTCCCCATGTATACACTTCCCCTAAATCAATAAAAATAATTCATTATCCTGAGGCTAATATACAACATTTTTATAGTTTTATAAAATTATCAATTTTTTAAGCAGATAAGGCCTTAAACAAGATTTCTGTGATTGACATCCATCCTGAAATCCACTATCTAGTGCAGATAAATCTTAATTTACACAGTCAGGTCCACAGTCTCTACAGAGAGAGATAATAGCATAAGATGCATTTCTTTCCTCGTAGATTGTATAACTGAAAGGTTCTGCTCCAGAATAGGAGGAGATGGTAGAGCACCACACTCTGTAACAGAACATCAGGAACAGCCTGTATCATAGTAGTTTCATAGAAAAAGCAAAGCCAATATGAAAAAAAAATTAAAAGGTTTAATATTTTGGACAAAACTAAATTCCTATAATAAGCTGTATTACTACACAAGATATTAAAATAGGTGCTTGCTGTTGCAAGATAATTGGGAAGTACTTTCAAAGTAACAACCTCATTCCTGAGCATTCATTTTCTGCAGCTATATTCATTGCTCACATTCATTTTCGGCATCTGTATTCCACTAGCACCTATAAAATACTCAGTTACTGTGCAGACTTGCTAATTGTGGGAGTGAATCTGCTACAAAGAACTTTCACTATCTCAACTTGCTATTTAAGAAGCAATATTGCTTGTGCAGTGCTTCATTTTGCAAGTTAAACACTTTAACAAACTCACAAGACCCTGAAAAAAAAAATAAATAAATAAAAGGCACCAAGTCAATGGTCAGTGCTATGCTTGACCCTTCTGTAATCACCTTTAGAGTCCTTTATTTTTCTTTGATCATCAGTGCTTATGCAACTTGAATTCTTTATTGGACAAAATATGTCCATGTATACAGAGAACCAGCATTTTTAGCAAGGACAACCTATCAACAGTTGACAAAAGATAAAGTTTCAATTTTTTCCAATTCATTGCTAAGAACTAAGTAAATGATTTGATTTTTATACCATCTTCAGTGCAGCAAACACAGTGCAAAGACCCCGTAGCAATTGCAATAACTTTCTTTCCTTGCAGACCCTGCACTTGTCGTGGTCTTCTAACATGGTCATCAGATCCATGGCCCAAGCGATGATAATCTCCCTTGCCCCTGCACAGAGAAGTAAAAATTTAAAAACTGTGTTTTAACTGTGGAAAAAATGTAATGACAGGCTATGTCTGATATTTGACCTGTAGAGTTACTTATAAAGTCCAATACCAAAATACTCTCCAAACATTCAATATGAATCATCACTACTTTGTATGGATGTGATTCTGCTGACTCAGTACAGTTTCTCACACCTCCAAGACAATGTTCCTACTTAGACTGGGTAGTTCCTTCTACCACTTTTCCAGAGAGTGGTCTTTATTTTTAACTCTTAAAGGAGTCAAGTATTAGAAGCATTCATCTGCAAAAACAGTGTATTGACTCATCTCAGAGAACTGTATGGAACTTCATACAGTTTAAGAATACCTAAATGTCATACAAACAAGGTTGGTGAGGGAAGTTGAGAAGGCATTTTGCTAAGTGTTTTTAAACATTTCAGTCTAGCAGTTTAAACTACAAAGTTTGGAATGGTGTAAAGAAGATTAAAAGAATCATTTCTAAAATCAAATCTCAGACTACAGCCACAAGCTAGATACAATTTTGGTAATACATGCGACTGTTATCTACACTGTCGCCTTCTGCCCTGCATGACACTTCATGCTTATAATTCTACTGATCTCCTTGGAAGTTCTGTATCTTGCAGTGGTCAGTGTCTGGAATGACAACCCTGTGCTTAGGTTTCCAAGACAAAATACCTGGATTTCTCATTCATGGCACTAGAAAACGTTCCCCAAAGCGGGAGATTTTATTACTAATCAAGACTCAGAAACTCAAAAACTTTTTGAAAGAGAAGATCAAAATACTGAAGGAAGTGCGACACTTGATACCTGTTACAGACAAGGTGACATCTAACACTGCCAAAATAACAAATACAGAATACTTACCATGTATACACTGCTCCAGATTTGGTAAGGGCCACAGAAAATTGTGATCCACATTCTACTTTAATCACTCCAAGGCCTGTAAGGGAATCAATCTAGAAAAATAATATAAAATGAAAATTAAATGAGTTAATTAAGGAGACTGTAAACTCTCTTAAGTATAATATAACATGATATTGTATGTCCATATGTATATTTACAAATTAAAATGTTTATGTAGAAGATTTAGAAGAATTCCACTCCTTTCACCTTTCTACTGTTTACTACTTAAGTACTAAAAAGAAGCTAAAATTTCCCAAACTGTTACATATGTTTTGTCCATAGTTACTCTGCAATTGTCCAGAGTAGAAATGGTAAGATTTTGTCTACTAACACTCACAATCATCCTTAGCTTGTATGACATGGATGTGATTCTGCTGACATAATAAAAATATTTCTATCTCCAGCAGACCCTTCCTATTTATTCTATGTAGGACCTTATGCTGCTTTACCATCAGTCCTATGGGATCTACTGATGAAACAAACAAGCTATTTTAACATTATGTTACATCATGCTGGAAACATCTGGAAACAGAATGGGGATACCTGCATACAAGTAATTAAGTGTGATTCTGGATTTAGGGTCTAAAACCCACTGTGCATGGTTATACAAAGTGACAGACATATTTCTCAAACACAAGCAACATTCTCCTTCATAACAAATGCTAGAATTCAAATTTAATAGCTACATGGATTTCATCCGTAACATGTGAAGAAATTCCAAGTCAACCATGCACTCACAGAAAGGGTTTAATATAAAGTAAGATTACTTTTCAATTAATTGATACCCCCTTCTGGACTGACCTTATGATAAATGCAAATTTATTAACAGAAGGAAACATGAAGTTTTTTTGGCAAAACCTAATGTTTTGAGAGGAAGCAAAATATAAATGAGAAATATTATTTAAATCAGCAACATTTTCTACAAAACCTTCAAGTGCAACTTTAACAGTCAGCACAAAGCTTAAATTCTTGGTATTGGAGTCTACAAAGTTCATTCTTAACAACCACCAGAAGAATCCTGATGTTCCAGGATGGATGAAAGCTCTCACAAATTGACAAATCTGTCTTCAGCATTCTCCACCAACATCATAGTTTCTGAAGAGATGAAAATAACTACAAGAAATACCTTCATTGGTACTTTACAGCCATCACTGCCTCCTCTCCCAAGTTTTCCATAATCTCCATCACCCCAGGACCAGACTGTATCATCATCAGTGAGGCACAGTGTCTGTGCATCTCCACTGCCACAGGCTATATCAATCACACGGTAACCCTGAAGAGCTTCCACCTGGAATGAAATCACCCATGTTTGTTCACTTTAAAAGACTCGGTATTTTAGTTTCACGAAAGATGACAAACTCAGCTTGGAGAGGTGATGACTGGAACTACAGCACAGGAACAAGGAAAGAAAGGCAACTCCAACTCTGCCCTTTTCAAACAGCAAATGAAAATCTATTATGTATTTTAAATACAGGATTTTTTTTTTTTTAATTGGTGAACTAGTTGGATTTTTTACCTCAGTGTCAGGGAAAACAATACAAAACATCTAAGGTTATTCTGTTGAAATAATTTCAGGCACTCTGGGCATGTACTGAATACAGTCAAGGAGGGAAAAAAAAGGTTTTTTTTTCAAATAGTCTTTTACTAGTTTACCATTTTTGAGCACTTGCATCACAATCTGAATTTAGTTGACATCTTTTGAAATGATGCCACCTAGTGACCAAGTATGGGATTTGGAACCACAATGTAAGAAGGGTGACCCACATACATCACATCCTTCCTATCTTGGCCACTACTTTAAATAGATTCCAGGCGACACAATCCATCACTCAAAGCAGCATGAAACTTCACATATTTCCTTAAATTTTCTTCAAATCTCTAAAATAAACTCCTTGTAAGCACACACTCCTTGTTTGGTGACCACCAGCAAAGTTTTGCAGCTCCTCTATCATTTTATCCTTCCAATCATGGCAGTTCGCTCATTTCTTATGAATACATGACACTGTTTTGCCCTTTCATTCTTTGTACACAGAAATGCAAAAAGTTAATGAATCAGAAGATATTAACTGGACTAAGACTGCTGAGTGCTCCAAAGGTTTCTTACCAGTTTAGGTTTCAGTTGGTCCTCGCTATCTCCATGGCCAAGGCGTCCATACCGTCCCTTTCCCCATGTGAAAAGGTCTCCTGCAGCTGTAATGCAAGCGCTGTGTGCTCCCCCAGCAGCAATGTCAACCACTTCTATGCCTCTCAAAGACTCAATCACACGAGGGCGATCACAAGGGCTGAAAAGAAAACATCTGTCTGGACAAAACTTCTGGGACAGACCATTCACATTCACCTGTGTATGGAGAGTCCTCTTTTAAAATGAGAATGAGGGCACCTAACATCACTGAGTATTTGTTTTGCTCCAGTTTAATATCCCAAAGACATATTTTTGACTAGAAAAATTCATTACTATCCAGCTATGATAAGTATCCATTAACAGGTTTTTTTTAAATAACATTTTCAATCAAGTGTTACTTGCCTTCGGTTCCCATGACCAAGTTTGCCATCTTCTGCTTCACCCCAAGAATAAACTTCTCCCTCAAAAGACAATGCCAAACAGTGTTTTCCTCCTGAGTTCACTGCAACTTTCTTTATGAACACGTGCTGAATGGATTCCAGTAAAGTTGGAGTAGAAACTGATTCTGTTCCTCCAATTCCAAGCCTACCACCTGCTCCATATCCAGTGGCATACAGCTTTAAAATAAAGAATAAAATTCAGGTTTTTTTGCCTCAAGCAGAACACTCCCTAGAAATTAATTTTAGATAAGTATTCTTAATGTATGTATGTCAGAATGCAGTCCAAGTGAAGTTCAAAAAAACCCAGTTTCTTACAGGCTTCTTATTTTCTCTCTTTTGGAAAATAATAATTTGAAATATTTCACAAAAAAACTTTGGGAAAATGTAGCTACATTCAAGTCAGTATGAACTCTCATTGACTTAATGGATTTAGTGTGAAATACTAAAGTTTATTTTGTAAAATTATCAAGAGACCATAGCTTTGCTTGGTAGCATTACAAAATCATCTATTGCCTCATGCTCTCCTTCCAAGCAGCAGTATTCCAGTTTTCTTTCTTCTGTAGCCTATATACATCTAAGCACAGTTGCTTCTTTCCCTTCCATCCCACAAAAAGTTTTAATCACTGCTTTTCACTCTCTGTCTCTCTGAAAATAACTTCTCTCAACAGAATGATGTCAAGAAATGCCGCTAATCTGCCCTTTACCCTTCTGTGAATTATTAACAAGGATGATCCCCAAGGGATCATTACAGTATCTCACTAGATGAATGTAACTGTTACAAAAAGCTCTAGTTAAAATTCTCCATCATGTCCTTAACAGCTGCCATCTGCATAAAAATAAAAAATTTTCAAATTAATGAACTGATTTTTTTTCTCCTATACTTTACACCAAACTTCTGCACTGAGATTCCTTTCCACTCAGGATCCGAGTACCTAGAAATTAGATTCTGCAATATCTAACTTATATTTAGCCAACTGTGAGCAATCTCACATTACCTCCCTCCTGTTAGAGAGAAATAATCACCCCTGTTTTAGGGAACTTCATGAGCATGTTGCTTGTACCCAACTTTGTTTGACAAAATCTGATCACATTTTTGAACTGAGAGCTCAAATACATTTCTTGTTTCAGCCACTTAATACAATAGTAACTGCAGTCCTGGAAAATACTGGTGGAGTTGGTACAATTAAGATTCTTTAAAAAAAATAACACAAAGTTACTACTACCAATAATAATGAACCTGTGCTATGCACACTATTTTTCATTTAGCCAAACCCATTCTGACTGAGGGTGAAATATTTCAAGAGTGTCAAACAAGTAATCATTTGTTGTATCCTTACTTTCCCATCAGCAGTCACTGCAAACAGAGTCTGTTCACCACCAATTAACTGCACTGGTCTAAGGGTGGCAAGAGCTTCACATGGAGTTGGGACTTTGACCTTTGCTCCTTCAATTCCACCAAGCTGTCCTCTGTGATTATGACCCCAACCATAAATAGTTCCACTGCCTCCAGCTGAAAGTGTCCAATCATCAGGTCGTCTGCAGGGAATGTAAAACAAACAAAATGTTAAAAGAGCTTTTTAAAAGTCACAAAAAATGTAGTTTATCATTGTACAAAAAGACTAAGCCATAACAGTTGAAAGAAATCACCTATTCATCCACTGGACAAGCTGCTCATCCTGTTCTCTCTTAAAGACATCATGGCACTCATGAAGAACATCCATATTTTCATTATCTGCCATTAATTCTCGGATTTTCTTCGCCACCTGTGAAATATTTTGCATTAAACAACATTATTCAAATTATCTGTTACTCCTATCACAGTTGGCATAAAATAATTTAAACTCAGTGTATCTTTTTACATGAGAGACACTTTTACATGTTCCATTAACCATTTGAAGCATTCCTGCAGTACCTCATCAAGGAAAAGGCGAGGTAAGGGTGTCCTTTTATCAAGAGCCACAGCAACCCTGGATGCCATGCAGTATCTCCTGAACCAGGCCCATTTGTGTGTCTCTGCACAGCAAGGGAGAGTGTCCAACTCCAGATCACAAGCAAGAGCCACAAGCACCTTCACACAAGAAAAAAAAATTTAGAGAAGTATCCAAAATATGCAATAAAAATCAGTATGTGTTTGAGAAAGATGAAGAACACATAGGCGAGTAGAGCCTGAACAGTCTCAAAGACACATAAAGTCACTTAGAGCCACTTTCACTATTCCTCATGGATGGGAAAACATCAAGAGCAGCCCCACTATCTCACAGGGTTAGGTATCTAATTTCCTCTTTCAATCCAGAAACTGTCATAACCTCCCTGTGAAAAACATTCTCAGATTAATTACATTTTCCACATCAAATCCCATGTGTTTAATTTACTTTCCATTTCTAAACTAAGTCTTCTTTCTACAATTCAATGAATTTTCAGTTGATTTTCAGTTTGACTCAATTTCAATGTTTCAAATTAATGCTCTGAACAACATATTGCTTCCTCCTTCTATGAACTTTTAAGATTTTCTTTCTGTTAAGATAAGTACACCATCTTAGTTTCACTTTCATACTATAAAGGAGGCTTTTCACCTTTTATTTTTCTTGCTCTTCTCTAGACATCCTCAGCTTGTTTATTTTTACTTTGAAGTACAGGGTCCATTTAACACATCGTGTCATTTTTTCCAACTGGATGCAAATAAAACCTTCAGAGTACTAAACTAACTAAATAGAATATACAACACTCCTATTAGGAAAACTCAAAAAAAACTCATCACAAAGTGTGCTTACAAGATGTTTTCCTGAGTTTCTCTGCCTAGATAGGTAGTCTCTATTTTTCATTTGTGTATTTGATTCTACTTTTAGATGTAGGATTCTGGTTTTGTCAGTAAGTATTACTGATACAGGACTATGTGAGCTTAGCATATACCAAAAAAACCCCAGAACTCTTTTAATGTGTTCTTTACTGATTGGATAGCATTACCTTAAAGAAAGGGCTATGGAGCAATTGTTTGCCACCTCTCACAATGGGGTCTTCATAGTCAAACTGTCGCTGCAAAGCTTCTGGAAGACCTTTAACCAAAGCAGCTAAAGCACTTCCTGTGAAACTCTAGAGACACCACACAACTAGAAAGTTAGTCATAGTGCATGCATTACTGGAAGTATATTATTTAGATGACTGTGACAAAACACAAATAGCTTCCCAAACTACAGCTAGTTGTATGAAGTACCATTTCCATCCACTTGTTCAAATAAAATTATTTCTACTCCTTTTTGGCAACTCAAAAAGCACACCTGTTAAGTCTTGGAAACAGCCATTTTTTTCGAAACTGGAGTACCTTCATAGACTTGCAGACCAGTGCAAGAAGCCTATTCATTTGCCTATTTCCTATTTTGCCATGAACATAAAAAACATTGTACATCAGGGTTAGCACTATTTAATCTTAAAGTGAAATATGTGAAGAGATGAGCACCTCTGCCTTCTTACCAAAGCTCGAGTTTCTCCCTCATTATCCCCTAGGATCCGGTTGATGTTAATGGACTGGCCAAACTCTGTGGTGAGCAGCTTCCGTAGCCTCTGCAAGGCCCACATTCTGTGGCCAGCAGCTAAGGAAAAACAAGCACACAAAGAATGTATTTACTTAAAACAATCACTGCCACTTCAAAAAAACAGACCTGGTTTTAAGACTGTACTCACCTAAGGCACTCAGCTGAGCACAAGCTGCCAGAGAAGCTGCCAAGCGAGGAACTATGCTCCTGTTGGAAGCAAAATTTAAGCGAAAATCCAACAAACACGTAACCAAATCCATCGAGGGACATGAAAGAATGCAACGATCTGAAAGAAGGTCTTTAGGGCCTGCAAGAAACAAAGAGGGAACAACAAAAAAATAAAGCTAGGGAAGGTTTGTCCTCTGAAATAAGAACAGAACACAGCAGGATTTAGTTGACCAAACACAGCACTCTAGAATGCTAGTCTGCTTGAGTTAGCTATTTTAATTCTCTTTGAAGAGACAGGAAGAAAGATGTTCTTTGATGACTTAATTTAGATAATTTTAAAACATCTGGATTCTAAAAAATAAGCGCATTTCTGATTACTTGTGTCCCAGAAGTATCCTCTCAATAAAAAGGCCAACTAGAATGACTACAAAATATTTTTGTCCCTTCTCTATGTACAAGTGCACCTCTCAGGACTTAGCTGAAAATGCTTCCTAAGTATGAATGAAACTGTTTCCTTAGTATAAATGCAAATGAACTATTGAACTTTGTCATGTAAAAAATACCATGCAATAAGTGCAGTGTAAAAAAGCAAATAATGTACAGTAATTTCATGACTATAAGGCGCACCCTTTTGACTTAAATTTTGGTCTGAACCCGGGAGTGCGGCTTATAGTCCGGTGCGCCTTGTATGATGGACAAAGTTGCGAAATTTGCCGAGTCCTGGGGGTGGCGCCTTATAGTCCGGTGTGCCTTATGGTCGTGAAATTACCGTAATCTACTCTTGCCCTCCTGTAAATGTTGCATGTGCTACCTTACCTGCAGCTGGCATGATAGGATAAACTGTGAATCGCCATCCCCATCCATTCACAGACCCATCACTGATGAACTTCCACTTTAACTCATCCCCTGGAATTCGCAATTCACTGGACCAATCTGACCACTCACGACCTGTTACAGTGGGCAAGACAAACACACTCAGCAATATTGTCTGAGCCAGTGTTAGCCTCTCATCAATAGCAATTGACTAAATATTATTAACATCACACAAAGGCACTCAAGAAAGAAAGCTATGTGAAGTACATGAGCACAAATGTAAAGATGTTACACTAACTCTTAAAAAGTACAAAACCAAGTCTTAAAATGTTCAGTTAGCACTGTTAGCAGATAGCCTAGTACCACAATCAGAAGGTAACTACAAGAGTTTAGTAAAATCCATTGTCCTATTTCCAAATTATCTTTCACATTACAAAAATATACAACCACCTATGCATTAAATTAAGCTTTACAGCTTCCAGCCAGGAACCAACCAGAAATATCTCAGTAATTAAACACCTTTGGGGAAAAATGGGTCAGCATGAAAAGCCCACATTATGATTGCACAGGCAGTAACTACAGTAATTTCACGATTATAAGCCGCACCATTTTGACTAAAATTTTGTTCCGAACCTGGAAGTGCGGCTTATAATCAGGTGCGGTTTATATATGGACAAAGAAGGAAAATATGCTGTTTTAGGAGGACAGGTGTCTGCTGAGAAAGGCAGGAGCTTCTCTTTGAAATAGAGAATGAAAACCCCCTCCCTCCAAATTATTATAATTTTGAAATCAAGGGGCTTTCAGGTAAAAATATGGGAATTAGGAATAACAGTTCTTTTCTAGGGAAATTAAAATAGAAATACAGTACTACAAAGAAACAAACTCCAAACCCTGACAAAGTCAGAGTAAAATCTGACACCCTGTCAGGCAGGGTGTTGGTAGCAGTCCTATTAAATGGTGGTTGCATCCTCCTGCAGTGACAGATGTGATTCAGTTGAAGCAGTGCTCCTGTAGAAGGCGCAGTTTCCCTCTGGAGGTCCAGTGGTGATGTGGAGAAATCCGGTTTTCCTCTGGAGTCCAGTGGAGAAAGGGGCTCCCTTAGTGTCCCAAAACCTCTGTTTTTATCTTGGTAAGAAATGTTAGGCTCTTCCCCCTGGCTGGAGCAACTTCCAATGGGATGAAGTAATTTTATCAGTCACACAGTGGGACTCAATGGGCCATTAGCAGAAAATGACTCGCTGGAGGAAGGATGGGTTGTGAAAAGATAAAGAACAATGCCCCGCCTGGTTTCAATGGATGGCTCATTAGCAGAATATCTGCCGTGGAGATAAGGACCACTGCCCCCACCCTCAAGAGATGGTGATAGAATAGATACCTTTTATCACACTCTGTATTGTAACATGCGGCTTATAATCAGGTGCGGCTTATATATGGACAAAGAATGAAAAGTTGCTGACACCTGGAAGTGCAGCTTATAATCAGTGCGGCTTGTAATTGTGAAATTACTGTACTCCCTTGCACATAATGTAGTGTATGGGGAGGTTTAATATAAAATTTGATGAAAAATATTCTTCCAAAACCTACTACAAATTAATACTGCCTAAAAATTAAATCAGAGATATCAAGATTAAAAATCTGAAGAATTCACGTAGTGTCACATACAAAGGCCAGAGCAGGAAACAGAAAGAGAGAGCACCTAGCTATTATTTTGGACATTTGACAGCAGAAAAGCATTTGTCTTGACCATATGAAAGCTGAAATTTCTCTAAGTACTACCTGAAAAATGAGAAAGCTAGAAAAATAAGTATCCTTTTCCAATTTGTTAAAACACGCTTTGATTATACAGAAATTCACACATGCTGGCAGGGGTGCTGAACACTGAATTTTACACTCTGTCTGTTCTTTGGAAGAACTGGACAACCGTAGATGCACTTCCCAGAGAGTATATCCAAAGACACAAGATCAATCTTTGTGTCTAGATGCTACAAACTGTTTAGTTTAAAAGACAGTATCAATTTACACAGGTTTTCCTCTCTTTTAGTGGCCTATCCCTAACAAGAAGTCAGAGGGAGGGGCACGTTTCATTCAGCATTTAACAGTGGATCACACAAGACACTTTAGAGGAGCACTCGTTGTCCGCACCTGACCGGACGGACACGATCCTGTTGACTCCATCCATTATGGTGAGTGGATCGTGACGCCGTTCCGTGGAACACTGGCGGTCAAACTCCACCCTCAGTCCCTCAGCACCTAAACAGCAACAGAGAGTTCACACACTTCTACAGAGCAATTAGCATCACAGATAAACACAGCATTTTAGAAATTCCCATGAAATCAAACACAGTCGTTTGGAAGCCATAGCACCTGTTAATGAAAACAACTTCTTTTGATTTAATGACATTATTTGCCTGCAATTTCTTCTTATTGCAAGCCTTAAATCACAGCAAGCTCATGTGAGTAGAGGCTAGCAGACAAAAGGCCATACCAGAACATTCAAAACTTAAGTTGCAAAACACAAAAATTGCCTATTTACAGTTAAGGCAGATAGCTCTTTGCTGTCTGTAAATTTTGGTAAGTACCAGGTAAATTACTGAAGGAACCACTAAATGAAAAGACAGCATTAAAACAAAGAAGTATTTGCCTTGCTCAAGACTAGAACATGAGTTTTCAGTTACTAAACCTGAAAAAGACTCAGTCCTTCTGAGCTTCATAACTGAATGGAGAACAGCAATGATATACAACTGGAATCACACCCAATGAACTCAGAAATTCACATTGTATAGAACTCAGATTTTCATCAGCATGTAAGAAATCAACTTCAGGAAATACTTTTTTATAGTAACAGGACACATAATGTGGCTTTAAAAGTTCAATACGTATTTTTGTAAGCTAAACCAATTTCATGCAAGCAGGCCTAAAAATAATTGAATCTTAGCAACAAAACTAAGAATTCTGTACCTGGTATTTTAACTGCGCCACTAGAAGAAGTATCATCAGTATATGGATGGCTGCTCTCTACCACAACTGGTTGTGAAGAGAGGCGACCACTTTGTGAATCAGTTGCTACATCTTCTAGCTCTGTAACACAAAGCTCCAACAACATATCAGCAACCTAAGAAAAGAAAAATACCCACTTTACAAACTGTATATTTAATTAAACCAAGAAAACTAAACAAATTACCATTCTTCCCAAATTTAAAATAAGTAACTTGGTTTTGGAAATCTGATTCATAAACCATTGTATTAACTCAAAAATACTTTTTTTGATAGTGTTAGAGCTAGAAAAACTCCTCAAACTAAAAGCCAAAAAACTTCAGTTTTCAGTAAGTAAATGACAACACAAATAATTGTTTTCCCTTAGAGAAAAAGCAAACTATTGAATCTGAACT
Organism: Catharus ustulatus; assembly: GCF_009819885.2. Classification (NCBI taxonomy): domain Eukaryota; kingdom Metazoa; phylum Chordata; class Aves; order Passeriformes; family Turdidae; genus Catharus; species Catharus ustulatus. The sequence continues at coordinate 91,206,624 of NC_046222.1, read as the reverse complement.
ATAGAGCATACACCAGCATAGAAAGATATAAATCATTAACCAGTATGTAATATTGCAAAACACTGTTTAAGGAGGAAATGCCAAAAGTACTAATTTTTAAGTAGTCTCTAATAAAAATTCTGGCTGCAAAACACAAAAACCCCACACAAACCCAAAGCAGTACAGTAACTCACTATTAATGATAAAAAATCCCCCCAGAATTAATGTATAAGTGCACATCGAGCATGTACATAATTTCATTTGGAAAACTCATGCCCAACATAAATATACATCACCACAATTTGGGCAGGGTGAGTAAACGAGTTTTAGAAATCTTAAAAAAACACATTATTACTCATAGTTGAAAGGTAAAACTACAACAAATATTAAAAAGCTTTCAGTTCATTACTGAACACACATATTCTGTAATTAATTTATGGTTTGTTACATTTGCCAACTGTGCCAAAAAAAACCCCCACACCCATGGATACTTTGTACAAAGTTAGAAGCTTCAATACATGAAATGTAAATCTTAAGTTAAGAAGAATTTTTGTATCATTAACAATATAATATACTAACAGCATTTTTAGCTAGCAATAATGACTGCACCATTTTGAAAAATAAAACTCAGATGCAAAAAACCACTACAATAGAAATTTTATAACTAACATTCTACACATCAAGTAAACAGAGTTTGGTTATTTCCGCTTCATTCCAATACCCGCTGACACTTGGTCAATAAAGAAATACATTCTATCTGAATGTCTAATTGCTACATGGAAAATGGAGAAATTAGTCTTCTACTAACATCTGCAGCACATGCATATATTCACATAATATTTCCATTAAAACAGTTAACATTCACATGCATTTAAGTTCAACTCTAATTTTCATGTGTAAGAAGCTTCTCAGGGTGTTGACCTGCACTTCCAATACAAGTATTCCAGCAAGCTAGTAATAAAAAGGACCCAGTCAAAAAGCAACAGAAACAGAAGCTGACCTGTGGGTAAGCCGTGCCCATGCCAGACAGCACAGCTGAGAGAACATCTCTTCCCTTTTCTCCCGCTCGGTTGGACACTGCAAGCTTTAGCAGGTCAACCATGACTCGTGTGTCATCTGGTACCAGGAGACTTGTAAACTCATCCAAGTACTGTGGTTCTGGGCCAGACACCTTACTCTGGCTTTCTACATCCTACAAAACAAACAACAAACATTCCTCTGAATTCAGAGAGCTTTTTTAAAATGCAGTCATTTACATAATAACTTCTAAAGCACAAAAGTCACAAAAACTGCTTGATATGAGCATGGTAAGGACTTAAGTTTTGAGAAGAGGATTGACAACATTACTTCTTTGGTTTTTGTCATGGTTTCTGCAATAATACTGGCAGCTCCAGGGTCATCTGTGACTGGAATGAAAGGACGGGAAGAGGCAGCAGCAGCTGAAGGAGTTACAGCAGACGGTGTCACAGCATCTTCTGAAGGAACAACCTAGCCAGAACAAATAAAAACTAATGAAAACTTCAACAAGACACTGTAAAACCTTTAAGAGTTTAGCTATTTATTAGAAGGGCTAGTGCTCAAAGTAGCAATTTAAAAACAGCCGTAAGTTCAAAACTAACAGATTCACTGCCTGTATTTTTAGCTTCTATTTTATGTTCCTGGTGTGGGTAAAACAGCAAACACTCAGTGTCAGCTGCTACAAAAACATACAATAAAACATCAGTGCCTGCAGAAAAGTCTACAAAACACAAGGCAAGCCCTGAAAATACATATCAAGTTCACAGGTTATAAATGCAAAGGATCTCTTCAGTAGCAAGCCTTTTCTTTTTTCTGCTTTTATTAGCAGTTGAGAATCAACACAGTAGAATTTCATTCAGGGTTTCACGTCTAAATCTACGTTTACAATTAAATTTTCATTTAAAATGGTCAAATATAACTCCTGCAAAATGAATTAAACAGCTCTAAAATATTGCTAGAAATCATCACAATTGCATTTAAATGACAAAATGCTTTCTGAAAGTTCAAAACTGATCTTACACTAAAATTTTAGGTTTTTTTCAAATCTGACATGTGCAGAGAACCTAGTCCTGAAATTGGAGTGTGAAGGAATTTGTGGATCTCTGATACTATCAGACTAATTGAGATTTGTCAGATTTACAGTTAAAAACTATAGAAAAAAAATTACGTGACACTTTACCTCCCCTCTCCTGTCCTGCCATGGGTTTGGGCTCAGCCTCTCCTCGATATCTCCAAGCACACACTCATCTCCATTTGCAGGGCTTCCTGCAGAAGCAGCATCTGATGGGGGCGCTGGTGATGAAGAGGGACATTCTACTGGTGCAATCATACTTGCAGGCATCAATGCTCCAACAACTGCATCCCTGAAATCATTTAGGATGGATTAACATAAACCTAATTATACTCTCTCGTTGAGCTGGAAAAATTTTATTAGCTTGTCTTAATAAAATAAAGCAAGGTTTCCAATCTCTAGAATTTAGGGGGTAGTTCACTGTTATCCTCCTCTGGGCTTCATGCTTTAATATTTAACATGAGTTTCTCTTTATAAATTTTAGCACAAATACTCTGTTCTCTACTAACAATGACAGTACTGCAAAGTTTTATTGTTATTTCCACTCTGCCTTCTACTGCTTCCCCCATATCATCCATCATTATTTACTCACACTGATTCCACATTATTTACTCGAGCATTTCTGAACCAACAATTTTTCCCCCAGGCAATGGAAACTTTTGTAAACATAACAACATAAAGCTAACATCAATCTAAAATTTAAATGAAGCTTAGGCCCATCCTGAGGAGTTCAAACTTGATAAAACAATTTATACCTCACTCAAGAGCCCCTAATAGATGGTAAGTTATGTCATCTTTTGCTCTGCCACTGAAAGAATGTTTCCATGCCTACCTGGCATACATGATTTGCAATGCAATCAGTATGTGAGACAGTGCCTGCTGTTTGGCAACATTCCCATCAAGTGACAGGAGAATCTTAGCAAGGGAAGGACGATTTGGCTTGGAACTGTTTGCCCCACTGATTTTGTTACTAGCAGCAGAAGAATCTGCATCTGAAGGAACACCTAAAAAGAGGCAGGGGGAAAGACAAGGTTAGCAGTTCTTAATGGCAAAATACATGAAAGGAAATGGTTTATCTAATTTCTTGTTAAATCAGAAGAGATGACTGAAACTAACTCTGCAAAAGATTCTTAAACTGCAGTGCAGTGCCTACAGTTATAATATTAAAGTTAATACTGAGGCTTTCTAACAAGGGCTTTCATAAAATAGTATTTGATCTTGTTACTCTCTTATGAGGATTAAGGTAATACAGATTGAAATATTTTAGTGATCAGCACCAAAACCAAGTTTTACTTACATAAACATTCTGAAATGAGAATATTTATTAGGTACAAATTGGTTTGGTCATGAAAAAGCTTAATTAGCAAAACGTTTGATGCCTTTATATTCAACACAAAGCACTGCTGTTTTGAGTCCCTAATTCTTAAGTCACCTTAGAAACAAGAGGTAATGTGCAAAAAGATTACTAATAGTGTAGCATTCATCTATCATTAAGTCCATAAAGAGAAACTCCCTAGGGTGTTTGTGAAAATATGTTGCATTTTAATTTAAAAGTTCTGCTTTCATGAGGAGTTTTGGTTGGGTTGGCTTTTTTTTACCAGGTGTGTATTTTGTGGCTTTGTGATCTTTTTTTAAACCATTTTCTTTTGCACTCTTCTATCACCTATTAAACCACACACAAAACAAACACTCCAATGACAGGAAAGGAAAAAAACAATGTAAGGCAACAAATACCCACCAAGATAAGAAGCACCTAAAGGGTCCCTCGCTGTCTGGAAAAGGACTGGTTCATGAACAGAAGGCGTAGCTACATCCACTGTTGTCCATGCCACACTGTGGGAAGACCCACAAGCAACTCGGGTGATTTTCTGGCCTTCCAAGCCCTGGACAAGAGTGGGTTTTCTATTGACTGTAGTAGTTCCATTGCCTTGTTGTCCATGGTCATTGTCACCCCAAGCATAAACCTGCCAGGAAAAATTCCCATGTATTATTTAGCTTCAATGCTTACCTCATTTAAATGCTTTCTTAAAAATTCCTAAAAGGAATGTTAGTGATTTGTGCTAGTAATCTAAGACACTTTAGACAATTTATTGTCATGAAATTCCCCCACTCCATTAAATAATGCAGGCATTATCATACATTAAAAGGAAAAAAAAAAATCAAAGCAGCACTTCATCAGATGATTCATAAATTATTGTAGAGTCATAATTGATCAGTTGATTCATAAATCACTCAATGTTCACAGTAAGTTAGAAAAATTTCAGTAATTTCACGACTATAAGGCGCACCCTTTTGACTAAAATTTTCCCCCAAACCCGGAAGTGCACCTTATAGCCTGGTGCGCCTTATCTGATGGACAAAGTTCAGAAATTTGCCTACCCAGAAGTAAGAGCTGCGAGCCACGGGGGGAGCTGGGAGGGCCATGGCTGCCAGGTGGAGGCGGGGCGGAGCGGTGGTGGGCACGCCCTGGCCCTGTGGAGACGGGGCGGCCCCTCCAGAGGCACGGCCCGGCTCCGTGGAGGCGGCACGGCCCCTCCAGAGGCACCCCCCGGCCCCGTGGAGGCGGGACGGCCCCTCCAGAGGCACCCCCCGGCCCTGTGGAAGGGGCACGGAGGGGCAGTGGCCATAGCCCGGCCCCGGAGAGGTGGCACAGAGCAGCAGCGGGCATGCCCCAGCCCTGCTGCGTACAGGCGGGCCTGGGGCCCCGCAGCACCGCCCCTGCCGGGTACAGGTAGGCCCGGGGGCCAATGGCTGCCGGTTTGAGGTGGGGCCTCGGCCAGTAACCGTGTGGGGGGAGCTGGGGGCGGAGCCTCGCTGCAAAAAAAAAGCGCGCCTTATAGTCCGGTGCGCCTTATCTGATCTATAAAGTTGCAAATTTTGCCGACTCCCCGGGGGTGCGCCTTGTAGTCCAGTGCGCCTTATGGTCGTGAAATTACTGTAATTGCTTAGTAATTACACTGGAGATCTGAAACAATATTATGATAAAGCTGAAAAATCTGTCCAGAACACTATGACTGCTGCTGCATTTCCAGAGTAAGAAGTAGAATACTGATAATGAGATAATAAAAAACACTAAAAAAGCTACTATGACAAAAATATTTCAACTCCAATACTAATATTTTAAATATTAATACATTTTAAATTACAATAATGCTTATATTTATGCAGGACTTATAAAAGTAAATAAAAATAATTTGAAATTTTTCTTGCATTTAATCAGCACCAATGCTGTTATACTTTCCTTCTTGAATCAAGGGAAGAGGGGAAAGGACGGTGATACACAACATACCTGTCCAGTGTCAGTCACTGCCAGACAGTGGAGTGCTCCCACAGCCACGTGCACAATCTTTTTACCCCTCAGTCCTTCCACAACCTGTGGCTTCCGTACATGCACATCTGTGCCATGGCCCAGCCTGAAGTAGTCACCTTTACCCCTGCAACAGACAATAAATGTAACATTCAGAATAACTGGATTGTTCACACATTCCTCTTCAATGTAGGTTCCCAACTGAATATATTTCATTTATCACTGCCTGAAACACACACACCAACTACCAAATGCTTCAAAACTGAATCCCAAAGGCATAAGAATGAGGATAACTGCAGCTCTATTACACTGTAGCTTCTTACCTCAATATAGAAGAGCATGATTATGACTATTTTTTATTTGCAAAGCAACTGGCATTACATTTAATTTCCTTTGCTGCAGAAACAATGCAATTATAAACACAAAACTCACATGGTTTGGTAAGACTTAGGTATATTTAACTAGAGAGGATAAATGTAACAACAACAAAACCTTTAACCTAAAAGCCTGCTTCCATGGAAAAAATACACAGGGAAATAAAAATGTTTTCAAAACTGAGTTTTTTCACATTGTTGGAAGCCTCAATATAGATTTTCAAGCCTCCATAATTTAAATTCTTCCGAAATTGTTATATACATAAACCGCACTAAAAAAAATAGCATGCACAAAATTAATGTAAACAGCTTAAAATGCCTCTACCAAGAATTTCAGTAAAGAAGAAAAAAACCCTGATATTTCTTCCAGCTATGTTTTTAGTAACCACTCACTCAATTCTTTTGTTCACCACCAATTTTTCTGAAGCAAGGTGATATTATGCTGGAGAGAAATATGATACAGAGTACTGTTATATACCTAAAGTTGTAACTCAGTGGTGATTTTTTTTTTCCATAAACCATTACAAATTTAAGAAGAATAAAAGTTTAAAAGCAATCCAGGTATCCCCAGCTGAAACAGACCCCAAAAAATCTCCTTGTAGACCTGTAATGTCCTGAAATAGCTGCAGACTTTTGACTAGACGTAAGTGTTAAGAAAAACTAGGGCAAGGAAGGAACAAACAAGAATTTTGGAATAAGTTGTTAATAATTTTAAAAAAAAAGAGACTGTCAAATTATCTTTGCTCTTGCTTCCTTTGTCACCACAAAAAAATGAAAGGAGAACAAGAAAGAAATACAGTTTCCAACGGTCACTCTGAAAATCAACATCTGTTAAAAATTTTTCTCCCCTTTAACAATAGTAGTAACTTATAAAAATGAAATTTTCAAGGATTTCCTCTTCATGTTATTCAGCCACAGTTGACAACACAACAAAAATGATTGGTTTAAGTCTACTTAGTTTTGATACACATCAAATAGGTCACAGTCTTATTACACAAGGATGGGGTAAGACCTTGATCTGATTAGTGCATGAAGTAAGCTCTCAGATTTTACAAAAAGATTTATAAATTCAAAAAGCCAGATTTGTGTTCAAAACAAAGCAGAAGCAAACAGGCAAATAGGAGAAAAATAAAACCATATCTGAGTAGCTCTCAGTGATCAACTCATACCAATTCTTGCTCCAAAGCATCATTACTCGCAACTCAGTGGCCTTCTGAGCAGCAACAAGCTGTTGTTGTGCTCCTGTGTTCCCAAGGAAGTTCTTCCCATCTGCTCTGAATTTCAGCTTACTTCCTTACTCTCCTGCATCCCTTCCTCAAGTCTCTGCTAAAGCTGTAGGCTTCATAGTCCAAGCTATGGCTCTCAAATTTTCTTTTTTCCTCTCCACTCTTTACTTGTCTCACAGTGACCAAGAGAAGAAACGATCTTCCCTTTCTGACACTAACTCAATAAGAACCAGGCATTCAAACAGAGTACAGCAAACAAAGCATGCTACGAGACACAGCGTGACAGAACGAATGCAGCTCACCTGGAAGAGCTGCCAGCTTACAAAAAGCACACAGATAAGGCACAAATGGGGTCAAAAAGCATTAAATACAGCACACAGTTAGCAAGCGCTTTGTTAATACCTCCTGGCAAATGTAACATACCATGTCCATACCACTCCTGACTTGGTGAGTGCCAATGAGAACTGTGCACCACACTCAATCTGACAAACGCCTTGGCCGTTCAGTCTTTCAATGTTCTGAGGAATGTTGCATCCTTCACTTCCTCCTCGGCCCAGCTTTCCAAAATCACCATCACCCCAAGAAAACACCAAACCTAACAAACATCAAATTGCAACGTCAAACAATGATCACAGTACTCCCATGTGCTAGAAAGCTTCTGGAACAAGATATTCCTACCTTCATCTGTCAAAGCAAGAGTCTGAGCATCTCTGCTTCCACAAGCAACCTGAATGACTCGGTGGCCAAGGAGCACTTTAACCTACAAAACAGAAGTAGTAAGAAGTTTTCAAAGAAATTATGTTTTAAAACCTTACAAACATTTGTGAAGTCTTATGACTCATCTTGGTCATTGTGCCCAGCCTGAGCAAAGAACTATCCAGCCATGCTCAGAGTCCAACATTGCTACATGGTAACTTCCAGCTATGCGTCAAAGCAGATGCAGGACATGAATGCCTATTTACATCACTTCCCAAGAAAGAGACTGGATCATTTTGGCCTTTCTGAAATAGCTTAACTTTCACAAGAGTATGGGTACCAAAACCTAATTTAAATCACTCCAAAACAATGTCTTCACACTGCCTTCGTGTTTTTTGTAACTTCAGCTTCATGCTGCTGTCATTTGTTAAAAATGTTTGCATTTCATCAGAAACAGGAAACATTGATTTTACCATTTTAGGCTTTAGCTGTGTGGTATTATCTCCATGTCCTAGTCTTCCATATTCACCAAGACCCCAGGTGTAGAGTTCACCACTAGAGGTAATAGCAGCACTGTGGGAACTGCCACAGGCAATATCACGGATGCGTTTGGTTTTCAATGCTTCTATCAGCCTGGGTTTATCACAGTTCCTGGAGAAATGAACAACAAAACCATTGTGTTCATCATGAAACAGCCACACAATATACTCCATCTGTTGCAATACAAATTGTGCAATGACTAACAGTAATCAATAGAATCAAGAATATGCAACACTTTGATTGCAAGATGTACTCTTTAGTAGCACCATAAATCCAAAGTTTACCCTACTTTAGTGCACTTCAAAGTTTATTTAAAGAATATTTTATGTCTATGCTGCCAAACTTAGGTGAGAAATTCAAAATATCAACTCAATGAATCAATTGAACAGTGCATAATAGAAACCGAAAACCAATTTCCTGTCACTGCCCAAAGCTGAGTGATTTATTAGCAGTGGACACACAATAAGATTAAGAGATGACACTCATCCCAACTTTGCTCCTCATGACAGAGAAATCTAAAGTAGAATTCACTGTTAGTCTTTAATGTGAATACTGCTAACATTTATTCTTCATGTGGTTACAGTGTTCTCTTAATGCCAAAAAAAAGATTCCACTCAGGATTTTCTAATATTGGTTGTACCAGAACCACTAACAAGACTCCATAAAATTATGCATGGCCTCTGGAAATACTGGTACTGGGAAATGGCCCAGGAGTTCCAAATCTCACTTTCAGTAAAATTACATAAAACATGAGGCAGTTGAGCAATAAACAGCAATATTGCTCTCATCTGGACTTCCCTTTTCATTAGTCTGACCCAGCCTTATAAACTTATTTGCTGTAACATATTAACCATCTGCTTTCACTTTATATGTGTTATGGCAGTCCTCAAAATATATCAGAATGACAAAAATATTTACCCATGGGTTTTGTTTATCAGGGTTTTTTTTTTTTTTCTTTCAAAATACTGTTCTGTGGGTACATACAGAGTAAAATCTGAGAAAATTCAAATTTCTCTCAAAGATGTCCTTCAAGCGGTGGAAGATTAAAGTATGTATTACTAAAAAGTGGAAGAAGTTTATTTCTGACTAACGTGTCTGTGAACTGAAGTCTTAAGAAAAGGCTATAAAATGATGGTTTAAATTATGAACTGTTACAGATGTTACAGCTTAGGAATATAAAATTGCTATGGTTTTACTCCTCAAGGCACCTCTGAAAACCATACCTTACAAAAGTAACCAAAAACTGCATGTCCAAAAATATGGAATTTCATCAGTGAAATTTGAAAATACTAGTCAAGACTTTACCCATCTTCCTAAATACTATATTAATTGAATGCCTCTTTTCTAAATGGCTGCAGTCTGCTACAAATGCTGCAGCATAAATTGGTATACGCTGTGGGGAAAAAAAAGTCCTCTTACAACACTTTTCTTTTATTCCTACTGTATTAAAAATCTGTTGTTGTCAATAGTGGTGGTCAGTTGTGCTGTAACATTCAACACAAATCTTTTACTGAAATATAAATTTGGAATCCTTACATTCGACTGAAGTGACCAAGTTTTCCATCATCTCCTTCACCCCATGAAAACACCTTCCCATCAACTGTTAATGCCATAGCATGTCGGCCACCTAAAATTGTAAACATACATTTGCATTTTTGAGCTCTCAAGCAGGCAGCAGCAGGTCTTAGAAACAATTTGACATTGCTGTTCTTCTACAATGCAACTGTACAAGCCTTTCAGCTTCATAGACATTACTTATTTTCTTTGGAACTTTTATGTGATTTAATTTAAAGTAAAAAACTTGTGTGACAATAGGTCTCCTGGCACATATTTAAAAAAAAAAATCCACCAAACCAATAATCACTCAATTTTCTATTTTCAGAGCTGCAGGAAAAAATAATGAGAAAAACAAACTCATCATTTGGAAATATTAAAAATGAAAATATATATCAATCAAATGCAAACATCAAAGTTACTTTCCAGCAGATAAGAAAACTTGTACAATCTAAATTCACAGATTTTAATAACAGAACCATTAGATTTAATCTGACATTGTATACAACAGACAGAATTCAATAACCTGTATTTATTTTTTAAAAAAAGAATTTGATATGCTAGGGCATCACAGCACCAAAGAAAACTGCCCAACAACCATTTTCAGGCTTAATATGTTACACTTATGTTTATAGAGATAGCAATAGTCAGTACCTGAGTGAACAGCCACCTTCTTTACCACATAGTTGCTGAGAGCTGTAATCTGGCGGGGAATAGGCACAGTTCCACTAGATATTCCTAAACCCAGCCTTCCATTTGTGGCTTCTCCACAGGCATACACTTTACCCTCTACAGTCACTAAAATGAAAAAAGTTTGAAATGCCATTAGTGTTTCACAATTTAAAATCTGTTTCTGCCCTTAAATAATTATATTCATTTTAAACTTTTGTTACCTGCAAACAGGCTTTTGGATCCCCCCGCTACTTGCACAACATTCAAGGCAGACAAGGTTTCAGAAAAGGAAGGGACTTTTATCTAGAGTAGACAGCAAATAAAAATCGTTACAATTCATTTTCATGTTTTACACTCTAAAAGAGACGAGTTCTCAAGTGATAAACCAATTATCTAACAGGTACTTTCAGATGCTTCATCCATGCCAATTAACATTATACCAGTAACGTTAAAATGCTTTCAGTATTAAAAAAATTAATACTGAAGCCGTGATAAATATAAAACCTGAGAAAAAAATGAAAGGCGATATGAACAAGGACTTCCTTTTAGTAAAGTTTTCTTGAGAAAACTGCAGAATACAGGAAAGGTTAATGCTCGAGGTACTCTATGGATACAATAGTATACTTTCACAAGATCAACTGGAGAAATGGTCTCAACATAATTTTCAGATTAATGAATGACCTTTTAAATTGATTAGGCATTTGCAATGTATCTCATCTTGTATTATATCAAAATTACATGCAAATGGCTGCACACTGGGCTGAAATTCCTATTACACAATTGCCAGCTATAATACAAAAAGTTCACTAAAAGTTTTATTTTATGTGTGCAAACTCTACAGGAATAGAATATTTAGAGTGCTACACATTTTTTAAACAATTAGCACATTATCATCTAAAACAAATGACTAAATGGCTGCTAAAAATCAAGCCAGATTTCAGACTACCAACCAAAGTGCAAATTTTCTCCAATTTTCCACCCAGCAAACATCTACATGTTTTAACACTAAAAAGCCACCAAAACTTACTCTTTGTAGCTTTTGGTAATAAACTGCAAAATCCTGATTAAGTCTGAATTAATTTTAAGTTGTGTAACTTGTATATTTTATTTTTCACTGTTCTTCTTTTGTACTTAAGTGTGAAAACAACATACCTTGGAACCTTTTAGCCCTCCCAATTGGTCTTTGTCATTCAGTCCCCAAACAAAAACTTTGGTTCTTATTGTAGCTGCTGATTCAAGCCCAGCTGCCTTCTTTCTAACAAGACTGAACATATTGAGAAAAGAAAATACAGTCAGTTTAGCAAATAGCATGATGTAGCATAGGCACCTTTTTACTCTTTTTACTGTATTTACTGATTTTTACAGGTTGGAACAGCTTCAGGACTCAAACTACACTACCACAGTGGAAAAAAACAACAAACAAACAAAAAAAACCCAAACAAACAGAAACAAAACAAAACCACACCATGTGCCACGTATCAAATATAAGCACATTAAGCTTTTAGCTCAGTTTCCAATCCCAAATATACTGCAAAAGGGGATGAGTCATACAAAATGTTACACCTCACCAGTGTGATCATCTCAGAGAATGTATTTATAGACAAAGGATCTACAGTAATTTCACGACTATAAGGCACACCCTTTTGACTAAAATTTTCCCTGGAACCCGGAAGTGCGCCTTATAGTCCGGTGCTCCTTATCTGATGGACAAAGTTCAAAAAAATTGCCTACCCGGAAGTGCGAGCTGCGAGCCACGGGGGGAGCCGGCAGGGCCATGGCTGCCAGGTGGAGGTGGGGCGGAGCAGGGGCGGGCACGCCCCGGCCCTGTGCAGGCGGAGCCGCCCCTCCAGAGGCACGCCCGGGCCCCGTGCAGGCGGAGCCGCCCCTACACAGGCACGCCCCAGCCCCGTGCAGGCGGAACCGTCCCTCCAGAGGCACACCCCGGCCCCATGCAGGCGGGACGGCCCCTACACAGGCACGCCCTGGCCCCGTGCAGGCGGAGCCGCCCCCCCAGAGGCACGCCCGGGCCCCGTGCAGGCGGAGCCGCCCCTCCACAGGCACCCACCGGCCCCGTGGAGGCGGAGCCGCCCCTCCACAGGCACCCACCGGCCCCGTGGAGGCGGAGCCGCCCCTCCACAGGCACCCACCGGCCCCTTGCAGGTAGCACGGAGGGGTGGCGGCCATGCCTTGGCCCCGCTGGATGCAGGCGGGCCTGGGGCCCCGCGGCACCGCCCCAGCCAGGTACAGGCGGGCCCGGGGGCCAATGACTGCCGGGTTGAGGCGGGGCCTCGGCCAACAACCGCGCGGAGGGAGCTGGGGGTGGAGCCTCGCTGCAAAAAAAAAGTGCGCGCTATAGTCCAGTGCGCCTTATCTGATCTACAAAGTTGCGAATTTTGCCAACTCCCGGCGGGTGCGCCTTATAGTCCGGTGCGCCTTATGGTCGTGAAATTACTGTACTTACAATTCCAATAAACTAAGATAATGATTTCTCTTTACTACCATTCAACCTAATTAATGTGTTCTTCCTCCAATCATCTCCAGAGTTATAGGAATATATAGGCACTAAGGTTCTTTACCACTTCCCCCTGACTTCACCAGTAGAGATACCTACCTCCCAGTGTTAGCTTTATCATCATCCTCTTCCTCATTATCAGAAGCCAGGAAAGGGACTGCAGCCAAATCTTCATCCTCAGCACGTATGCGCCCCAGTATGCTGAGGCCATGTATCTTGCAATCAATGCCAGAGCTTCTGCACTGCTTGATTGCAATTTCAATATATCTGTGATACTAAGAAGAAAAATGCTCTATTGACATCTTTTGGGTTCTATGTAACTTCATAAAACATAGGAAAGAATCAGAATTTTTGCTTGACTTAGTCATTTTAAGAAAATGAATTGTTCACTTTAAATGCTTCACCCCTAAAAAATTCATGCTTTATCATTAGCATATGGCCTCATTCATATGAGAAACTTCACTCTCAATCTCACAGAATTCATTATGCATTTCTCCTTGCTGTTGCTAGAAAAGATCAGAACTGCTATCCAGAATTATTCACAAAATTTAAGTTTATTGGAATGTCTTGCTGGTTCACAGATGTACTGATTTACATAAACCCCCCTAAAATATCTAAGTCTATTACAGTGTTACTTTGTGATTATGGTAAAACTTTTTAGAATAATTAACTTTACTAACTTGCCAGAAATACTGCTAAGTTAAGAGGAAAAATAAAACACCAGGCTTTAATGATCACAACAATGCTTTTCATCCATCTCTTGCAGTACAATATTTTTCTGTTGCACGCAAGAGTAATCCACACATGAACTTCACTTACTTCAGCACAATCACTGAGTAGAGGCACTGTGGTGTCTGTAGGATTTATATTGATTGTCTTTAGCTCTATAAGGTTATTTAAGGAATTACCCCCTAGAAAACAAAACACAGAATGAAAAACACTTTAGGATATGGCGTTTGTTTCACAAACAGGCACACTGAGCATGTTAAACAGATGATTACGTTAACAAAAACCAGATAAATACCTGCTGTTGGGTGCAAAACAAAAGATTTGACTTCTTACAGAACATACACATACCTGAAACTACAACTAAGGACGGCATGTAGCTGCTGTCTGCAGGGTCCACTATCATCTTTAGTCTGTGAACAAGAACATCTGGAAAAATCTCCAAGCGAATCCAGTGCTAGTGGAAACACAGAATTTTGTCTTTAGATAGCATTGTTATGACCACCATATGATTAACAAGAATACATATGCAATGTTTTTGAAGAAAGAATGGAAAACATCTCTGAATGGTACAGAACAGCTGCAATATATGGCAACTGGCCAAAGGGAAATGACCTCGTGAACGTCTTGCTTGTCCTACATCCAATTACAAGAGAAACAGTTGTAGCAAGCAATTTATTTCAGCCAAGACCAACACCACTGAGAACACAGAAAGCACAGTACCACTGGAGTTTAAATAATGGTTCATAATGTAAGTATTAGGTTACAGTCTGTAGAAAACCTGGAGTAAGGATACTTGGGAATATTCTCAGCATGGTCATCAATAGAGCATCAAAACATATTGAACAGATGCCCAGCTGCAAATCCTGGTGCCTAGGCTGGTCACAAAGCACCAGTGCAGGACAATGAAACCGGTAAACCATAAACTAAGGAACAATGCCTTTTATAAATTGTCTGGATGCAGGAGTCAAATGTACATTAGGCAACTTTGTCAATGACACTAAACCAGGAGAACCTGTTGAACCCCTCCAAGGCAGAGAGACCTCGATAGACCAGAGGGCTGAGTAATCACTAATTGTATGAAATTGAACCAGGGCAAGTGTGGCGTTCCCATCTAGGACAGGGAAATCCTGCTTATACTCACAAACTGGGGAATGAGAGGCTGCAGAGCAGCCCCACAGAAAGAGAGCTGGGGGTTCTAGTGGATGAACAGCTGCACAGTGTGCAGCTCACAGTCCAGAAAGCCTCCTGCATCCTGGGCTGCATCAAAAGAGCAGTGACCAACAGGTCAGGAGAAGGGATTCTGCCCCTTTACTCTGCTCCTGTGAGACCCCACCCGGAGCGTGCTGCATCCAGCTCTGGGGTCCTCAGCGCAAAAAACCCTCATGGACCTGGCAGAAGAGGGCCACAAAAGCAATCACAAAGATGGACCACCTCTCCTACAAAGACCGGCCGAGAGAGTCAGGGTTGTTCAGTCTGGAGAAGGGAAGGCCCTGGGGAGACCCTTTTAACCATGAAGTATACCAGAATAAAGCACTTGGGGCTTAAAGTTACCTTTCCTTGTGAACCAGAAGACTGCCAGCACTGCTCACTACCATCAATAAGACGGGAAGCCTGATTCACAGAGGATGAGACATTCAAATTCTTGACTATCCTTGACCAATCATCCAGTAACATTCCTCGTTGGCTACTGTGCCGTCTCTTCAGCTGCTTTCCAGAACGCCCACTAAACACGGGAGACTGACCTGCATGGTTAAGTGACACATTAAGCATGCACCTCTCAAAGAAAGTTCCTTCTTTGAATCCCATAAGCAGGGTGAAAGGAAATGCAACAATCCAACATTTTGAGTATGTAGGCTTCATTTAGAACACAGGTGCATGTCACATCGGCATGGTGACACTACTTAGTAGACAGCACCCGCGCTTAAAGGGTGTAGCAACTTTTTTTAAAGGAGTCTTAACTTTACAAGCTTTTGACTAGACAGCTATTTGAAAAGGTCCTTCCCTTTAAAATACAGATCAAAATTTATTATGATATGTAATTCAAATTAGAGGCCCACAGTACACGAATTTTTTACACCACTACAACATATGAAAAACACGCAAGTAAACCTCAACAAAAATCCCCTACCAAAGAACAGAAACAGAAAAGTTGGAACACTGGAAAATTCAAATCTTCTTCCAGAAGAAGGTGGTTTAGTGAGATGCAGATTTCCTCCCTGCAAAAACCTTACTTCCACTTCCATTCACTATTTTGTAGCATCTAGAAATCTTGATGAAAAGAATATTCTAACTCTTCTGTCCTACACAGGGCAAGGGAAAGGATTACAGATTCGCACCCATTCTAGTGGCACAGTCATATAAACTAATTTATTAAAGGAATGTCTTTCTTGCCCATTAGACAAACCATCATGCATACACAATCCATGTTCATGATCTCTAGGGGGGAATCAGGTTTATTTATTTTCCAAAACAATTACACTGGTAATGTGTAAATACAAAGAAATTCAGTCCAGAAATCAGCATCATCCTGCAAATACTATGTTAAAATTAATAGCTAGACAGGTGAATGGAAAAGAAATAAAAGGAAATGTCAGGTAAGTTTTGCATAACAATGCAAAGCCCAAAATTTTTGGAGCTAAAATGGCTGTACCTGTTCTTGCCCTAGGTTAAAAAAAAGTTTAACTTTGAGTCTTAAAAGGCTTCCCTCTTCCACCACACTCCTCTGGAGCCTCCATATCAGAGGAAATGAGGCAATAGCCATCACACACTGATAGGCAAAATAGCAGAAGAGCAACTGAGGCATAAGAAGGCATCTTAGGTATTGCGAGCTGCCCCTAGCACCATGAGGATTCCACTCACCTACATCTAGGCTGACAGCAGAAGGTAGGAGGATTAGAAAATTACAGATTTTACTCTTGGTGTAGGTAAAAATGCTATTCTGACATGTAGAGTTACTGATATAGACATTTTTTAAACTTTTTAACACGACAGAAAAGGTTTAAGGGTTAATATTTTGTTGTAGTCCATCACATGCAATTGTAGCAGTGCTATAAATGTTCATTTTCTAGGGGATCAATCTGAACACTAATTTCATCATATTAAGGAGCTGAAATTTAAAACTGTTTTTTTTCAAAACAGCTTAAATGCATTTTAAAATAATCTAAGAAACACTTAGACTGCAAAACTTACCTGGTTCATTTATTCTGCCAAAAGTATGTCGGGTGTTGTGCTTCCTGGTTTTAAAACACGTTTCACAAAAGTCAAAATCATCACAGTTTCTGCATTTGAATCTAGGTCCATTGATAGGAAACATCTGACAGCCATCACACCTGATTTGACCAGAGAAGAATAAGTCTATATATATATGGTACAAGTTAATCATTCACATGAGACAAGGTAACAGAATCAGGACAATAAGGATAACCCCTATACACTAAGATAAATCATCACTTACGTGACTCCAGGATGAATGCTGGGGACCAATTCCATTTCTGACAACAAGCCAGTCCAATGTGACTGTTGAGGAAAGTCTACGATAACATCTTTTCCATTGGCACTAAATGCTGTGACAAAAATATGGAGAAAACACAAGGTGTTACAAATCTCTATAAAATAAAGTTGAAAGTATTTAGGGTAGTTAGTATTCCATTTGAATTCCTCTACTTGGATTTCTTTATTTTTTTTAGAAACCATTCCCAAGCAAGCACATACTTCTAGGACAAATACAGTATGACCAAAATCTGAACCTCTTCAAAGAACCTGTGCTCCACAGATTACTTCAATTACATCCCTTACAGCCTGACACCAGGGGCATGCCACTTCCTCATCGTTTCCTTATGAAGCCTTCAAGTTACAATTACAGTAATTTCACAAATACAAGCCGCACCAATTTGACCAAAATTTTGGTGGAAACCCGCAAGTGCGGCCAATATTCCGGGGCGGCTAATACATTAACAAAATTCTAAAAGCTGCCAACACGGAGGTGAGAGCCCGCGGCAGCCCCAAGCCAAGCTGGAGCACGGCCGGCCCCGGCAGAGGTGGGAAAGCCTGGCAGAGGCGGGGCCAGCAGTGCGGGGGGCGGGCGGCAGAGCCTGAGCCAGCAGGGCGGGGCAGGGGAGCGGCAGAGCCCGGGCCAGCAGGGCGGGGGAGCCCGGGAGAACTGGGGCTAGCAGTGCAGGGGAGCATGGCAGAAGCAGGAAGGCCGGCGGGTGGGGCTGCCTGGCAGCGGGGGAAGCCCAGCAGAATCGGGGCCAGCAGCGTGGGGGAGCCCGGCGGTGCGGGGGCCTGCAGTGCCGGCCAGGGCGAGGAAACGCGGCAGCGGTGCAGACGGGAGGGGGCGGCCGGCGAGCCTGGCGGCGGCGGCAGCCCTGCCGGCCGGGCGAGCGAAAGCAGCAGCGGGGCGGTGCTGACGGGAGAGGGGGACCAGCGAGCCCGGCGGCGGCAGCAGCCCTGCCGGCAGGGCTAGCAAACACGGCGCGGGGCGGCCAGCGAGCCCGGCGGCGGCGGCGGCAGCCCTGCCAGCCGGGCGAGCGAACGCGGCAGCGGGGCGGTGCTGACGGGAGAGGGGGGCCAGTGAGCCCGGCGGCGGCGGCAGCACCATCCGGCCAGCCCCGCCGAGCCGTGGCGCTGAGCTGGGCCACCCGGCCCCGTCGGCAACCATGAGCGGGCCGAGCCTTCCTGGCCCCGCCCCGAGCCAGTAAAGCCCGCTCTGCCGCGATCCTGTTACTAATTGGCCAATTTGTGAAAGCTGCGCACGGATTCTCGCTATGAACGAAAGTGCAGCTAATATTCGGGGTGCGGCTTATCTATTGACAAAGACAGCAACATTGTCGAGGCACCGGAAGTGCGGCTTATAATCCGTGCGGCTTGTATTCGTGAAACTACTGTAATTCTTACATGAAAACCATTTGTGAGTCATCCAAAGTGTAAAAGAGAATTACAACAGGAAGCTGCACAGATGCATAAAGATTTTTACTGTGTGCAAATGAAGTGGCTCAAAAGCAGATGGATACACTAACAAAATGGGCTGCCACAGAGTACAGTAATTTCACGACTATAAGGTGCACCCTTTTGACTAAAATTTTGGTCCGAACCCAGAAATGCGTCTTACAGTCCGGTGCACCTTATATAATGTACAAAGTTGCAAAATTTGCAAACCCGGAAGTGCGAGCTGTGAGCCGAGTCAGGAACTGCGGGAGCTGTGGCCGCCAGCCGGGGGGACGCTGGGACACAGCGCGGCTGCCGGCCAGGGAGAAGCGGCGCAGCTGAGGGGAAGCGGGGGGAAGTGGTGAGAAGCGGCAAGAAGCAGCACCGCTACCATGGGAAAGCGGCGAGAAGGGCCACCACCGCCGTCCAGGAGGAAGCCAGGACGTAGCGTAGCCGCATGGTGGGAGCCGTGAGCTGTGCCAGCCGGCACCGGGCAGGCGGGAGTGCCAGGACCCACTGCACGGGGAGGGCGCCTGGGGCTGCGTTTAAAGGCTATATCAATCTCTGAAGAATGTTTGCAAATTGAGCACCTGTCAGTAATTCGTTACTTTGTTGCACACCACGCGGTTCCTCGCTGCAAAAAAAAAGTGCGCCTTATAGTTCGGTGCACCTTACATGATCTACAAAGTTGTGAAATTTGCCGACTCCCGGGGGGTGCGCCCTATGGTCGTGAAATTACTGTACATGCCTATGAATTCACCACAGACTTCAAATGCATTCTACATTCTGTATTATCATACAATACTCCACAAAACAGTGTGATTTTCAAGCATGTCTAGAAGAGAGCATGCATGGTTTGGAGTTTATTACCTCCCCATGCCCCATTTGGAGTACACATTACCTTTGACGATGCCCACGCTTCGGTGAGTAACTGATCCCCATTTATATTTGGGTGTGGTGACAGAGCTTTTCACACGAACTTTGTCACCTATCTTGATATGAGAGGCAGAACTCTGTGGTGGGAATCCTGGAGATGCAAGAAAAAATGTAAGGGTTTTTCCCTCCAAAAGTACATCTCCCTTAGTCTACCCTTCACATTTTTAGTTAAAAAGCAGTCAGAAGTGAACTCACCTAAAAGCTCAACATGGATATATCTGACCCAGTAAGTACCACCCTTTTGCTGCCAATCACACTGCACGTTCAGGTCATGCAATCCATCTCGATCCAATTTAATAACTTTGCCTACATCTCCTTCACAAACCTCCTCGTAGGTTCTGCAGCACCTAACCATCATCCCCACCTAAGGAAAAAAGGACAATAGAATTTAATAGCTCTGTAAAGGCTTTAGTACCAACAGAAAAGCAGTTTCTATATTCCTTTTGATCATCATACTTACCTGAATATTCTCCCTAACATAGACAGCATAGTCATCATTGCTTAAGAAATCAGCTCGTTTCTTATACGTCTGGCTCTCTGTTACAACAGCGCCACTTGACTGAAAAAAATCCAAAATGAATATGAAACAATTACATATTCAGTTCAGATAAATAAAGTTATTGGCAAATCCAACAAAAATAAACCCCTACAATTTCCCAGCTGCATGCCAAAATGGGAAAAAACTTCAACAGGTTCAACTCACTAAAAGGATAACATTTATGGTCTACTTGATTTTAAATTAAAATTTACTTTCCAACATTATTTATCAAAGAACATAGATGCAAATTTTTAAAAAGTTTGAAAGAACCTGCAAGTTGCTTTTATGAAACCTGATTGCCAAGGAAAATCAGAACACAGGATTTGTCACTACTCTAATCATCCTTGAAGATACACATTCATATTCCACTTCTGAGGACATTTGTTGGGAGAAAAAAAAAAGTGGTGAATGGTAATCTCTAACCTAAAGCTTACTAACTTTTCTTTAGACAGTACAATGAGACACAAAGTACTTCTTTAAAAAAAAGTTTAAAAATAGTAGTTATTAAAAATTACTACTGTCAAGATTTGATTAGCTTAAATTTTTTAAGAGAACTACTGCATTCCAGCTATAAGGAGAATTTTCAGAAAACTTTGGTCTGTTCTGGGTATTAAATGTTTTTTTTTCATTAAAGGCAATATATAGCAGTTTTTCACTGCAATACTGATAAAGATACCAAAAGTTTTCAAGTTAATTTCCTTCAAATTATAATGCATTAATTTCAATTACAAAACTCCACATGTGCAAGAAAACTCAAGTCCTTCAAGGATAAACAGAAACATAAAAACTATTTAATTTTACTGACAAGTCCTTTTACGAAACAGTTCTGAAAGTCAAGAGAAGACTAATATAAATATAAAACACTAAAGCTATGACACTCAATAGGCACTGTAATGGTAATTTTATCATCAGTAAGTGGAAAAAGTTTTTATAAGGGAAAGGCTAAGTTATTTAATAGACTTTTTGCCATTTATTAACTAGTTTTTAAGTCCTTTGTTGTAGGTAACAGATGTTTGTTTTTCAGACCAAGAGAGAGGAGAAGGGAGAACTCCTTTACCAATATTAGACTATAACATCAACTATTTTTGAACAAAGAGCATCTATCAGAGATACTTGGAGGTACCACCAGTAGCTCCAGTACAGCTACACCAGTAGTATTCTCACAAGTAATATATATATAACTCAGAAAGTATTTATGGATTATTCTCACTTGTTTTATGTCATGTCTTAGAAACACAGGGCCAATATGATCCTTCTTTCTGTTTTGAAAGCTTGGGACAGCACATTGTCCTTGTACTCTTGCCATTTTCCCAAAAAGGGAAGAAATACAAAATTTGCAGCTAGTTAGCATAACTTACATTTACTAAGTTAATACTCACAACAGGACAAGCAGCTTCAGCTTCTTCCACTTCTTCTGCTATTTCCTCATCTGAGTATTCATCGGAGATAGTATCAGCATCAGAAAGATCCGTAATTTGAACATCGGGGTGATCCAACAACCAGCCAACTAAGGCTTCCACTCCTAACACAGAAAACAAACTCAGTTTATCTCCAAGTTTGTCTCTGACATTCTTAAGATTGTATCCAAAAAGAAGATAACAACTGCTCCCTCAAAAGTACAGTAATTTCACGATTATAAGCCGCACTGAGTATAAGCCGCACTTCTGGGTTTCAGCAACTTTTTGTTTTTTGTCCATATATAAGCCGCACCTGATTATAAGCCGCATGTTACAATACAGAGTGTGATAAAAGGTATCTATTCTATCACCTTCTGTAGAGGGTGGGGACAGTGATCCTTATCTCAACGGCAGATAATCTGCTAATGGGCCATCCATTGAAACCAGGTTGGGCGTTGTTCTTTATCTTTTCACAACCCATCCTTCCTCCAGCGAGTCATTTTCTGCTAATGGCCCATTGAGTCCCACTGTGGGACTGATAAAATCACTGCATCCCATTGGAAGTTGCTCCAGCCAGGGGGAAGAACCCAACATTTCTTACCAAGATAAAAACAGAGGTTTTGGGACACTAAGGGAGCCCCTTTCTCCACTGGACTCCAGAGGAAAACTGGATTTCTCCACATCACCACTGGACCTTTAGAGGGAAACTGCACCTTGTACAGGAGCACTGCTCCAACTGAGCCACATCTGTCACTGCAGGAGGATGCAGCCACCATTTAATGGGACTGCTACCAACACCCTGCCTGACGGGATGTCAGGTTGTACTCTGACTTTGTCAGAGTTTCGAGTTTGTTTCTTTGTAGTACTGTATTTCTATTTTGATTTCCCTAGTAAAGAACTGTTATTCCTAATTCCCACATCTTTGCCTGAAAGCCCCTTGATTTCCAAATTATAATAATTTGGAGAGAGGGGGTTTACATTCTCCATTTCAAAGAGAAGTTCCTGCCTTTCTCAGCAGACACCTGTCCTCCAAACTAAAACAGCAACTTTTTGTTCTTTGTCCATATATAAACCGTATCTGATTATAAGCTGCACTTTGGGTTCAGACCAAAATTTTAGTCAAAATGGTGCGGCTTATAATCGTGAAATTACTGTACTTTTAATCACCTTGCAAATATTTTTCTCCTTCCAATATTATTAATTTTACTAAACAACATACCTGGTAATCCAGAAGCACTTCCAGAGGTTCCTGACAGAGATTTTAGTGCAAATTCTATGTTTTTCCTAGGAAATCCCATTTCCATAAGTTGAACTACAATGGGGAGGGGTGGAATTGGAGATTGCTTGCGTTTCTTCACTTTTGTGGGTCGGATATGTTGCACTGTAATGGGTGTTGTGGATTCACTAGAGCTGCAGTCTTCAAACAGCGGAGTTGAAGGATGTGTAGACTCTACAGCCAAATACTGGCACACTGCCAAAGCAGCAGCCTAGAGGAGAACAAATAAATCAGTCCAAGCAAAATAAGAATATTTAGAATATTTAGTAGGTTTGTGTGTGAGAACATGCATGTCTTAAATTAAACATTATTTGCCCAAAAGGGTTCAGCGTCACTTCTTTTATAAAGCTATCATTTAGTAAGTTTCAACTGGTATGTGAATTATAAAGAGTTATTTCTTAGGCTACTTAGCAGAAAACATAGACTCTACCTCAAGCTCCTGTTTGTCAAATATGGCTTTCACAGGTGATGGTTGCGTAGCAGCTGACAAAAGTTGCTGCAAAAGGATCATGGGAGGCTGAGGTCCTTCAGGGGACATATCTCCTATGTCAGGAGAGGCAACAGCTCCATCCTCTTAAAGAAAAACATTATTGTAACCAAAGCCATACTGTAACACAGTCAATCAAGAGACTTATTCTAGGACTTATTGTTATTTTTCACATAGTTTTTCTGCAGAGATACAATGCATTTAAAATTAAGTCATATGTACCACAATCTCCCTACCAAAAAAGCAGGTAGAAAATTTGTAAATAAACAACATATTTATTAAAATACACCTAAGACATATCTAACAGAAACTACTCAGTGGACAATGAATTTGCACCTTATGTCTTTTGAGTCTAGCTTTTTTGCAATAAGACTATTTGTAGGAGGTACTTCCAGGATAAACCACTCGATATAGACAACCAAGAATTTTAGTGATCCCAAAACCATGGTGTATGCTTTCTGGATTTCCTTCAAAATATAATGCATTCATTATTTGAGTTATTTTCCCATAAGGTACCTCTTGGGAAGAGTTCCCTTTAGGTATTCATTGTCCCTTCAAAACAGGATATTTTTATTGAACCAACTTGCTCACAATTCTGCACCTTATGTATTTAATTTTGTATTCCTGTTGGCATAAACATTCGTGTTTCCTAAATCTTTACTGTGACTATCACACAAAAATGTTCTCTCATCGTTAAACAATAATAAAACAGTTAATAGTCCTCAACATATGTTGCTCTGGTTTAAAAAAAAGTGTTACTTTTTTCTACTTTAAAAACAATGGCAAGAATAAAATCATGCTTCATTCATAAAAAAAACCCTGTAGATTCTTTTGATTTAAAATTTGGCAATTGACAAAAAACCCACAGAAATATCCATATAAGACAAATATACTGTTATATTTAAAGATATTGTATGCTTCACAAATATCCAAAAAATTAATACATAATCCAAAGGCATTGATACTTATCCTGAAAGCTGATATAGTTATTGTATTTATTTTTATAATAGAATGCAGGTAGAAGAAATAATTCAAATTATTAGAATTACAACTCCTTCAACTCCTTTAATATTGTGCTTAAGAAATTGTTTTTCCATACTTGTTTTACTGGAAACTGGAAGATACTTGAAGTAAAATCAATAGCCAATTTTAATTTTTGAAGCAGAAAAATAGAAGCACTGCAAAAAGTATTAAGTATTTGAAAGTTACTTACAAAGTTTACTAACTATACAAGACCTACAAATTTAGCTAACTCCAGTATTTCAAGCTTGAAACACTTGACTTCCTTAGTTTTCCAATCTTGAGTTAAAAAGTCAAAATGTTTTTAACATAGGAGCTTAAGACATACATGAATTTTAATTTTTAATCTTTAGAGAGCAAACTGAATTGCTACCATCCAACAGTCACAAGCAAGCGTTCCAGTCACATGCTCTATTGACCATCTAAACAAAGACCAGCACAGTCAGGTAGCATTTCAGAATACCTGCAGGATTTAATGCACACTCCTGAACAGCTGGTTGAGATAAGATCTGCCTCAGGGTATCCTGGTGAGAAAGTAGAGCTCGTCCTGCTTTTAGGATGTACAGTTTTAACTGCTGGCACCGCAGCAGATCCAGATCAACTTGGCCTATCGGAAATATTAAGCAGGCATTAGTTCTAGAAATCTCTTGTATTAGAGGAGAAAGATTATCATTCATACAACCTCAGCCCAAACATCAGTTCACATCTTAACTCACTATGCACTGCTCACATGAGTCAGTTTAAACAGCACATGGATCAAAAGTCTGCACAAATTGTATGTCTCATGGCATTAAAAATACTGTCTTCCTACTTTGCACACCCTGGACAATCATACAGCTGATTTAAAACACAGGAAGTGCAGTTATTACTTGGATCCAGTATTTTAAATAACTCAGTACAGTAAGAGTTCAAAACTTCATTTACATTTTCCCATCAAAGACATTTCACTTGCAGTGCAGAGCAATTCACAATCTAGTTACACTTGTCTCTTCAGAGCCTATTATCCAGTGCTGAATAAGAAAGCAGGTAAGGTTCCAGGAGACCCTTTTCCTTATCTGTGCTTGCTGATACTAGTATTTTTCTCAGAGCATAGTCATCTACTTCCAAAGAAACCAAACAGCAGAAAGCACACAACTGTACCTGAAAGACCTTGATTGGGAGACTTCATTCTTTGTTTTTCTATTTTACTTCCAGCCAGATTTACTAGTTGAGCCCAAATGGATAGCATAGGTTCAGTGAAAGGCAAGTTGTTCACATTAAAAGCCACAACTGGAAGCTAGACCAGACAAAAAAACCAACAAACAAACCAGGTAAGCATTTTCCTAAAATCTCACAAAGTCATTAAAAAATTTCAATGGTTATTAGCTGCAGAAGAGGAAAAGTAGCATTTGTCTTACTGCTTTTGACCAGGACCAACTAGAGAGGCCTTCTCTTCCCTACACATGCCTAAGCCTATGCAAATCATGGTGAAAAAATGGAACAGAGTCAGAACAAGAAAGAACTCCAGACTCTGAAGCAGACAAAGCACTAGGCCTGTGCTTTCACTAAAGTTGTATCAACCAAATTAAAATTCAATTCCAAATACCCAAGACTTTCTACACTAGTTAGCAAATCTAGTTAAACAGAAAGCTCCCCTCATCTCAGAGCTATAACCCACATTACAGTAACTTGGGAATTTACCTCAAGTCAAACAACTCCAGCTTAAATCCCCCTTCCTTTCACCTCCCCAGCAAATGAGGATGGGGTTTAAAGGTCCTACAGAAGTTTGCATGACAGCCATCTTACGTGGGCATTCAGAGCATTGTGTGTGTTGAATGTCAGTGTATTCAGCCAAAGAAGAACAAATGCTTTCTTCGGTCCATACTAGAGTTTCAAACCTTCCCAGTATTACAGCCTTAATAAAACAAACTTACTGGTTTCAGCTGATTCAAAGGGCACACTCGACATGTTCGCATGTCGTAGAACTGCACAGTGATTTTCCCTTTCGGGGTGATGCGCGTCACCGTGCCTTCTCCAAACTCATCATGAACTACTTGTCCTCCCAGTCTCAAGCGACTGTCTATGCCACCAATCACAGCCAAGACTGCCATCAGAGCTCCCACCTCTGGATTCTCAGTGTCAGGGAAGTAGTCATCCAACACAGCCTAACAAAGAACAATGAAATTTAACTGTAGGGAGAAAACATACCCTTCTATCTGCTTTAAAATACAAAGTTAATTACACATATTTCAACTTAAAAATTACAACACAAATATATATAAAAATAAAAAAATGGTTTCAATATTAAGCTTAATATTGTTTACAAATATTTAGTATTTATAATTTCAAAATAAATATTGCTATAAAAATGAGCTTATTTTAAAACGTGGAAACTACCCCTTCTGACTGTTTTCCTGCAAAGATGTGGGTGATGGAGGTTAGCTGAGAGTTGATGTACTTGTTTATGAGTCCATTCCACTGATTGAGCGAATGCAGCGTCCTCAGCAGTGCCACTATCTCTTCTGCTAAAGTACTACTATGAGTGGCAGTTAGAGAAGCTTGGGGCCTGGCCTTTCTCCTCCTCAGAGTAGACTCTGGAAAGACAACACAAAAAAAAAAAAAACACAACAGTTATGAGTTTAATGCACACATTTCCAATACATAAAAACAAGCCACTGAGGGAAAATTCCTCTACCTCTGAGTAGTGGGATATCTGAAGAACAAGTACTAAGCAGGCTCCCTAAAAATCCAAACAGTTTTTCCACAAGAAATTTCATGTCTCTTGACCTTTCATTTTTATCCCAGGATGGAAGTACTGCTTTCAATAAATGTACAGCAAGGATCTAAAAAAGGGAACAAAATTAGTGTTATTCTAGTCTACGTCACTAAATACTAAAGAAACTCTCAAACATACTAAGTACAGCATGACATTTTTAAAGTTTGCTTTCCTTTGTAGTTCTTTCTACAATGTTGATTTCTTTCCAGCTGTGAAGTACAATTTTAGAACACTATTTTGACCATTCTTTCATTAGAACAAGGGATTCCATAGTATACTGAAGTCTAAAAATTCAAGAGACATAAATTTAAAGCAGTAATCCTAAATATAAAGAAAATGTTATATTTTCCTCAACTAACTAAAAACTAATTTATGGACATCTCCCAGCTGTTTTGTAAAATACACCTTTCGTTTTAAGACAACTAAAGTCTATTTATTTTATTGCCTATTGAATTAATTCAGAAATATACACATTACCTGTCTCTGTAGAGAAGCAGCAGTGAAAGATTCATGCCCCTCAACAATTTTCATTAGCAATGTTATCCACTGAGATGTACTAAGAGTGCTGCACATCTGAGGCATGAGTGCTATGCTTCGAATGAATCCCAACGTGCACCAACTCCTATGCTGTTCTTTATAAACTAATTTATTTGGCAAGGAAGCTAAAAACAAAAATATACATATACATGTAACAGTTGACTTTTTCACCAGCTATATAGTTCTCTATATGCTACACGGGGCTTTTTTGGACAAATCAGAACACCAAGCTATTTCACTGTCTTTACATGAAATATTAATTTCAGTTTTAGAGCTTGCAATTAATTTTATAAAATATGCCTTTACAACTATTCTCATCATTACACTGTTTCCTCATTTCAAAGTAGTTAACAGCATTACTTCTGAAATTAATAAAAAAGTATGACACACCCAGTTGCCAAACACAAAAAGGTTGCTAATAAATTAATTGTTTAAGTCAACAATTCAAATCTCATGCATTTCTTCTGCTTTTACTGTTTATATTCTAAGAATGCACAGGATCACTTTTATTGCCTTTAAAAATTAAGATTTTACAAGCTCTGAAAGTGCATTTTCCAGTCTTTGGCCTTAAAAGGAGTAAAAACTAGTAAGAAAAGGTTCACAAACTTACAAGACGACAAAGTACAACACAGAAACCCACAGCTCAGTCAGACTGCTCCTATGCAACATACCTGATTTATCTATTGTTCCACTCTCCACAAGCATACGGAGAAGACCACACAAAGTCCGAGTAGCATCGCTTTGCATGACTTCAGCATGGACACCAGCAGAGAGACACAGTGTCTGCAACAGGTTCACAGTACTTGTCAGCATCATGGAAGTAGGGTGGAGATTCCTTTCAACTTGTTCTCCTTCTGAAGGGAGACACAAAAGGCAAAGGAACACATTAATACTGAGTTATTTTATTTCACAAATGTTCACAAACAATATTATGTGAATGATTTGTCATAAATATTTTCTGAGATGATCGGACATGAAGAAGATTCCTTACTGCTAACTCCAACAGCAAAATATAAAGCAGGTATTTTTCACATAAATTTTCAAGTTTTTCTCCAGCAGTACCAAGCTGAAAGGAATTCTAAAGTATTGCCAAGAACAGGGAAAAACTCTGAGTGTATAATTAGGCCATATAAAAATCCCACTTCAGAATTTTATTAACATGTGTTAAAATGTTTATATCCATATATCCATAACTGAAACTATTTCAACTGAATACTACTATTTCCTCTGACCCAAATGTGACACCATTTTGTCTATCTTCCTTTCTCACAGTAAAGTTATATTAAGAAAGATTCTAGTCAGAAGTGTATACCTATCAAATGAATCTTCTTTGATGAAACACTTGCTCCTGTGAAAAAGTTGTTTCATATTACAAGATAGCAATTTTAAAATTCAACTAAAACTGTGTTTCCACTTTCACAAATTTTTTTTTTACCAGAATCATCCTCAGTGTCTGAATCCTCTGTTGTGGGCTGTGTTGCAGGGGGTGGTTCAGCTAGTTTGAGATCATATTTTCCCTCCTTTCCCATTCTGTAAGAATTTGTACTTCCAGTGTCCCACTGCACTCTAATCCAACCGTCTTCTCCCAGTTCTCCAATCACACGACCCAAACCTGGTGTAGGTCCATCCTGACAGAAAAAAAGAGGTTCAAGTTACACAATCAACAACACTAATTCTTACCTGAAGCTCATAAAATAATAATGCAATTGCTCCTTTTTGCTGCTAACCTAATGATAAGGCAGTAAGCATTCAATGGGGTTTTAAAAATCAAGCATGAAGTTAGAAAGCATTTCACAATTTCCTGAAGAATCACCCCAGTAAGTTGCATATTTGGACACTCATTATTAGATCACTTTTACTATGTCTTACACTAAATAGAAATTGTCATATATAGTTGAAAATGTATACTATTACAGCAAGTAAGTTATTCAGTTTCCTGTGAAATGGTAAATTAGCAGAGTCTCACTAAAAGAGAATTTTAAACATCGCCAAAAAATGACGCTAAACCAGTAATTAAAATATTTTAATTATCCAAGGCTTTTGTGGTAAATGGTCAGAATTGCACAGCATTGCTGTAAGACAGTGAAGGACTGATAAAGTTGGTTGTGAAAAACGAGCTGTGCCTCTTGCTTATCTTGCACCTGTCTCCAGCAAGGTCTGCCCCAACTGAGTGACATCTGGAATGACACAGAGCTCTCATGCACTGATGCTGTTTCAGTGAGGCACAGAAGGGCACCTGGGCCCAACCAACAGCTACACTCCCTTCACCAAGAAAAACAAGCCTTGGTATAAATACAGTTCATTCAGGAGATAAGGATACACATAAAGACCTTCTGATGAAGGTCAGAGAGTCCCTAATGCTGCCTCAGTACATGGAGGAGGACCAAAGTTTATTCTAACTGTTTTGTCAACTGTAAATTCTGACAAAAAGAAACCTCATTAAGCCCTATTATTAACTCAGATAAGGAAAACATTGGATGTGTAATAATGCATGTATGGCCAAAGTCACCAAACCCCACCTATAACATGATTGTTCCATCCCACTGGGACAGGCCAAAATTTACAGTATCAAAGAGTGGCTTCAGGGGCAAAAAGGGCTGGAGGGGGAAAACTCTCCCTGTTCAAGATCTGTTGACAGACTACTTCTCTCTTCTTTTCCCAGAGAGAAGCCTTTATGTGAACTTTGCGTGTCCAACAGCGTTGGAGCACACCTGGGATATTAACTTATATACACACAGATGTGTGTGTATACATAGTGTTATCAGACATCTTACTATACTTGGTGTCACAAGACACACTAACACTCTGTAGTTAGTGCACTTATCACCAGCAAGCCTGAGCCTGCTTTTCTGGTGCTTCAATTGACCACACTACTTGTGAAATGGTATCGTGCAAGTCCTTACTGAATCTATCGGAGCTACAGAACTGCACTGGTAAACTGCACTATTTGTGCTTCAGTGCCCATGCAAGTTCTCCTCCAAACTCAGTCAGACTTACAATCCTAAACTGAGTTACCATCAGAAATTCAGCTCAGCTGCAACCAGCCCCTCTGATCTCTGAGGACCAGCTGGAACGCAAGGTTTATTTTCTGTTAAATTGCCACATCCTTAATTTAACATTTTTGGAATGCAAAAGGTTCTTAAGTTTGATTGATCAGAAACTTCACAGACAGCCCACTGAACAGAGATTTTAGATAATAACACACCCAAAACCTGTATGAAAAAAGTTGTACCTGATCACCCCATTTCCAGTCTACCCCTCTCACCACTCTGGTACCAATTTTCATCATGGCTGCCAGCTCTGGCCCAGAAACAGGGAGCTGAACAGGTGTCGTTTCCTTTCTTGATTCTTCTAGGACTGTGGCAGAAGCCCCATGAGAAGAGGCAATCATATCTTCTTCGATATTATCAGAACTGGGTCCTAACAAGGAAAAAACATGAAAGAGATTAAATCCAGCTACATGTAAGTATCTTTGTCACACATAAACTTACAGGCACACAGACTCTGTAATATTAAAGCAGTAACAAACAGGAAAGCTGACTAGCAGGTCATAAGTCAAACGACCATTTAGAAAATTGGGGTGTAATTGTTTTGAATGCCCAGGAATTGAAATACTTAATTTTTAATGGAAAAACAAGTGATAAATAAGACATTAATAATGATGACTCAATTGGGTCAATGATTCTACAAACAGAATTTTTTCGAAAAACATTTGGTGCACACTCCAGTTAAACACAAGTTACAGGAACAAATGCTTGCTATTACCTAAGAAAACAAAGAGAAGAACCATGGCAATTTGAATCATAGCAAAACACACCAGAGAACTTCTATAACAGAACAAAAAAAGCTTCAAGCTTAAATATACAGACTGGGAACATTTTTCACAGGTACAACAAATGAAATGGAGAGTAGAGAGTAGGTAGTTTTTACTACTTTAATTTTAAATTTTCTATTTCTAATTCATTTGCAACAATTCCACAAAAACTACATATTAACTAAAATTTTAGCAAAGGATGGCCCAAGGAAACATAAAAAAAGAAAAAGACTGAATAAAGGCAGCAATTAAATTAACCTCCTTCTCAATTGTGCTTGCATATGTGGTTTCTGTATCAGGGTAAAGGTAAATACCATTAATTTCTATCTTCAAGCAGCAAAGTGATTTTGTAATTTGGGTACACCAACAGATAAAAAATACAGGAGATTTGTAAAGCAAATACTTTCTTGCAAGTAAGAAGGAAGGACTGTACCTATCAGCCGCAGCGTGGTCTGTGTCAAGGCCAGCATGCCAGAATTGAGGAGGAGGCTCAAGGTGTTCGCACCGTGCTGCAGCGTCAACATGTTCAGCATGACCAGCAGGAAACGGGCTTGTGGAATAGTTCCAAGACTTGGTCCTGCTGGATTCTCATTAGTAATTGTTTGAAGAGGAACAGGCTGCAGACCTAGTTCAAATGTAATATAAATAACAAAGTCAGCTGACATTTGGGAGCTACAATAGAATAGATTATAGATTTGTTTGACTGATGGCTCAAATAAGTTTTATTCCCTGCTTGGCTTTGAGAACTTATAAGCAGAAGTTCCAAAAAACTGATTCTATCTAATTACTATTTTATTGATAAAATGTTACTAATGAGTAATCAATCACCTGTTGCTGGGAAATCAGCAATATACTCAAATATTGAAAAGTGAGTTTGCAGGAGGTCAAGGTGGGGAGGTTGGAACAACACACAGAAACAAAGTCAAACTAATTCTCAACACAAACCAAGGGAACTGATTTCAACATCCTAATTATTGGGAACTTTAAAAAAAACAAAGCAGTAATATTAATGTAGAACAGTTTTCTTCACAGAAAACAGCAACAAGATGAGATTCACCTAGTTCTTTAAACTTTGCATTAGCATCTAGCAAGATGTTCCGGACATTCTGAATAGCCCACGCATACAACTTTCCAAAAGTTACTTCCAGCAGCATTCTGTTAAACGGTGGGATCAGATCAACGTCCTTCAGACAGTCAGTAAGAGGCTCCCTTCAAAGAAAAAAAAAATAACAACAAAAATAAGTATTGTTTTCTTATTAAAGAACTGTGGAAGCGAAAGCAACAAGAAGGTTTACCCTATATTGGCTCCTTCTGGAATAAGCCTCTGCCATCCACAGAACATAGCATACTGCACAGATGGGAGCAAAAAATTTTTAGCTGACAATTTCAGAATAGTGTCTATTCCCTCCAGACGAACTTCTGCTCTTTCCAACTGTCAAAGAGAAAAAACAAATTGTCATACTTATGTAAACTGCTAGTAACTGCCATAATTATATAAGTGGCACATTTTTGCTCACATTACCTGTTTTAATAAACATTTTCTCATTTTTTCTACATCCACTGGCTCTTCTTTAAGTGCAAATTCAACAATGGTGTTAAGGAGGGCAGACTGTGGATACAAGCCTTGAACATTTTGCTTCAGCCATTTGTATTTGTGGACACCTGTAACTGTACTCAAAATTGGCTGCCACTTATCCTGCAAAACATGAAGGTAGCATGTTAAAACTTTTTAAACTATTTTAAATTACTGAAAATATGAAGTTATTTCATGCAAATCAATTTCCAAATTTAAAATACTGGAGGGGTCTGGGGGAGAAATGAAAACTTCTTCAAAGTCAGGAAAGATTATTTTAACTCATTATCTTTTTTACTATTGCTGCATAAAATTTCAAATGTGTTAATGTTCAAAAAAAGAAGTAACCCATCACAACATTTTATTGTGAAATAAAACTTTACCTAAGATAATTAATAATTTTAAGATTAGAGAAGGCATCTATACACACGCTAAATACTTAGTACAACCTTAATTTTAAAAATCATTCCAGGCTTCACTGAAACAACTTGTCATACTTAATTATACATCCCAAACACCATTATCAGAACATTAAGTGTCAAGTTATAGCAATCATGCTTTAGCTAATTCTTTTTTCTCTTTTAATTTTTATTAACAAAGTTGATTCAAAATCTGATATCCTACCTTGGGTGATTTGATTGGTATGGGCTTTTTATCTATAGGTACAGGACTGTGAGGTACCACACAAGATTCTTCTAAATCACTCTCTTCATTTCCTATTTTGGATTCTTCTACATCAGCAGATTCAGATTTTTTTGGCACTATAAAAAAAAGTATTATATTTTCATGCAGTCAGATTGGATTTTACATAATCACATTTTTAGGTTTGCATGATAACCTAAGCACACACAATGCTTTAAGATCTGTCTGTAATAAAATGGAAATGCAGTCTTGGTGAACTCTATGTCCAACTATTACCAAATTAACTCCGGTATTATCTGCAATATGCTTTTATCTTTAAAGACAAACTAGAAAAGTCCTTTTGTGTCTGTTCACCACATTAATTTATTTCCCGTTAAGTCATTGTTTGACTACATTTTAATAAAATATGATTTCTAAAAATATGTCACTTCCAGTGGAACGTTACTAAAACAAATTCAGAGGATCTGATACTGAAGGATCCTTGTTAATACACTGGAAAACAAAAAAACACGCCTCAACTAAATTTGTTTTCCAGTTCTTGCTGTAGGATCTGACACGCAACCTCTGGTTTAGAAAACGTCATGAAAAAGCAGCAGAAGCAAATGGCTTTGATGCTTTATCTAAGGAGAGGCTCATATAGCAGCAAACCTTGAAATAAGATGGATTTCCATTGTTTCAAAGAGAATACAACATCAATTCTGCCTTACCTCTTTTTTTCCTTTTTTCTCTAATGATTTTCTGAGCTACCCTTCGCCATCGGGGCAAGGAACTAAGAAGTTTAAATTTGGACATTATAGAGAGATCGTTGCAAACTGCAGGACGCAGCTCATTGAATAAGAATCTCAAACGCTCAATGACAGGAGCACAAACTTCCTTGTAAGAACGCCCTTGTTCCTGATGTGTCTACAAGAGACATTGGAAGATTAAATTATTGTATAATACACAATAAAATGAACAATATATAACTTTTTAATAAAACACTTCACATGAAAATTATTTGTAACGTCAGCAGCTAAGAGTCTTACCTTAATCAGTGAGCATTTTGCTTGGTAGACAACGCGACACACATCCACTACAGATTTGGGTAAGGTTTTGTGCTTTACCTGGTCAACTCCAAGGGTACCAGGATGAACAAGAGACAGTGCTACATGACCTTAACGGGAAAAGACAATGTTTGAATATGCATTTCCAAACCATATGAAGCACAGTTTAAACTGGTCCAAACAAACACACCACAAGCCTACCTACCCAAATCTTCATGCTTCAGAAGACAACACAGTAACAGACGTCCTACTTCTTCCACAGGATGCTCAGGAGGGAATGTGATCGGTGTTGTTAAGTGACACTGTTTACAGTATCTCTCTATTTGACACAAGAAGTCCTAAGAAAACACACAACAGCCTCTGTTTAACTTTGGTTTTAAAATACAATGAAAGGACTCAAAATAGCACAGGCAACATTTACATAACACTGAATAACCTCCACAATGTGAACTAACATGCCTGAGATACAGCACACAGTATGTGCAATTTAACACACAGCAACTACAACCCAATACTATAAATACCCTACATCGTTTTTCCTGTATGAATAGAGAAATGCATGACTCAAGGAATAAAGCTACTACTGCTTCAATCTCTTCATGAGATAGGTCACCTAACAAAATTTTCAATTGTCTTCTGATAAATCATAATTCATCATTATCACTATGCCCAAAGACTTACTTAGGGGTTTTTTCAAAAAGGAGCAGAACTCAGAGGGTTAGAAAATCTGAATGTATTACAGAAGATAGTGATCAATGTAAATAACAGGGTTTTTCAAAATATCCACAATTCCAACCATGTGAAACCTGAACCTCAAGTCCCAAAGGGATTTTAAGACAAAGGCATACATGAATCTCAAATATAAAATACATGTGCATCTTGACAAAAAATCTCCATCTCAGTTCAACTGGAGGTGAGCAGGATCTCTCAATGCTACTGAACACTGACATGAGAAGTAATGCATTACTAATTTTTTTGTAAGAATATTCAAATTTTTTAGTTTTCCCACTCAAAAATTCTGAAGAAATAACATACTATTACGCTATTAAATGAAATATACACATTTTATCCATTAATAGTGTTCAACCATTCCTTACACAAAAAGTAATTCTGAAATAACTTTTTCATTTGTTTTGCTATAACCTTCGGAGACTTTTCACCACCAACTACCACCCTTCAGAAATAGTGTCTGTGCACAGAATTACTGAGGGCTTACCTTCACAGTGTGATCCTGAATATTATTATCTGCAATAGCTTGGAGAAAGGGTTGTGAATGGTCACTCAAACTCAATCGATGTGTATATAGTTTTGATTTATTTGGGGTAGTGTTACCAGGTGAACTGCAATGGTCTTCATCTTTTTCCTCATTGTAACTGTAATGAATCTGACTAGTTTGCAAGCCTCCAGAAAAGATCGATGACTTCAACCATTCTAAAATAAAGAAAACATGACTGAATATTCTGAT
Organism: Catharus ustulatus; assembly: GCF_009819885.2. NCBI lineage: Eukaryota > Metazoa > Chordata > Aves > Passeriformes > Turdidae > Catharus > Catharus ustulatus. Next base: position 91,170,537 of record NC_046222.1, on the reverse strand, counting down.
CAAAGACTAAGCTATCAAGACTCAATTTCCTCTAATAAAATGCATTCACAGGCTTCAACAACATTGAGCAAGTTTCTCATTTGCTGAAATTTTTTCACAGGAAAGAAAAAGAGTTATTTAACCAAGAAATAATTAACTAACATGTCAGCCATCATACGTTTAGAGATACAGGGCCTTAGCAATTTTTATGCCATTAATATTGAATTATACCTTCTATTCACAAAACAAAGACACCCAATAAGAAAACAGCCAATACCACAAGATCCAGGCACTCTTAACTGACAACAAATTGGTGAGATAGGAGACTGCGTAGCATTCTTTTATATTTCGTGTTGCATACTAAGAAACTCTGAATTCAACTGCTCAAAATTACCTAATCCCTATTTAAATCCTGCTAAATTATTGGGATTTTGATAATTTTGATAGTTAATGTTAAGAATAAAGCACTCCCACAGAAGATACCAAGTCTAAAAAAGTGCTAAGTTTTCAGTTAGCTTATTTGCCCTTTGTCTTTTTCTTGCATGTTTTTGACAAATATTTGTCACTTATTAAAGCTCAAAATGACATCCTGCTTACTGGCACATTCAATTTCCAGAGGAGAAAGTGGTGTGCTCATAGCCAGGTAGGAAGCGTGCAGTCCGAGGAGAAGACCCAAATTCCGTTCTGTGTCTATCAGAGGTGATGACAAAGTGCTGAGATCTGGTGTTGTAATCACTTCCTGGTCAGGCTGCACAAAAAAAATAGCAATTGTAAGCTAGAGCTGAGCCCCAACAAGAAATCTGACAGCAAAGTAATGTTTGACTTTAGTAAGCATTTACGCATTGTAACATTTTTACCTCTATGTATTGGCCAACACAGAAGGCATGCATTGATTCCCGTGTGTCCTCAAACTGCAAAGCAGCTTCCAAAGCAACAACTGGGTCCTCACCAGCAAACTGAGCTAATGAAAGAATGAAGTAGTCAATAGAGTAGCTAAAAATATGTTAATTTCACCTGTTTTGAAACAAAAGTAATTTGTGTCTTTAAGTCAGATGAAAATTCTCACCAAGTATGCTGCTGCCAGTTAAAGACTGGGTTTGGAAGTCCTTTATATCATACACTTTCCCATCAATCACTGTCCAAAATCCTCCATCTTTGTTGTGGTTCTCTAGATCAGCCTTACGTATAAGTGTCACTTCCTCATTATTTCTGCAGCTCTGACCAGTAAAAAATGAACCTATCCATATAAAATAGAAAAGAGAATTTATCAACAGGAAATCAGAAAGGGGTTTTTATGAACATTATTTTAATAGTTGCCTAATCCAATTCTTTGCATCTGTTCAAAAGATGCTTATTTTTTTATATGCTCCAAAGTAAAAGTGGCTATTATTATGTTCCTGTCTACATATTGTGCAATTAAATTGTCTGAATACTGTGTTCATTTAGGCACTAATCTTTAATGTCACCTAGCATTGCCCATCTATATGACTGTTTTGTGTGGAGGTGGAGCAGAATAATCAAGTTTTTTGCTAAATCACTGCTCTAATTGCTTCTTCCTCTGAATTACTTGGGTTGTATTACTCACTTGCCTGCAAGGAATTTGCTGCATATTTAATTTCAGCTCAAATTCAGATATTTTAATATAAAAGAAGCCTCTCTTTTTGACCACAGACACAGTTCATATTACAAAGTCCCCTGAGAAAATAAAAATTCCTTATTTCAAAGCTTTCACATTAGTCATCCTTTGTATTACAGACAGAATTTAGTAACAAAATGCACAGATGTTCTACTTGGGTTTTCAGTGTAACTTTTCATACTCAAAATGCAAAATGATGTGAACTACTCCTTGAAAAAGCTGCATCTGCACCCTGCTTAATGCTACCTCCATATGTAACTTCCTTAAGAACATACTGACAGAAATAAATACTGCCTTATGACTGTCATATAATTTGGTTAATAAAACTTTGTACTGTGAAGCAGGATTCCCCTCCTGAGTGTAGTTCATGAATAGCCACCATTTTTATACAGTTACTTTATGAAAGCAGTCCAGATGCTGTTAAGTTCATACCCATTATCCCTGGCCATGCTAAATCCTCATTGTCATCTCTTTCCTTTCCAGGGGCTAAGTGGTTAAATCTGTCAAGATGTTCCAGCAAGCCAGCCAACAGAGGGATGGCACCAGCTTCCTGCATTAATCCAGCATTTTTACTGAGGAGCAGCACTATAGAAACCACCAGTTCTGGAAGAAGAATGCCTAAAAACAAAAAACAAACACAGAAGATACTCACAATTAGTTCAAGTTCCAATCACTGCATTGCAGAAGTAAATCACCATTAATATATTATGCCTTTGACTAGTGTTGAGTACAAACCTCCAGCCTTCCTCACTGAATTTTACCTCCTTCTCTCCCATTAACCAAAAAAATTAAACTGACTCCTTCTTAGCCATTTAGAACTTTCTTGAAAGTCTTAGAATTCCATGGAAGGGAAAGAAAATAGGACAACTAGTAAAAACCTACCTGTTAAATCTCCATCCACGACACAAGATACTTCTGCAAAATGCCTATGACTAGTACAAGCAATGCTGGTTGCCACAGGAAGTATATCACCAATGTGTGTGCACAGAAGAGCAGTGTATTTCTTCAGTAAAGAACCAACACCTAAGAGGTCAGGACCTGTATAAAAATAAAGGAAGAGCATAGAAAATCATCAATAGTTATATTTAAGAAATAGACATAGACTTCAAAAGCTGAGAAACTCTTCTGAAATTATGCCACTTGATATTAGCACTAATTCAGGAAATCACCTATTTTTAAAGATTTATAAAGCACTCATTTATCTAGATCCTATTACCTAACAAAAAAAATTTCACTTACAGAAAACAATGTAAATAAACTACTTTCAAACACTGTTCAGAGAGTAACTAGGTTGATAAACGAGACAAGAAGATAAAAATAAGAAACTGTTATCCTGCAAAATCTGTTACAGAAATATTTAGGAAGGGGTCAGAGGTTATCTGTTTTTGTTATTTGATTTTTAAAACCGTAACTTACTGTATGTATTAGGGACCTGGCCGACACAATCTGCTGGGTAAAGTTTGCTAACAAGCAGACGCTGAAAACGGAGCAACAGGTCCAGAGAAGCAGATCTCTCCTTGCTACAAATTTCCTGGTCCATGCAGGAAGAAATGCGACGAGCAACATCTTTTAGTTTGGCTATGGTCTGTGAAGCGATGTTCCTAAGTGATATAAAAGTATCATTAAAGGGGAGCTCAGAGTCAAGACAGTCCAAGGTTTAAGCTTTTGCTACAATTCTGCACAAATATATAAGAAACTTCTGCAAAGTTTATATGGAGAACTTTCACTCCTTTGCATTGCCGCACTCCAAATGTCAGTGGCTTTGTGGATGCATTTTAGTTTAAATTATTTGTAAAATACCTCAAGTTTATGCTTCCTGTCATCACTCACTAAAAAACAAAATCTGACAATCTTCACTGAGAGGTTGCAGTGAAAGCCATGACACTACAGAGCTTAAAAGAATCTCAGTACTGATTAAATTAAACGGTTGCCATTACAATTAAATGAAAAAATAAAATCTATTTCTTGGTAAACTCATAATTATTTCATGCTATACATTCTTTATGTTAAGTTCTCCTGTAGTTCCTCTGACTGATATGAAGCAGCTTTGTTCTCAGCACCCAAATTGGTCATGCATTCACAAGTCTCAGTCAAGAATTTAAAATCGAAGTTCCTTCCCTGTTTATAGTCTTCTTGAGGCAGTTCTAAACAAATAGACAAAATACTCAGTTCTAAACAAATTTGCAGCGATTCTCACACTTTGTAAGGACAGTCTTTCAAATATTTGTCCTACATGTGGTACAAAAACTTTCAGATACTTCTTTCAGAGAAAAACTATCAAAATCCATAAAAGCAAAGCAGTCTTTCTAAAACTGCATAATTTAATACAGAACACTGCTCCTTCGCAAACATAAGAGAACTATAGATAAGCTACAAGAATGTTCAATATTTTGAATTCTGAGGAGCTAAAAATGCTAGCAAGAGACTTCATTTGCTAACCAAAATTAACCATTGTTTAGCTGACCAGTTCACAGCACATCCAAATACATCTTCTGTACAAAAGACAAATTCCAAACAATTACCTTAGTAACTGCTGAATTAACTGAACTAATGGTAAACTTTGTTTTCCTGCAGATTCATAGATTCCAGTGTTAATAAGGTCTTTATCCAATGGAGTTCTGCTCCTATGAAGTGTTGATGCATTTGCTTCTTGTTCATCAATTTCTTTTTCTTTCTGTGCTTCCTTTTTTGCCTCAATATCCTAAAAAAGTAAATCAAGAGTAAGAAAACACGCAAACTTCCACTATGATTATAAAAGATTTTGCTAACAAGTATTAAAGGTAATAAGATCAAGTTACTTTTACCTACAGCAAAAATGAAACAAAATGCATTAGTATACAAAAAAAAATGTGCATTGTATATTCTGTAACAACCACATGGGTACACTTTTTTTGAAACAATTATAATGAAAGAAGAAAGTTGAAGGGAGGGATGAGGATGGTGAAGGTTAAAAAGAGTAAGGGAACCCCACAAAACTATGGTGGACACATGCCAGTAGCTGCTGCACAGTTCACAACTGAAGGCACATTTACTCTTGTATTTATAGAGGTAACCAATCCAGCCACCTGCAGAGGAACCTTCCCTGCAAAGCTGATGACCCATACCTGAATTTCTGCAGTGATAGCAGCGTTCAGCGCAGACTCTAAGCCTCCATCAGCCATCAAGCTGCCCACCAAGAGGTCAATCATAAATCTACGTCCTGGGCTTACATTCATTTCATTTCCTGAAACTAATAATGGAAGAAGTTATTAATGAAGTCCAAACGCAAGGCCCAAACCAAGAGGCTTCAGCCTGAGGACCGACCTGCACTGGGCAGGAGCGCTGAGAGCGCCCTGGCGCGCTCCTCGGCTGTGGGTAGCAGCACAGACCAGCCGCTCTGCAGCACCGCCTGAGCTGCCGACTGCACCGTGTTCAGAACCCCAGCATTGCTGGCCAGGGTCACCACTGTCTGCTTCAGGCTGTTCAGCAGGATGCTGCCCAGACCTAAGCCAAGGCATTCTGGATCCACCTGATGACTAATGGCAGCATGAAGCTGAAAAACAAAAAAAAGAGGGGAGGGGAAGAAAAATTTTAATTAAACAAGTGATATGAATTTGAAAGTCACTCCTGGAGCAATTGAGTAGGTTCAGTGACCAAGACAGAAACTTTCACCTGCAAATCTGTAAAATTTAAGGGAAATGTTGGTTTTCCTACATCAACCAATACTCAAAGATTATGAATGGTAGCTATAAGCCCCAAAGTTCTGAAGTAAACCTAAAGAATAACCTAAACTGTTTCCGTGTCACTGCATTATGCTAGAAAAAATAGCACATTTTCAACAACTGTCAGACACCAATTAAAGAGGTCATGCACTTTTTAAAGTGCTATTTAAAATTCATAAGAATGCTCAAAGTCTGAGTATACAAGGCTTAATTCATTTAGCTATCATCTCTGTAGTTCATTCTTAATGAAACCCAGAAGCTGTCAAGAAGAACAAAAAACAACCACTAGACACCAAATTTCAAAGAGTATAAAAGGATAGTATAGTTATTTCACTTTTTTAAATCAATAAAAGTGTTTTAAAGCACATTAAAGGTTATCGTTTCCATCCAAGCAATTTAGTGAAAACATTCAGCTCAATGACTGCCCAAAGTGTACAAAATTGAAGGTACCTGAAGTCTTAAAAGATTTAATGTTGCCACAGCCATACACTCCTTTTCCTGAGGAGGGGGCCAGTCAGAGGATCCATCCATTCCCTCAGTCACTTGTCTCAGTAACAGATCCAGCTGTTCAAATGTCATGGGGCAAACATCCACAACAAAAGGTACTCGCAAGCCTATTGACCACTCTGAACATGACGACCAAGCAAAACTCTATAAATGGAAACAATACACAAAGTTCCACAGTTAGTTATTTTCTAAATATGACACTCACTACAGATAGGAGTGTAAAGCTAAATCTTCCTTCAAACAGTAGATGTAGATGATGTAGTAATAGATGATGTGCAGGCACAACTGTCAAAGAGAATGCTCTACTTGCATCCTTGTAAACATACATAAAGCCATACAGATCTAGAACCCTCTTATCACATTTTCCAATGTATTCTCATACCCAGTCCGGGTATCTCACTATTTCTACCACAGAAAACATTCTGCTGACAACTTTTCAATTGTTGCATCACATAAAACAAAACAGGTGAATAGTTACTTCTCAGAACACCCAACAATGGAAAGCTAATCACCCCTTTCTGGTAGAACAACTGCACAAGATCTGTTTTTTCCAAAGCCTTCATTTACTCAGAATAAGGAATAATACAAAAAGTCATGTAAGCACATAGTGAAGGACCATGATTAGAATACAGAATTAACCTCAGTGGGAGGTAAAACCAAACAATTCAAAAATAAAACCTACCTGAGCAGGCCCACAGGCAATTCCAACAATATGCTTTGTGTCTAATCCCGGGAGAGCTGCAGGCTCTGGTTTAGTGATACGCAAAGTATCAAAATGCTGACACTGATCATTGCTTCCCCAGCTGTGCACCTCACTATCTTCAGTCAGTGCTAAACAATGGGTAGATCCAGCTGCCACATCTATCACTTTCTTTCCTGGTAGGAAAGTGAGATATTGAAAATACAACTTAGATATTGCAATCAATGACAGAAAAATAGCACAGGTAATGAAAACTATGCTAATTACAACCATGCTTAACTAGGAATGTATTACGGATGTCAAGAGTCTTATTTCTGCCTCAGTAGAGGACTAGAAGAGTACAGCAAAGCATAAACTAAGAGACAGGTAAGTACAGAAGCTTCCAAGTTAAAAAAGAAATCTTCTACTTTGTGTCCCTTCCACTCAGAAATTTTTTTGGGAAAGAGTTATTTAAACATCTCCCCATCTATGACAAGAGACTGTAAAGTAATTCTCACTTACATTATTCAACATATACAAATAACAATTTAAGGGAAAGACAGTGTATTAAAAAAGGTTTCTTTCTTATCTTCCCCTACAGAACCTCATGCTTCTCACAAATGAAAGAAATCACTTTCACTCTATTACAAAGAAGTCAAATGTCAAACATGACTTTAATGACATTATGTTGTCTGTTTTCATTTATTCCATTCACTTGCTTTAATCTAGGTTTATATTATATACATTTATTTGCATGACAATGCAAACATACTTGCTGTAAATAAGCATTTCTGTGAAGCCAATAAAAGAAAAGCAGCAAGAATAAAGAGAACACAAGACATGCAGCACGTAAAGTAGTCACAACATAGTGTCTTTAAGTCTGCTAAACTCTTGCAGGTGTAAATGCAGAAGTGATGGGAAACGCACATAATTACCTTTTTCAATGCTACCACCATAAAATACGACCGAGTACACAGTATCATCACTCAAAGTAAAGCTCATTTGTGTTGGGTAAAAAGCTCCAGCAACAGAAAGAGCTCTGGACTATTTCCAACTCTTTAATAATAACCTTTCAATAACCTTAATAATTACCTTTCAAGCCTTCCAGCAGTTTAGGGTATCGAACATGCTCTTCCGTCCCATGCCCAAGTCTCTGATTGTCACCTTTCCCCCAGGTGTAGACCTGGCCATCTTTGGTTAAAGCAATAGAGAACTGACTCCCACAGCGTACTTTCACAATGTCCAGATCTTGAAGCTTTTCTATCAACTTGGGAGTTTTGCAACCATCACTGCCCCCTCTTCCCAGTTTTCCATAGTCTCCATCACCCCAAGACCACACCTGGCCTTTAAATCAGGACAAAGAAAACAAAAAATAATTGTACTGCTTTTTCATGTAATCAAGTAGTCTGTTTTAACAAGTAAATACTTAAAAATCCAAGATTCTATAACAAGCATAAATTTTAAATTTTATTTTAAGAAAAGCAGTTCCAAATTAACTTCTAATTATTTGTGACAATAAGAAAAAAACATATTTGAAAGGTTTTCATGTTGAAAAAAATAAACATAAAAATGCAACATGTAACGTGTTGAAAATCTATTATTGTATGCAAACTCCTTCTTAAAAATGCATGAAGCATAGGATTTACTGTAAGCCAAGCAAGTCAAAAACTGCTTTATTTTGTTATTTATATGAACTTACAAAATGATTTCCACATCAAATGGGCAAATTGTCTGTTAAATCTATTTTTATTGTCAGTTTAAATCATTCAAGCATTTCTCAGAATGAAATGAAATCGCCATGTTTATCATGTTCTTTTGAAAGACAGTACTAAGTCTTAGTCTTGATGTAGGAGCTTAGAAACAGTCAAGTCATTCTGCAGCTGCAGTAAATAAAATTACAGCTCAAGAATGGTAAATCCATGCATGTCCACAATTAAAGCCCCATTTTACATTCTGATGTATTTGTATTCCCTACTTGCATAAGCAGAGTCCCTATGGTACTCTGATAAACAACAGAAGCATGCAAGCCAGAGACCAGCAGAAAGAGAAAAATGGATAAAATCTGGGTTTCTATTTCCTGTATGAGTAAAACATTTCCGTTTTTAAATAACGCACACACATTAAACAACTATATTTCTAAGAAAAAACTAGCTTCCAAGAACTATCTGCTTTCTAAGAGACGACTTTGGGGCTTGACCTCACAATGAAATACAGGTTTCTAATTTGTCTCATCCTAGGCACCTTGGTCAGGGATGTTGGAAAGAACTTCCATGCAGCTTCTCTTTGACACTTCCAAGGGGTTAACAGAGACAACTCTCCTACTCTGCATTCTGGCTCTTGTGACAACATGAGATACTTGCACTTACATAGTAACAAATAAAATATAGACACGTGCATGTGTATGTAATATTCAGTGGGTGCATTATACATTTACATGAAATATATATACACCATAACTCAATATATTTACATATTCATAAGGAACATGCTGCATATCTACACATGGAAATACCTCTGCAACATTATATACAAAATGCATAAATGTACACATTTATTTCCCCAGAAGGAATTTCAGCTTCAAATTCTTACAGAATTCAAGTTGCTAGAAATAAGCACATCTGCAGTATATCTTCACAGCAAAAGGAAGGCCAGGTAACCTTATTTAAAACTTCGAAGTTTTGTTTTGCTACTAACCATTTTCAGTAACTGCAAGAGTCTGAGCATCTCCACTCCCACATGACACATCAATAACTTTGAGTCCTTTCAGCCCCGTGACCAGCATTGGGATGGTCTGATCTTCACTGGAACCTTCAAAACAAAGTGGTTCTGTGAGAAGCAAAACCCAGAAGGCCCGACAGGTTCTTTTGGTTGGTTGGTTGGTTCTTTTTTTTTTTTTGCTTCTTTGCTTTTGGATGTTGCATTGTGTGGGTGTAGGGCAGTGTTGTTTAGTTTTGTTTTCAGATTTGAGTATCATGACTAAGCTCCAGTATGCTTTGAGATATCCAACAAGGATTTAACCCATGAAATAGTCTCAGCTTCACGAGGAAAGGAACAGAACAGAGAACATTACAGATTTTCATTCTCCATCCAATTGCTTATTTCCAGATAACTCAGGGAATGTAATGGGTTTGAGACAATCCCTCCCATAATTATTTCAATTCACATGAAGCCATATAAGGTTCTCAAATCAGCTTTAGGTGGGATGAAAGAGCATTTGTGACAGGCACCAAATTCTTCAGCAACTTATTTGAAGATACCACCTAACTCACCATGACCAAGCCTGCCATAGTTTCCTCGTCCCCATGTGTACAGCTCTCCCTCAGCAGTAATGGCTGCACTGTAGGTGCTTCCACATGCAATATGAACAACATGTTTCCCAGTCTGCTTCCCAGATAAAGCAGATATCATCTTAGGTTCCTCCAGAGGGCTATTTAAAGAGAAGGTGACATATTTCACAAAAGGTGATTTGATGAGTAGTTGATAAAAGGTGTGACATACTCATTAGACTTCTACCTGCAAGTCTTATTATTAGTCTGAAGTAACAAAATATAAATAGAGCTAGAAGCCAAAATTAAGTGCAAATCGTTCAGCAATATACAAATCACTGAAGGGATGTCTAACAACTGCAAACTTCTGTTTAGAATTGAGTTCATGCCACTTTTTTAAAAAATATTTGTCTATTCTTAAAAATACTACTGTATCTATATTACTGTATCTAAACAATTAATTCATGACACGGATAACCCTTGTGTAGTCTTTTTCTTGCTTTAGAGGGAATTCTGCACTGGGGGAAGACACTTATAATGTCTGAATTGTATTGATGTACACCCCCTATACAATACTGTTGTAGGAGACAGCTTTTACACAAAAGCAGGAGAGTTATGTCCAGGAAAAATGTAATAATGTACAACACAACTGCATAAAAAAAATAATGACTCTGCTCTGAAATGTCAACATTTCAGAGAAAATGTGCTCTGCATTCATAAAACCATTAATAAAAGGCCTAATAACACTGCTCATCACTACACCCTCCACCTAAAAGCATTTCAGAAAGTAGCATTAATACAGAGAAAATATGCAGGGAGAATGCAAGTTCTGCTCAGTAACAGAGTCAAGTGTCAAATGTTGAACATTGCTTATATATATAACAAAATAATCTTTATTATTAATTCAGAACACTTGCAAATAAATGTTATGATTATTTTTAATACATACACTGTATCCCCATGACCTAGTCTTCCACCATCTCCACAACCCCAAGAGAAAACTTCACCATTTGCTGACAAAGCCAGATAGTGATGCCCATCTGAATGTGCTGCAATCTTCACAATATTTCTGGAAGCTAGACTCTGTACCAGCTGTGGTCCCTGTAAACCAAGCAAAAGCAATATTCCTACAAAGTCTGTGGACATTTTCCATCACATAACTAGGTACAGTTTTCCTATTTCCAGTTTTATCAAAACTTTGCTCTCAAATTAATGAGGTGAAGGCATGAAGAAAAAAAATGGTCAAATATGACAAAAGCAATGTTTTGAAGTTATGTGTTCCCATTCTTACAGGTTTTCAGTACGTATGAAAATAGTGTTTATCTTAACATTACAGGCCACTTTAGTGACAAAAGTTTCTATTTACAGTATATTTTTGTTTGAGAAACTACACAGCTTGGACACAGTTGTATCACTAAAGTGAAATCCATTTCATATCTGCCAATTTCTGAAGTTACCAAGCCCAGCATATCAATAAAAGCAATTATCATTGTATCCATAACCTCTAGTCTGATGGAAATTACAGAATCCAAATGCTTTTCATTGAATCAACCCAAGAGACAAACACCACTATTTCGGAAAGTTCAAATACAACAGTACAGAAGGCTCACAAAAATCAGCATGTCTCCATCCACCCTCCTAAGAAATTGCAAATATTTAGAAGAGGAAACTTAGAAAATAATACAAATAGAACAAACTTTTAAAAACACATTAAAAACTCTCACCAGAGTATCGCTGTTATATGCTTGCGTATAAACTCTTCCATTTCTAGATAATATCAGAAAACGTTTCTCTGCACAAGCAACCTGTACGACACCAAGGTTGGCCAGCCCTTCACACTGAATTGGACCACTCACATTAGCATAATATTTCCAACCTATTAATCCCCAAGCAATGACCTCTTGCAGTGATCCCTAAGAAATAAGAAATTTTGTAAGTATTAAATTTTAAATACACAATTAATAAAATTCATAGAGCAAATTATTTTTTAAACATTACATGTTAAATATGTTCATATCTGAGACAGTCATTCTTTCCAATAATCAATAAAATCAATAAAATAATTAGAAGACACTGAAAATAAAGACTCACACTCATCATATTCAGTTCAGTCTGGTACTAAATGAGCGATAAATATCTATAGTAAGAGATTCAGAAATTTTTCAGATTGGAAAGTTTGGCATTTACTTTTTTCATTTTTTTTTAATACATCAGATCCCCAACATTTATAAAGTCAATTCTTGAGAATATACTCTGAAAAGCAGAAGGAACAGCTCAAAATAAGGTAGAATTAGCCATAGTGTGGTAAGAAAGAATGGTTCATAAACCACAAAATTGCACTCCAAGGCTCACTGTAAAAGGGTTCATGTAATGAAAGTTACCCAAGTAAGACAAATTTCAGAACTGAAGGTTATGTTGTGAGAATCAGAATTTGAAAGAAGCTTAGGAGCTGTTTTCCTTGCATTCTGAAATTCAGTTATGCTTCTACGGAAAACATCCCACTGTATTTGATATTGCATGCAATTACCTTATGAGATGTAGGAGAGCTACACTGTGGAGGCATACATGGGGTGGCAAGGCGGTCTAAATGGGCCATGATCACCACAGCTGTTTGTCTCAGATCAATCGCCAGCTCATTGTCCTGTGGCAAAGTCAGATACCTCAGAAAACTTTCATTTGGACTTAGAGGGTACGTCAGGAGCTGGAAAAGAGAAAAGAGCAGTCAGAGAAACACTCAAGGTACATCTATGAGATTATACATACAGATACACAATAAAGTTTAGACAAGATGAATATCTGCACAAGTGTAAAAGAAAATTAACTCTGAACATCCTTTTTTTACATTAGAAAAAGATTTGAAACATGAATGTTGACAAAATAGTCCGATTGCGTATATAATAGAAAGTTACAAGCATAATAAAATTGATTTTCAACATTTTATCAACCTCATTAATATTCACTAAGAGTCATAATTCAATTAATTTTAAACACAAAATAAGAGCAATCCAAATATGCAGAAAAAAGTTACTTAGCCACATCTAAATTCATTATCACATCAGCATTAACTATGAAACATAATGCTTACTTCTAATCATGCTGTGACATTCTTCCCCCTACCTCAAGAAACTCAAATATTCACAGGAAAACCAAATGACCATGGTGTATATACATCTTACATGGAAAACATCACCACCAATTTTGTTTTGATAATTTTGTGATTATTTTAGCTAGGCAAATGAAATTTGATTCCAACACAATGTCCCTTTTAAATAACCCAAGAATACATACCTGAATCTCTTCCTCAGTATTGGGCATGTCTTTATTACATATTATACTTTGAAATCTTTGTAGCAAAGGTAGAAGGGGTGCACTTGTTCCCTGTGCAGATCGCTCATTATCTGTTTCCCTCGTTCCGTTATCCCAAAGTTGAAGCAGCAACATAACTGCAGATAGCATTTGGCTGAAAGAGGGAATCAACATTTTCTATTAATAAGCGTTCCTAAAACCACTGGGTTAGGTTATCCATACAATTCAATCTCTACACTTTGAACTTCAGCAAAATCAGATGTCAGGGCTTTGTTTCAAATAGAATATCAAAATACAAAAAATGGATTTTGCAATATAGATAGTATTAGGTCTCGATAACCATTGCCTCCGTGAAAACGTGCATATATTTTGAGCCACAATTACTTTATTAAACCCAAATCCATGAACACTGAAGACTGTCAGCCCATTCCAACAGTGATGGTTGAAAATCAGAGCGCTCATGCTTCTCACCTTAGTGTACCCCTCTGCACTGCCAGCTCAAGCAATATGGCAAGTGCCAAGTGCTGGTCTTGTAAAGGAATGTTTCCTGGCCCTTTGGTACTGGGAGCTCCATGCACATCTCTATTTAGAAGTCAAACAATATACATTAACAAACAGGAAATAATACACAATTGCTTACCAAAAGCATCTACAGCACCCCAAGAACCACTAAACTTACAGAAAAATACCAAAGGGGTGATGAAAGCAGCTGAGAAGAAAAGCCCACACACTCCAAACTAAATCAAGTTTCAGAGGGTCAGCTAGGTTTTAAAAATGCCCCAAGCTTCACCATCTATCTACAGTTCTATCAAACATGCTAAGAACATGAAAAACATTTTTCACAGGTGAAATTCAAGTATCTTTAACGATTTTCACCTGAAGGATGCAGTTCCAGTATTGAAAAGACATTTTTAGTAACTACTGTAAAAAGCTAACAGTTTGAAGCCTATTTAACAGGGAAAAGCTGTTTCAAGTCCAACATGAGTGTATTTTCCCTCATGCACGAAAATCTGTGTTATTTTACTATACTTGAAGGGCACAATTAAGAGTGCACATATATAGTATTACCAAAGTATTCTTCTGTGGATATGTTTACATTAGTAAAACACAATTATTTTGCTAAGTCTTCATGCAGTGATTCAGACTATTCCAATTCAGATTCTTCTTAAGCAGCTAAAATCATTAAATCATATTTAAATAGCATCATTTCAGTAGTTCATTATGTTTTTGCTTTTTTGTGTAACAACATTAGAAAAGGAAGGAAATCTCTGAAATTTTCTATCAATCGCTATGTTTATATCCGCTTCTGAGAGATGCAACCTTGCCATTTAACAGCTCAAAAAAAGAAACTTACCCAGTCACAACAGACCTTAGGAATTTAGTAGCTCTTTCTACCACTTCCAGCCAAACAGAAGATACAGTCCCTTCATCAAAAAGGGATGCCTCTGGTAGAGCTCGCAGTGCATCAAGTGATTCCTGTAACAATTCACTGCACAAGTCTGCATCTTCACCTAAGGAACACAGCAAGAGTAGTCACATTCCCACCTTTACAGAAGTTAGAGAAATTGCTGTACACAGTATTATTGTGGAGCTTTTTTTCAACATAAGATACAAATTACAGACAAAGTTCTCAATTTTCACATGAACATTTAACTGCAAGATTCTGAAGAAATCTTCACCCCAAAAAAAATAAAATTCAGAAAGGTGAAAACACAAAGCAGCTCATTTCACTATGCAGTCACTGAGAATATAGCAGAACTAGGGCTGGTTGGAATAAGCTCAGACCTGCCATCTGATCAAACAGCCCAGACTGAGACAGGCAGGTTTAGTGGCACAAGTACACAAACTAAACACAAGCTTCACACTCCAAGATTTTTCTAAGCTGCTACTACTATGTAATAATATAGTGGATTGACTTTGTCTGAAGAATGAATCTAACCTTTCTGAAATCTAGCATTAAATACACATGTTTTTCATGAAATCCCAACTTACCTTCCTCAGCATAAACTATCCCAGAAAAACCCAACATTGATACTGGCTTGGGTGGCTTTGATCAGCAACATCATTGGGCATAGTATCACATAAGCACAATTATGCAAATCTATAATCCATAAATTTATAGTTCTATGCCAACTTCTAACATACACATACACACTTTAATGAGTCACCTGGCTTCAAATGAAATACATATTCAATATGCTCAAGAGTAGACCCACCTGATCTCCAGGCTCTACGCAGAAAAGCAAATGCAAATGAAAGAGCTGCTCGGGATCCAACACGTGCAAGTCCTTCCACACCTTTGCCTACAGGTCTTGAGCTACATAAAATTATGTATGAATAGTTTCAATATATTTGTATTACAATAATATATATTTATGTTACGATTATTTTGTATAACATATATTCAATGATCTTATAATTTAGCTATATGCATGCATATATGATTACACAATTTTTATTTGCAAAGAATCACAGCTATGCCTTGAGAAACAAAGTGGACAACATCAAAATGTCAGCAACCGAAATTCAACTTCAACCACTTCAAAGAAACAATTCAAAGTCCAATATCAAAAAGCCTCCGAGAAAAACATAAACCAGACCAGAAACCGGACTGCCACCAAAAAAATGCCCATAGTTACTCAAAGTGAAATTATGATGCTTTAGTCAAAATACACAAGCATAAAGTACTTCATGTACCAATTATTTACTTGGGAAGTCTATATTTTTAGCATAAACTAAGCTTGCAGACTTTTTAAATTTAATCTTTAATTATTGATAATCCATTCCAGCCATTTTGTCATTACTTATCTTTCTATTCAAGGTTCAACACTAAAAATCTATCCTTGCAGTTTCTGCACTTGTGTATACAGAAGAGAGAGATAGCTTAAACTTCTTGTAATATCCACCGGACTCGCATTCATTTTTGTTAACTTCCCAGAGAATCAAATTAACCTAAGTAAGCTCCCCTTTGTAGTCAGCAACAAGAGATTCCCCACCACTCCCAACACTGAACCACCAAGTCTAGTTTGTTGTGTTGTGGCATTACAATGAAAGTGAACAGCTTAGGACTTTTTCAAGAAGTTATACTTTCATTTTTAGCAATCTGATAGCTAAAACATATCACTGCTCTTTTTAATCAGAGTTGAAAAAAAATTTCAAGAGAACAGTCTATTCAGACAAAGATATCCTTGTCAGAACTCCAATTTCATAACAACCGGTTGTGATATCTACTTACATTCTCCTTTCATATCCGAATCTAGAGACAATCTAACAAAAATTTCCCTAGCCAAATTGCTTGTTCTGTCAGACAGATACTGAACAGTTTCTTTAATGCTTTATCTGATAGATTTTTCTATTTTTAGGTCTAGATAGCTATCCAGACATGAAAAGTCTGGATGATTCCTTACTCAGTTACTTCTCTTGAAATAGTTGCATACAAAATGCATAATTACATAATTTCTCACTCAAACTAAGGAAAACTATGTTCAGCTTTTTTGTATTTGAATTAAATAGTTGCACAAAAAATGCACAATTACATAATTTCTCATCCAAACTAAGGTTCTATACTCTGCTTTTATGTATTTCTATTTTTTAATTTATGTGCTTTAACTGAGCAACTATTGACAAAAATACATTAATGGTACTCAAACGATGTAATTTCCACTAGCACCATTTCTGAAAAAGGTTTCTCTAAGCTTTCTTACTGAGCAGAACAAAAGAACTACTTCAATAAATGTATACTTACAGCTCAAATTTGAATATGTACAGCAATGTATTACAATAAAAACCTACTAGTACAAACAGAGACATTATAAGAAAGCACTAGGCAAGAAGGAGGACTGATGGCAGGTGACACCACTTAATATGGTAAAGCTACTTCTTAAGAAATAAGAGGTTTCTTTCCCATTAATGTTTCACAAAAAGGAATAAATCACATTAAGCCCTCACAGACAGGATGATAAGCTTCCTTTGGCTTTTCTAATGGATTAACATGTTCATGCATGTGTTATTACCTTTTCTTATCCACAGCAGGCAGAGGAACACTACTGCTTTTCCACTTGACTTTGACGTTTTCCTGAAGAACTGCTCTGTTCAAAGCAATGAAATATCGTTCCAGGATAACCAGCCTCTGCTTTAGCCTCATAGCTGACAGAGCTGTCGTTGCAGTTTGTGTGGCTAGAGTTTGCTGTTCCTTTACCAGTACATGAAGGCATTCCTTCAATTCATTCACATCTGAGAATCAGAGAGAGATATCATTTTATGAACATTCATCTTTGTTATGTACAGTACCAAGAAAAAGAAAGACAAATTGAAAACTGTTAATTGACCGGAAGTCTGAACCCATTGAAACTCCCCATTTCTAAATTTAATGCACACAGTATGACATAAATACAACCATACTCAAAACAGGTGCTTAGACAAAGGTTATCATCAAAACTGGTTTTGTCTAAACATGTCTAAACCTTCATATTTCTTGTTCGAAATTAAAGTATCACAGAAAATATTTATGCTTTTTAAAAAAACAAGTTAGACAACAAATGCTTATCATCATCCAACCCCAGACTTCTCTTAAGCGCAGGCAAGTCCCTTGCAAGTCCCCACAAGAATACGCTTTCATTTTGTACTGATACGTTTAAGTTTCTCAGAAGCCATAAAACTGCTCTCAGAAGCTCTAGAATCATTGCCAAGAGCTGCTATGCTTCTCAAACAATTAATGACAGAAATTCAAGATGCTTTCAAGTACTATTAGCAAATAAAAGACCTGCCTTATGTACCAATGTTAGAATATTAATTCTTCTTTCACTTCACCAGACCAAGTACGCCACAGCCCAAAATCTAATTAATCTAATAATGGATGGTAACAAGTACAGTGCCCAAAACAACGACAAAAAACCACTCTAAAACAAAAATTTGGCAACTGTATTTTTATATACTCTGTAGCTTTAATTCCTAAGACAAGCATCAACAATGTACATTCCTAAAGGGGTTCTTTTCTGTCCCTTCATTAACAGTCTGATCACTGAGCCTCCCCACTCTGCTTTGCACTGCATTACTATACTTGTCCCTAAGCCAACCACATTTGTTGCCTGGCAGTTACATAGAAGTATCTTTGTTTTAAATGACACCTGACTAAGGGGTGTGAAAAAAACCCCCATATGTCTGCATATATGTAACAAAGGCTTGTGAGAAGATGGACACACTTCAAAATAATTACAAAACACCAACTCCAAAACCTTACAAATCAACATTTTTTTTTAAAAAGTGCATCCAAACTATAGAAATTTAGACACATTATAGTATGTTCTATGGTTAAAGGTTTTATCTATGGAGGCACAGAACTTCTTTTGCAACTGCAGCTGCAAAAAGTATTTCAGAGTTTTGTCCCCCATCTTTGTGTACCCAGGAAAGAATTCAAGCAGCCCTCTCTGCCACTGGATCACATTGCACAGTCACTTACAGTTTGCTGTCAGCCAGCACCCCTAGCCTGTTTTCAACATTGCTACTCACATTTCACCATTTCACAATTTGCTAGATTCCTTTCCCCAGGCAATTCACATCTTTCCACCTGACTACAAGGGATTTATTTTTTCCACAAGAAAGAACAGATTAAAAAATATTCCTTGCAGTCTAGACCTTTCAGATGAAAAGTGACGGCAGCAATTATACATCCTGACTCAAACAACAATAAATATGACAAAACCAACAAGAAATTTGACAAAAAGCCACACCATGCTTAATTTTTGCTCAACAAAATTTCCCGACAACGGTGTAGAGTAAAAACATACACAAAAAAACCTCAGAGTACCACAACAGAACACAGTCATTACTGACATTCCAGTTCCATGACCCCTTTAGGCAAACTATTCAAAGACATAAAAATCAGGACTTTTTTCCTCCCTTCCTGAACACACAAGTCCTATCACATTCTATATACCACCAGGCTACAACACCGAAGTACAAAATGACCATGCTCTCTTCTTCACAAAGACACTTTGCTTAACACTGTCTGTTTTGACACAATTTTATCATGCAGATTCAGTTCCCAAATTATAGTCTCATAGCTATAGCAGAATATAGTCAATAGAGAAAAAAGGAGGTACTTTAACACTTATGTTTGGAGAAACGACTCTACGTTTGCTGCTACAGAAAACAAGCACTGGGTGATCAATTCAGCAGAGTCTGTCAAGTAATACAGAGCTACAGCATTCATCCTTCATTTCTGCCAGGCAAGTTACCTAAAAGTGGAAACTCTCTAGAACTGTTTCTGAAAGTTGAAGACTTAGGTGAGAAAGCCCTTTGCTTCAAAACAACACACTTACAAAAAACCTACCATGGATTACCAGCAAGAAACACTTGGAGAGACCACCCACTCACCAATCCTCTGGCAATTACTTCATAAGGAACTTTCCCTGAAAGTCTGCAACCGCTACCTTTCCAACCACTTTCAATCAGCCACAATGACATCCAGGTGTTACATAAATTAAGAAAGATACATTTCTTGTCAGCAGAATTGCCTTGTTCAAGTTTAGGGTTTAATCTGTTTCAATGATCTCAGACCTAGCAGGAGGTTAGGAAAGCTGGGGGAGAAGGATGTGCCTTTACAACTAAAAATGGCTACAATTTCAAGAAGGCTTTCTACCAATATTAAGTATTCCTCTTGCAAATATTTTATATAAACTTCCTTAGTATTTCAAGAAAGCAAAACAAAGTTGATATACAAAGTGTAGTAAAGGATGGAATAGGTAATAGTATCTTTCTAACTCAGACATCTAAAAACCGAACCAAGAACTGTCTTGTTTTATTAAAAGTAACTCTATTTTTAAGAGATATATCTATACACTTCCTCACTTTAAATCCTGTCTTGTTCCATAAATAAATTTATCTTTACATAAAATTCAGTTAATCTTTCAAAAGATTTAAATACATCTGGGAATCGATGCAGTGAAACTCATTTCTATAAACCTTCAAATTTGAGCAACACTTGTTACTGCTGAACTGAACAGTCTAATGAGAGAATAGCTTATTAATAGCCGCGATTCAAATTTCATCTGAGAAGGTTAGAGGGAACTCTTTAAACAAAACTGTTCATATGTCACTACACCAGCCCTTGATGTTAACCATCCTTCGCAATGCTGTGCTTTACTAGACACTCTGTAAAGGGTGGAGACACATCATTTACCTATTTTGCACCTGCACTGTAGGAGCTGGAGTCGTACCACACCAGCTTGAATTCTCAAACCACCATTAGCAGAGTACTTGTTAACTGGCAGCTACAGTCAGGTATGTTGCTGGTTGCAGCAGAGATAGGTAAGCGTTTTACCCTCTTCAAGTTTATCACATCTCTCCCTCCCCTCAGCAAACAACACAACTACACATCTACACTTCTTAACTCCTTCTGCCAAAAGTTCTCTGCATTAGAAGAAAAACACTGGAATAGTTTAACCCAGCCTATTTGCCAGAACAGCGTTAAGAAGTGACATTATTCAGATATTCCAGCAGAACGCGACAAAACAGACAGGTGAAGACAGCAGCTTCTAAAACCATCTCAGCCACAGACAGAACACCAACCTGAAAAGCCTAAGACAGGTAGTAAGCCCAAAGACAGTTTGCTCTATTTTTGCAGCACGAAGAAATAAATTACCATGCTTTGTGGTTCCTTAACTCTCATTTTATTAGTTCTTTTAGGGAACACCTCATGCTCATCACAGATAAATTAGGCACCTTAAAAATGCCAATAACAGACTGAAGTAAGGTTGACTCACAAACTTTAGTAACAGCAAATATAGATGTTACAGTGTGGAGAGATTTCATAGTGGAAACACATTTCAAGCAGAATTTGGCATAAATCTAATAATGAGTACACATTCCTGTCACCAGCAGAACTAATGCGCTCTAATTTCCTAGAGAATTTCATATTTTGTCTTCTCTTTCCCCTTCCACTACACACTATTTCCACTGGACAAAGAGGAGACAAAGGATGCAGTTGGTTTGGCTTAAAAGGCTTCTAATATCCCTTCAAAACTCTAGAATGAGTAAATTCAAAAGTTGGAGGGGAAGGACAAAAATGCTATCACATACACATAATTTCCTTCAGAAACAAAATCAAAATAGACTTTCAATGTTATTTCATACCAACAAAGAATATAATGCCTAAAGGGCATTTAGCTTTTAGCTTTCTGCTCCCATGTTCAAGAGATGAACATCAGACTTCACCTTAGTAGTATTCAGCAGGAGAAATAGTGATCAGCTAGCTGCATGTGCATTCAGAAAGCATCTCATTTTGTGGCTGGGTGCAGGACAGTGAAACATCTGGAGGGGAAGCCTTATAAGAAGCAGCTAAGAACACTTGGTTTTTTCAGCCTGGAAGAGATTGAGGGGAGACCTCATTGTGGTCTTCAAAAGCTCTGTTAGGGGAAGTGGAGGGTACTCATCTTTCACTCTTGTGATAAGTGACAGGACTCAAGGATATGGCATAAAACTGAGTCAGGAGAGGTTTAGGCTGAAAAAAGTTTTTCACTCAGAGAATGGTTGGGCACTGCACTTCCTCAGGGAAATGGTTACAGCACTCAAACCAGTTTGTGTGAGTGCAAGAAGTGCTTGGGCAATGCTCTCAGGCACATGGTGTGACTATTGGGGTGTCCTGGCCAGGGCCAGGAGTTGGACTCAATGATCCTCACAGCTCTCTTCCAACTCACCATATTCTACGATTCTGTAATTTTCAAAGTTTTAGACCATCAGTAAAACTTGTTTAAATTGATGTTCTAATACTCATGCATGGAACAAAATAGCAAGAATTTAAATTCCTGTCTGTGTGTAAATATACACCCTACACCCATAAGGAGTGTTATGTGTTCAACACCAAATAGATACTTGGAGCTAGGCAAGTGGTTTCAAACTAGGGTAGAGGGAACATGATGACTCAGCATTCCCAAATCTAAACTTGAAATTATGAATCAAGAAATTTGCTAAAAGCAAAAAATATCTCAAAGAAGTCTAACAGAAGGGCTTTTTCAATGCCATGACTACTTTTTAATTACTTCTGTACCCAGTGTAAATTTAGATTTAGTCATGTAACTAAAACCCCCTTACAGGATGAAGTTCTGCCTATCTCCTTCTCTCCCAACACAAATACAAGTGAATACAAGAATACAAGTGCACTTGGCAATGACAGGTATCTCAACAATCTCACTGAAGTCACATGGTTAATTTTAACCTTGCCTCAAGTAGCGCCTATAAAGCATTTCTTCATGCAATCAGCTCTACTAAAAATATCAGAAAAATAAGATGCAACACTGTCTGTGAACAGCTTGATTCAAGCATATTATGACTAAGGAAAAGAAGCCCAAGAAGATAAAATACAGCTCAATTTTCTGTAGGCTTTGAAAAACCACTTCAAAGAGTTTCCTCTTGTTTTTCCCCATACCGAAGGCTGAACACCTGGACCTCAGATCATGTAATAATGTTAAAACCTAAATATCTTCAGAGAAGAAAACTGATGAAGGTAGTAAACCAGAATGTTTAGGAGGAATCATAGGAACTGCTCTATGAATGTACTCAGCTTGGTATGAATAGAATAGGCAGAAGGTTTTTCAAGGGAGTATTCATGTGAAAAATGAATAGTTTAATAGTGGTATAACGAAAGAACTGAATATTAAATGGAAGAACACTAAGATGCAAAAGAGGAAAAAAAAACAAATAATGACTTACACAGGTATTTATTATCTTACGTATTTTCACAGTATTTGGAATAGTAAGACCCTTACCAAAATTAAAAATGGAAAAAAGGAAAAAGAAAAAACTATGATGTCTTTGCCATGTTGTGACAGCACAGTGATCTCAGCATAGATGAGACCTAGAGAAAGCATTTTGCTTCTCTGAATTTGTGCCAGGACGACAAAACAAGCTTGAAGTTGAGGGGCACATGAAGTACTCTTTCTCAACACATTTAATGAGCAGGTTTTTCTCTGTGTTCTCACAATCTCTTAGCTCTCGTGGGGGAGGGGTGTCACAAGGCCCACTGACCTAGATTAGCCTGTTGAAGTTCAAGATCCTCCACACTTAGCAAAATAAGATTGTATTACAGCACTTCTAAAGCATACAGTGTCTAATATCTAGTTACTATTTTCATAATGTAAGGCCATAAATCATTAAACTCAGTAGAAATACTTCAGTGTAAGGACCTGAAACACTAAATGCCTCTTCAGTTCTTCTTATATCTTCAAATCTCCATCACTGAATTATACCTTACTAGTAAAGGAATATAAACCGCAAATGAAGATATAGTAAGTCTTTAATTCTTACTTGATCAGCAATGTATTCAAGAAACAATTCTCCTTTTTAAAAGCTTCTTCACGGTTTTGACAAAAAAATGTTTAAAAGTTTCTTTTTTGAAGGATAACAGAAGTGCATAAAACAGTTCTCTTTGTATAAAACATTAACAGAACATATCAAAATGGAAGTGATGGTGTATAGTTTTTTCAAAATAAATTACCAAGCCACAAAAACTAGGATGGCTCAAAAGGCAGCTGTTAGCTATATTCCTGACAAACGCAAAACAAAAATTAATAAGATAACCTACAATCATGAACAAAAGCCACACTTGTGGTTTATTTATACAATAAATATACTGTATAAATAAACCACAAGTGTGTTCATATCACTGTTTGAGATTTTTGTCACAGTTAGGTGATATAAACTTCATGTACAAACGGTAACAGAGACCAAGGAATAAAAATTTATTTCTGACAAATTATGAAGTCTTCACATGTTATTCCTAGAATAAGAATCCATATATGTGGCAATAAACCACACTGTATATAAACACTAAAACTAGACAGAAAGCCATTTCTTTCTGAAAACTCCCAACACACATATATCCTTTTTATTCTGAAAAACTGTTTTTTCCATTTTTTAAAAAATAATTGGAAGATGAGTTTAAAGGCCAAGTCTCGTCCCAAACACTTTGGTCAGCTGGAAGAAATCTGGTAAGATTTTTGACATTTAGATTACCATTCTGTAAAATAGTTTATTTTACTTTTCAGCATAAGAATATAAGACACAAAAAATGTGACCCTCAGCTCACATCTCTCCAACACATTTAATTGTCACTCCCTCTTCCACTGTAGTGGCAATTCTTATCATTCCTAATATACTGCAAGATTCTGTCCCACTACCAGAGTGACAGCAAATCCATCTGTTCTCTTGCCCTTAAGGAAAGGGAGCAAACAGGCTGGCACAGAGCAGAGGACAGCAGGCTGGCAGCTGACCTGTGGCTCAACAGAAACAAGTATCTCCCCCAGCAAACACAGCTACACAGATGCAGATTCTGGCACTGAAGAGATAATACTTTTCCCAGGGATCTTCAAGTGTTTCTGGGTGAGGGGAAAGGACAAGTGGCACAGCAGATGTCTCTGAAGTTTGTACATGCCAACATCTGAATCGGGCAACATCATGTACTAGGAACTGTAAAATAAACTACTGAACTGAGGCTTCTTCTGATCTGCTATTTTTAAACACAGACAATTTTAGACAATGAACTGCTGCTCTACAGTAACAAACAGAACTTCAACTGGCTTCAATATCAAAAGTAGTATTTTATAGACCCCTATACAAAGAAGTGAACACACAAACTGCTTTTCCACTGCCACCACAGGTGCAATTACTGTCAGCAAAGGTCAGGAAAAACAGTTAACTGAACTAACCATTTCAACCTTCCTCCCATGATTCACACAAACCTATCTACTAGAACATGAAACCAAAGAAAAATCACCTATTAAACCATTATTGCCTGCAGAAAATTCAGGGTTTAGAAACTAAGCAATTTCTTTATAATGTCTGCAACTGAAAATAAATGTTCTGAAGACACTGGAAATTTTCACTGGGTAACTTCATTTATTCCAAGTCAGTCTACCATGCCTTCAAGCAGCCTGAAGGGGCAAATTGACTCTTCAAGTAAAGAGTCTAATTAAACCTGAAATTAAACACAGTAAACATTTAATTTCAACCACAGTTAACCACTTAACCAACTTATTTCACTAACCTAACAGATGCATCTGTCAGCAGGTACATTTGATACAAATACTTTCTGATGCTCCAAAAGCAGTAATCAAAACAGAATATGTAATATCAGTGACAATGACCAAAACAGCTGTAATACCTGGTTGTTTACCCCACACCCAACTCTCAACAATGGATTTGGCCCTGTAAGTGGGCAGTGGAGTCTCTTCTTCATCTTTCTTTTCTTTGTCATTTTGCTCTTCTTTCTTTGATGCAGTTTGGCATTCAGTGCTATCATCTAAAGAAAACAAAAGGGAGGGGGGAAAAAAGACCAGTTAAGCTACCTTCAATTCATGTTGGAATTCAGGTCTAGATTAGAAATGCAAAGGTGAAATCCCCAGTCCACAAGCTTACAGAAATATTGTCAATCATTAAGAACATGGTGGAGGGAAATAGTATTTTACCATTTAACTGTCACAGGTGCTGGGTCTCATATTACATTTCGTAAGACAGTGACCTTACAATCCAGAAATCACCTCTGTAACCTTCTCAGGATGATGAGCATTTAATATAGATAACATCATGTAAGAATTGCAAAGGATTTGCAATACACAGTACTGCAAAGGAGGCCCTTGAAGTCAGACTGTGCTCCCAACTACCCGTATTGCTGCAGTATTTATTTGGTTTCATATTCCATTTCCAACAGAACAAAAAAAGACAGCAATAGCCTTAATTTCAAAATCAAGGAGAGCTATATATTGACTTTTACACTAATTTTATGCAGTAGTATGTCAACATGTGTAAAACATCTAGTATCTTAGTAATTACTAGCAAGTAATGAAAATAATACCGCCATTTTCTACCCAAGTAACAAAACAGCATGAGCAATTATTTGAGACTACTCTCACGAAGTCAGAACACAGACATTAGTCACTCATCTCTGTAATCAAAGGCTGCCTGAAAGTCTCAATTTTCTAAACACAGCAGAACTAGACAGCTGGAAGTTTCTCTTTATATCGGGACTATGAATTTCCATATCCACACCTCCAGCCAGTTCAATGTATAAGATTGCCTTGCAATTGAGGCACACATGGCCAACTATCTTCCTCACACTGACTTTTTTTTCAAACCATACCACTCAAAATTTCCAGCATTTGAAATTTGTCCATGAAGAGTTTAGTTCCAGCTTTTTTTACCTGGCTCCTCAAACTGACAAATCCTTCAATCTTATGTGCCAATCTAGTCCAGAGACTCCTTCCCTAAATGTCCCAGCCACAACATGACAGATAAGAATGAGTATTTTGTCTCTTTTTCCTCTCACACCCCACACACCCCACCAAAAAAATGCATTTGTACCAGCATAAATCAGAAGAAAATAACAGGTTTACATCAGCAGCCAGACATGGAATATCTGACTGCAGCCTGCTTCACACTCAGAGTGAGATCAAAGGCTCTCATTACCTCAGAATGTACAAAATACACCTATCACAATGTAAAAAAATATTCAAGTATTCTTTCCATCTAATCTAACAGAAAATTAATGCTTAATCTGGTTTGAACTGAATCTGTGATTGCCTCTTTGCTTTTTTTAACTGGAGACAATAACACCTCTCAAAGCTTTTTTGGGGAGCCTCAATTATACAAATATTAAATTAGAGCACTGTTTCCTAACCTATAACTGACACTAGTGCTCAGGAGGTGGAAGATGAAGACTGAAGGGCAGGAAAAGAAACAAAGGAGGCATAATTTCAGTATCCATGATAGAGCTCAGATTGTGGGCCAAGGAAGAAATAGCAAAGCCACTTGAGAACAGGAAAACACAACTTGGATATATCTGCTGTAAGTGGCAAACAGAGAACCTAATTGTGTTCCTCAAACACTGAGGAACAGCTTGTGAGTCACCAGTTTGATAACAATGTCCAAAATGTGATTCAATCCAGCTGTTTATTTTCAAAGGCAGAAGCAAATAACATTAGAAGTACAGAACCCATTATAGACCAAGGACCCTGTTCAGCCCCAGTGGTTCAGAATATTTCCAGAGTAACACCATAATCTCACTGTTTCTCCACTCACCCACACGTCTAGAGACACACTTTGCAGGGTCTGGAATTTTAGCTAGTCGGTAGAAGGGTGCTGTGCCAAGACACTGCTTTGCAGGCAGCTGTAGGAGAACTTGTTAAGCTTTTTAACAGATCCTTGGCAAATTATGACAACCACAGGCTACAAACTTAAGTCATTTTATCAAACTCCTCACTGCAAATAGAGAAGATCCCAAGCCAGGTGGGAACTCAAGCTTTGTATGGAATAAAATCAACTCTGTCATATAAATCCACAGAGAGATTTTTTTTTTAAATTGTCTCTATGAACCAAGAAGAGGAGCAGTGAGAGAAAAAGTGGGAAGGAAATGAGCTAAAAATTATGTTAAGAGACCATGTCAAACTGCTACACAAAGACAGTTCCCTAATCTTGAAAAAAAACCACCATAACACAAGAAGCTACTATCAGTCTAGATTGAAAGCAGCAACACAGACATCATAATTATGGAAGTTCTGTTATGCTTCATGAAAGATTTTTAAACAGGAAGACCCAAAGATTTTTCAGAAAGTGGGACAGGGAGGAGAAATATCTTGAGCGAAGCCAGAACAGAACAAAGTAACAAGTAGTAAGACAGTTTTCAAAACAATGCATACAAAACACAATGCAGTGTGTCAGCATGATTTAATTTAATTTTGTGAATATTGTGGTTGGGAAAACAACTGCATAACATCTCCCTGAAAGACCTTTCTCTTTATTATGCTTTGGTTTACAGCCTTATACCTCTACACTGAGGCAGGTAGGCACAGCCACCATTCAAAACTAAGCATTCTCAACTAGAAATTGGTTGCCAAATCAAAACACAGCAGCTCACCATGTGTGCACTATCTTGCACAGCCATAGCCTAATCTGGTATAAACAGAGGATAAAAAGGAAGCACTAAAAATGGAACTTACATTTCATAATCAATTAAGAAAAAAACCTGACGCGGCATAGTTGCCTCCAGCACCTGTTCTAGTATGGTGTTGTGCTGCTCTGAAATGCCAATGAACTCACGTAGTTGGGAATCCCTCCATAGTGGGAGAAAGTCTGCAAAAGTTTCCCTACAGGTGTTGCCACTGACAGGGCAAAGTGTCACACAGTGTACTCCAGACAAGAACTGTATCTTATCACCACCCTAAAACACTCTTCGGCAGCCCCAGATCCAGGAAATATTTCAGCTGCAATATATTTTCTGTCAAAAAGCCTTCATTTTTTACACACACACACATATATATCTACATACACAAAAATGATAGTTATTTGTGAGGGAAAGATACATGTCCTACCATTCACAAACCATATTTATACAGCCTTCTAGGCTAGATGATAAGATTCTGATCTCCTAAACCTAATCAGAAATAAAGCTTCTTTTCTTTCTTGCTATACCTTTTTTTTAAATGCATTAAATTATTCTTTGAATTTACAATAGAGCATTCTACACTTCTGAAGTAAAACTGTCCAACACAGTGATTACAGACTTCCCCATCCAGCAGAGAGAATATGATAATCCACAGCAGAGCACCAAATTCTTGATATACTGGGTACAGCCCACAGCTGGGCCAGGGGAAGCAGAAAAGTGGCACTTCTCACTTTTAACAAGTTCTCCTTTACACAAAGAATGAGGCTCAAAGCAGGAGCCAGCCTACACCCCTACACACTATTACAGTTTGATTTATAGCATGGTCTGAACAGCAGCCACCATAACCAATTCCCACATACTGTTATTCTCATCATAAATATTTTGTTTCTGCCAGCCTCTCTGGAACTCCTTGTGGCATTTGACCTCATTTGACCTGCTTGCAGGTGCAACACTGAATGACGTTTGTGTATTCAGAGGCACCAGGCTGAGAAAGGTCCAACTTTCAGGAAAGAGGGAACAGAAGAGGAAGTTCACAGTGTTTACCAAATGCAGGACAGAGGTATAAAGCTGATGATTTTATATTTTTGCCCTGGAACTTAAAACAGCTAACTGAAATAGAATTTTCCACCTATGAAGTTTGAGGAATCAAAAATAAATAAGAAACAGCAACCCACAAAAGAGACTGGTATGTCTTAAAGTTTCACAGTCACGATTCCCTGACTTGAAAATTTAGTAAGAATAATATTATTTAACTCTTTTTATTATTTTCAGAACACAGCTTCTCATGTATACAAGGTATTAATCCAATCCAAATTTCCCGAGGGCAGTCCGATTGTCTTTGAAATTACATGCAGTGCTGCAAGTGCACCTGTATTTGGACATCACTACTGTCACAGCTGTGTCCTCAGATGATACTTGGAAACATACAAACACATTCTCTTGAACACATTTATCAAACATGTTTTTCTTAAAGTGCCATGAATTCAAAACAAAGATCTTATTCCTAACCAAGCCTTCTCACTAACAGAAGAAAAAAAATGCAGTACTTCTATGCTCTTCCTAGAGAGAAAAGGAATGTTTTTTGCTATCAATAGCACATTCTTTCAGTCTGCTGCCACTGCTAATATCCACTGAAGTGCCTCTTCTGAGCAGTCTAGTCAGCATCAACACAGAGCTCTAGCACTAGTGAAGAAATAGATTTATAGTGGACAGGTTTAAATCAAAACTTCTTTAAAAAGACTGAATAAAAGGGACTACATACAGTAACCTCTCGTTCATCTCCAGATTAGTCAATTTAGCAGCAAACTCTGAATATTGACATTAATTTGTATGTCTTTTATATTAAACCCAGTTGTTTTTTATGAAATCTCATTACTTGTATGACTTTTCCCCTCTCCTCTTGAATTATATTAGTAGATCATTTATGCAAAAAAGTAAGTACCAACTAAACAGATGTAAATATTTTAGATTTTAATTTCATGACACTCAACTTGAGCTGCAAGTTCAGAGGTGCAAACTGACCATCAATTTTTCTGGTTCCATGATTCACTACTGCCTAACAAAATCAAACATACAACCTGACTGATAGTGACTAAAAATAGCCTTGATCTACCTTTTTTTTCCTCAAAACTCAAGCCTGGTAAGCAGGATATCTGTATTTTAGAATCCTGTCAGCCAACACAATAGCATTTATGAAGGCTAGCTTCACTGAAAAAAACAGTTCATACATTAATCCTAAGAGTTAAGAGCCAGAAAAAACTGTTATTTAAATTTCTAAACTACTGCAGTGATTCAAGAAATATGTAGGAGAACATATACCCTACAGCTGTGGAAAGGAACAGGTGTGACCTGTGCTATGTAACACCTACATTTAACTACTCCAGAAGCAAAGACAAGTGAAAGGTAGCATTTTAGTTTTTCCCTTGGTTACTCACCATCCAATTCTATCTTAATTGGCACTAAAATAAACTAAATTAAATTTCCGCAAGAGTATTTTGCCCATGATAGTAAATGGTAAGTGATCTCCCTGGCTTTATCTCAACCCCCAAGCTTTTCCATTTTATTTTCTCCCTCTGTCCTATCGAGGAGGGGCAGCAAGCAAGGAGCTGGAAGGGCAGGCACCTGGCTAAGGTCAACCCACCACAGTACAGTAATGGAAACAAGTGGCAGTCTGCCTTCACCACCACCACACTATGCATATGAGAAAGCTTTCAAAGGCTTCATCACAGCTAGGACATATTAGGGTAACATAAAAGCCTTATTTATACAGTAAAGTATCAGAAACTCTGTATTCTTAGATAAGTATTCTACAGTTTTAAACACTTTATACCTTTTTGAACCTTCTAAGACGTGTACATACATACATCCGGCATTAAAAAAAAATCTCATCATTGCTCAGAATAAGTGTCCCAAGTGTGGACAAACATGAAGTCACAGATGATTGACCTAGCACTTCTGGATTTTTACTTTATACTTTTGTCTATATTTTGCACCAGAAGTGACAGATTACATTTTCCTAGCTGATATTTCAAGGATTATCCTGAAAACTGAAAACAATTATACTATGATATCTTTCTATAAGCTTTCTCAGAATTACTAAAAGCACTACAGCACTACTAACTAACTAAAAATCTCAATTCACTGCAGCTACTTAGCTGTAAAGATATTGGAAGAACAGTTTTCTGTCCAAGACAAGTACAGGTACAACTCTAAAAACAATGTGTAAGTATCTGGCACAAAAGGATCAATTCATCAATTTCATTTGCAAAGCAGGTATTTACTTCATGATTCCCTTCAGTATTACAGATGTTTGTTATCCTTCTTTTACATGAAAGCACAGCGTGTTGAATTGTTACACCACAACCAAAACACCTCTATCGTGAGCTGTCAGTGAACGGGAAAGGGTTTCCTACAGTTCCTTTGGGAGGTAATCCTTCCCTCTATTGCATCAAGTTTACAACATCATCGATATACATGGAATTAGCCAATCCAAAGAACAAAACAGCACACTACCCTCCACTCATTTCTCAAGCAGCTTTGTAGTAGCCTTTCTGGTAAGACCAGCTGTATTTTCACCCAGTGTCAACAATAATATTCCAAAGGGCCAGCAGCATAGGGAACACAAAAGTTTTCTAACTTTGAAACAGTTAGGAGCATAACCTGATTTTTACTACAGCATGCAGCCACTAATAACCTACAAAGCTTATACTCTTGATAAGTAAATGTATAATTCATTCTTCTCTCATAAATTATTTATTGTATCTTATTTCCTGTAAAAATTACCTCCTCTAGTTAAAAACACATCCATTCCTCCTATTTTTAAAGGAGGCATATTATAGGTACGAAAAAATTACATGAGTAATTGAGCATTATTGGTTTGAAATATCTTGTCTATCCCACAGTACAGTTCAGGAAGTAATAGACACTAAAATAATAGCTCATTACCACCAAAGGCAGTATTTCTACCCATCTCCTCATTTATCTGGGAATATTACAAATCACTGGTGAAACTTATCAGACCATTTGGTGAGCCCACTTCAGCCATATCAGGAAACAAACATTTTCTTTTTTTGACCAGTTAAATTTTCCATTCAGTAAGGAGTCAAAAGAGTACCACTTTTGAGTGAAGATGAAAAAAGGCAAGAGCAGAATCACCCCATTCCAGCATTGCCGATCACAAAACAAAATCCACCCCCACCAAAGTAATCTCTCTAAACAGATGTGTTACACTGCCATTTGCAGTATTTGTAGTGTTAGAACTGCTCTCCAGTACACTGGAAAACTTTTAAAAAAAACCAACAAAAACCACACACTACATTCTCAGGCAGCTTGTGGACAGTTTTTAAGCTGACCTTTCAGTTACTTTCTGAAGATTGTAAACAAAATTAGAAATAGCAGTATCAGCTTTATCCCATTCCTCAGTCCACTTCCTTTAAACAAAGGCTTCAGCTGTAAACACACCAAGCATACCAAATAAAGAGACACTGCCAGGCCTCTTTCCTAATAACATGCCTAGTTATAAAATTAAATTTCACAAGGCTGGAACAAATTTAAGCCTTCATTTGGAGGTTTGGACATTACCTTTCTGTACATTTTTAAGAAATCACTTTCAGTTTCATTTAATTCAAAACATTAAGATCTGCAAACTGTATAGACAGGTGACGATAAATCAAAGTTTTGTGACAGTATGGAAGCTGAAATCCATTTTCATCACCACAATGAAAGTAAAAAAATGAACAAATTAAGAGTAATTTAAAATCCATACCTTTTCTTGGAGGTAGTTCACCACTCTGTATTAATTCTGTTCCAGGATATACAATCTCTCCATCTTTTACCATTTCATTCCACAAGCCACATAGTCCATCTCGTGTAAAAGCAAGCTGTTAAAAATACATTACATATAGTTACACTTTTCTCTCAAGGCAACTCAAGCTAACACTTAAAACACACCTCATTTTATATATCATCCCAGAAGAAGGAAAATACATAAGAAAACCATCTCATTGGAAAGGAAATTGTGTATGTGTGTATGACAGGGATTTAAATAATCTTCAGAATCTCTGATTGTCTAGATACGCTATTTTCAGGTGAAAAGTGCAAAATGGTACATTTTAGATAGGTTCAAGTCCAGCAAAATGAACTTTTTTGGGGGGACAAATTCTCATCAAAAGCACCTCAGAACTACCCACCCCCTCAAGATGACATCAGCTGGGGGCTGGGGGGCAGGGAGAGGGTGTGAACTGTCCTTTTTCTCTTCAGGATAAGCTATTCAAACAAAGTCAAGCTGCATAAAATCTCAAGACAGAGGCATACAGTCCTCTCGCCAACCAGCAGCTGAAGAGCTGGGCATCTTAACCAGAATGATGACATCAAGGCACAGATTTGTAAATGAATTCAGCCAGTTCAATCTGGTCCTGCTGTGCAAAGCATCTCTCACAACCCTCCCTCTTCTTTCCAACTGCTACAATGCCTCCTCTCCCATGAAGAACCAGATTATGGAACAGATCAAGCCTAAGACCAGCAGCACCCAGAGGAAGAGTAAAGGGCTGCCTCAGCCCAGGTCAGTTCTCAATACACTTTGTGTTTAAGAGGACAAATACTGGCAACAGAACATAGACTCTGCTAGCTGGAACCACTCACAAAAGCATTGGCTGTAACACAAGGCTCCTAATGATTTAGGAATTTGGGTGTCCCTTGGAGAATCCTAATGACCAGGATAACTTCTCCTCTACGGAGGTTGTTTTTTGCTCTATAAAACACTGCAAAACAGGTAGTGACATCCCAAGTGAATTCTACAATAACCAGGCTGAAATTCACCACTGTATAATACAAGGGAGGAGGGTAAGATGTGAAATTGAAAAACAGAATACTCTCTGCACATCAAAGAGGTGCAGTGAACCACATTTAAAAAAAAAAAAAAACAAAACAAAAAAAACCACCACACAAACAAATAAATAAATGTTTAAAAAAAACCAAAAATACCACCTGCTGAAGGCTTATTCAGAAGCATCTTTGTGTTATGTAACTAGCATTCAAATCCAAAGTGCTTTAGCTGAGAAGTAACACAAAGATGTGGCTTACAACTGCCTTAAAATATTTACCACTACACAGAAGTCCACTTGTCTTGAGAAAATAGCTCAAAATAAAATACATTGTAATGATTAAGGATTACAGGTTTTAAGAAACACATCCACCAGCAGAGAAGACATTTGCTGCTCCAGTTCATCTTAGTTATTTTTTTCTTTTAACACAAAAGACAAGTCACATGTTTTCACACCACTGTAACATTAAATGAACGTAGCAATTTCTTGACTTCATATTGCATACTTCAGAAATCCACTCCAACATGTATTAATGATTTCAGTAATTCTTCTTTCAGCATAAAATATGAGTTGACACATTGTACGTGTCTGTCACTTACTATTGCCTGACTGGGGCAGAATCATGCAGTGTGAGCTAGACATTATTAATCTTATCTGTGATTTATCAATTGTACAGCATCAGAATCAAACTCTGACCATGCTTTACTGAAAGGTAAAGTCCCTGTTCCTCAGTGTTAAAAAGCACAAAGTGTTTTTGCAAAGATTTGTTTTGCTAAGAGTTCTATATTTGGCTCCATTTTTTAAAAATTTGAATAATTAGAAGTTGCATTTCAACAATGAGAAAGATGATTCACCATTAACAGATTTTCTTGATTGTTTCCAGTCTATGAATATTGCAACAACAAATTATCTTCATTTTTTCCTTCTTTAGAGGTAGTCATATACTTTAGTGGGGCATCCAGGGAATTTACTCTTCGTAGTCTTTTTTCTTGTGTAAAATAGCAAAACAGCTGTTTCACCAATTTTAGTTCATATAATGGTGATAGATTTTTTTTTTTAAACTTTCACCTGTTAAATGCAAACCTATGGTAAAATACAAGCTTGAAAAAATAGTAAGGGAGGCAACCCTCCAAATGGGTTGCACAATAAATTAAGTTTTCACAAATTTAAGATCTTTCTCTAATAAACTGTCTTTTCTATGCATTCTACTTTACACTCTTAGATCACCTTGGTATGGAAAATTATTCTCACAGCCCAAAATCTAAATGTCTCCAGGCCTGAATGCCATATTCTTCATAATGTAGCACTGTTCTAGTTCAGAAAATTTACTTATTACTTTTAAAGGTATTCATATAAAGCAGAATCAGGATCTGTTTTCTCCACTTCAACCTCTAATCCTTTTACATGGCACAAAGTTCACTCAACTCTTTCATGCAACTACAAACTTAAGAAGTAAACAAAATTTCTTTGGCCTTGGATTTGGTTCAAAGTCTTATCAAAGTAATTTTCTTGGTATGTTGCAAAAAGATAGAGGAACCACCAAGGCTATGGGTCACAGAGTTCCACCTCCTTCTCCAAATGCCATAAGCAGCTTTCAGATAAACAATTTTGCCTACTACTCAGGTTGTAGTTAACATTTTGTCAGCAGTAAAAGGGGGAAGGGGAAAAGGAGTCAAGTTTGAAAGTAAACACTGGACTGACTTTACAGCAATAATCAAAGCAACCAACTGAACAGATAATTAAGAAGCAGCATTTACAACCATAACTGAGCACAAACTTAATTTCAGCTGTAACAAAATGACTATTAATCTACTCAACACTTAGCAGATACCTAGATTTACTATATATATTAGCCAAAAGTGAAAGAGAAGTCTGAGGCTTTAAGTGAGAAATTTAAGCAATTTTATTTTCATGATCTCAAAATTACATAATCATAATAGAAAATTTACAACTCCCTTAGGAGAGATGGATTGACAGGAACCTCATAAGTGCAAAGTCCTACAGCTGGGGAGAAACAGCCTCAGGCACCAGTACAGGTCCAGCGCTGGGCTCAGTGTGACAGATGTGGACAAAAAGGAGAGAGCCCAGCAAAGAGACGTGAAAATGATTAAGGGACTGGAACACCCTTATTATGAGGAAAGGCAGAGAGAAAGGGTTTGGGAGGAAAGCTTCTACATATATATATTTATTTATTTATATATATTTTATATATTTTTTCATATTATATATATATATACACATATACATATATATACATATGTATGAAACCTGAAGGGAAGGTACAAGAAAGATGGATCCAGGCTTTGCCCAGTAGTACCCAGTGACAGGACCAGTGGGAATGGGTGTAAACTAAAACACAGGAGCTTCCCTCTGACCACCAGGAAACACATTTTTGGAGATACACAGAAGACATTCAAACATAGACCTGGGCACTGGACTCTAGGTGGCCCTGCTCAAAGAAGGGAGCCAGACCAGATGACCTCCAGAGGTCCCTTCCAATCTCAAACATTTGTGACCCTGTGAAACTTGCAGCTGAAGACAACACTTCAGTGTAGTAGAAAAGTCAAGTGTCTGCTTTAACTGACCAACCCTGCATTTTCTTTCTTCCTACATAACTTTAGGACTTTTTTCCTTTGCTCCCACCAATACCTCTCGCCTTCAGTCACTCATAGAGAGTCTACCAACACAGCTCAGTGTTCAAACTAGAGAACTAAAACCTTGCTCAGAACAAATCCGAAAAGATTTCTCTGGTTTATGTTTTCAAAGAAATAAAAACAAAGAAAAAAAGGTACTTCCACTAAATTATTTGAAGAGTGTTCACAAGGCAATTGCTGGTACAGTGCAAGAGAAGAAAAACACACTTGGTGTCTTCACTGTTCCTGTCATACTGGAGTTCCAAACACAAGAGTTGCTACTTGTGTTTTGTAAAGTCTCTGTCACTAGATTGCTTGATTCATATGAACATCTTTCCCTCTAATCATTTAGTAACTTCATTTGTAAACATTTAAAGGAATGAACTTAAACTCGGTGTGAAAAACACGTTTTACTGTTTTGGTAAAATTTAAAAGGTTTATTAAAAGACAATAGGAGACATACATAAAGTAAAGGGTTAAAACGGTTGGGTGTTTGGTAAATTGCTAAGAGCACACTGGCTGTTTTGGGAATGTTCTTTTAAATACATTTTACAATATATTAACTTGTGAATATTTATAGTTTTTATGTATAGTTAAACTTTTTTTGGGAACTGTTTAGTATGGTCAGGTTTTGAGTTTACTTTTTTTTTAGAGCATGTGTGTTTTTTGGTTTGTGGTTTTAATTTTTTTAATTTTTTTTTAATTTGGGTGGTGGTTTCAGCTTTTTGTAGCTGGTGAGTGTTGATAATCGTGTTAGCTGCAGGGTTTTTATTACACGTTTACAGGCTGTCATTTTAACTAAGTGGGAAGTTTAAGTATACTATTTTTAAAAAAACTTATGTCTAACTTTCGTTATTAGAAGAAAAAAGCTTATATTCATAGAGAAAAGCTATTTTACTATTATACATATAGTATTTATCTAAATATTTGCAAAAAGCCAACAATATGTCATGCACTTATAACACTCAGTAAGTTAAAGTAAGAATAATGAAGCTTTCACTGGAGTTTTGCAACTGACGACAGTGCCAGAGATGTACCCTCTGTAAACCTCTCCCTCAAGGTCCTGCTTGCCCCACCACTCACACACTTCTTTACAAAGACCAGGACAACAGCAGCTCCATACTCCATTACTACAATCCACTGCCTGACAATTTTGGCCCAAGTTCTTAATCCTCCTACTCACTCCCCATGTAAATATCTCCCCTGTCCTTTCCCACGACATCTACTGACCTCTTCTTGATCCCCATCTCCCACACATCTCACCTTCAGAAACCCCAAGCCTCTTCCATCGTTTGCCACACTTTCTCATCCCCAGACCATGTCTTGATCCCTGCACTTGAAAGCCACGGATCTCAGCAAATCCGTATTTCCCACATAGACCCAAGGCTCAGCCCTGCTCACATATCCCAAACTAAAAACACAAGGGCCTAAGGAGACTTTAAAGTGAACTTCTACTGTAAACTGGGCTGCCTCCATTCTAATCTTTTGTTAATCTTATCTCTGCAGTAGAATTGTAATTTATTCTGTCTGGTACAACATCTGATTAAGTCCAAGGGGTATCTAGTTTGGTTGGTGACATACGCTGCTGCCAACCTCCAACAGGGCTGGCAGTGAAATTCCCCTCCATCCCCATCAACTCTGGACACTAAGACACTAACATTAACATCTCCTTCCATTTCAAGAAAATTAAATCTTGCAACCACAACTGGGTAAGCTCCTGAGAATTCTCAAAGCACTTCTAGAATTTTGCTTTCAGTAAGTTATTTCAAGAATAATCAGCAGCTCTGATTTTGTTTTGAGTCAACTATTTTAATTAGACAAACTCTAGGTAGTACATTAGATTATGTTCTCAGTGTGGCTTCATAAGCTTTCCTGCAAAAAGCATAGAAGCCTTCATAAAAGTTAACCTGAACTCAAGGAAAATGAAGCCAGGAAAATAAAATGACACACAAATCTTACACAGGTAAGATTCCTGACTATAAAATTGCACTGGAAATTTAAGAAACTGACTTCATAACCACAGAAGATCAATACGGATTTAAAATATAAGCTACTTAAATAATCTTCATCTCAGAATTGCCAAGGGTAGTGGAGAATCTGTTCTTCTATTCAGTTATTTTTGCATTAGCCACTGGCTGTATTTTAAAGACTACATGAAAAACTTTTCATTGGAAAATATTTAAGTAAAACATTTTTAGCCCAGTAGTACTGAAGAAAATCACAGAACAATAAGTCCTTTCCCAAGTCTCTTTTGTTTTTGCCTTTTTGAATCCATTCAATTTGTGTTTCCTTTTACATTGTTGTCTTAGTATTTTGTCCTAGCTTCCTTCCTTCCCTGAAAGGGAACGAAGCATGCCCTGAAACCACAGCTGCTTATCACACCTATGCAGAGCACAGTGCAACATCACTAGACCTAAACACAGTGCTCAAAAGCTTGGAGAGCAAAGTCAAAAAGTTCAGCAGCCCCACATCACTTCAACAGATTTGGGGTTAAACTAGAAATGTCCCCATAATAGCAGGGTGCTTGTCTTCCACTTGCTGGAAAAGTTAACAGTTACTAAGAAATAGAAAACACAAAGAAAAATCATACAATTCCCTCAAACCTAGAAACTATTTATATGCATCAGAAGAATTGCTCTGTCTGAGCCCAAATATTCATACCTATGTGTTAAATCTAATTTCTCAAACCTATCACAACACATAAAGTGTTGTCCATCCATTTGGAAATCACTTATTTCAGAGAGACAGCATAACTTCAGTTCTAAAA
This sequence comes from Catharus ustulatus, assembly GCF_009819885.2. Classification (NCBI taxonomy): domain Eukaryota; kingdom Metazoa; phylum Chordata; class Aves; order Passeriformes; family Turdidae; genus Catharus; species Catharus ustulatus. The sequence goes on along the minus strand of NC_046222.1, from coordinate 91,131,309 downwards.
TAACTTTTTAAAATTACTATTGCAAAGTTCACTTCCTTTAAATACAAAGGAGTCCTCATTTGCAGTTTGCTTTAAGAACTTCCAAATAAGCCCTTCATTTTTTTCATTAGAAAATCAAAACAAAGAAGATTAACAGGAAAGCAACAAAATAGAGAAGGCAACTTCTACCAACTTCTTGCTTTCAATAGCCAAGACATCATTTCTTTACATAATCTTCTCACAAGTAAAGACACTAGTTTAAATGTTAAAAGAGTGAGATTTTCAAGAAAATCAAAATGACAAATGTAACTCTGAAATAAGGGCAAAAAGATTTCTAACCAATGCAACTCATAAAGATGGCTATTTCATTTTCAAAAGCTCATTTTCATCTCTGTTGCAAAAGATAATGACAGAAATAGTCTGCCAACCATGAACTCAATAAAAACTGATGGAAATGCCTCATATTCCTGTTGCAGGCAGCTTTTGTACCTTGACTGTTGCCTAAAGTTTTTCTCCACACAACAGGAAAATGAAAGTTTTTCCCTTTAACTCCCGCTATTAATCACAACAGTTCTCCACAGGATCCAGAATAAGCAGCCTAATTAAACTCCATTTGAACACACACATGCATCCCATTAGCTCACAGCAATTCTAGTTTTTAGTTATTCATCCATCACTAATTAAAGGTCTCTGCATAAGATTCTAATTTAGTTGTACAGTACATCTATTTAATCAGAATTATTTTAAGCACAGTTTGATTCTGCAAACTGGGTACCTAGGTTTAAGTAAACAATTTAAATCTTCCCTTTTTATAATAAAGGATGTCTCCCTTAGGAACAGTCATTGAAACACAATCTCCCATTACACACAGTGTAATGTTAGTGTATAGTGTTTGCTATAAATGTCATGGTTTCTACTAGTAATACTCATCAATAGGTAGGTGTTTTAAATTTATTAATTCAAATATAAATAAATAGCTTAGAAATTAAAATAATACACTAACTTTCCAAGCAATTGTTTTAAGAATGACACATGAAAAAGTGGCCTGCACTAAAATCCACCTATTTTATAACTTCATAAGACTATTTTATTAATGGTGATGTTATACACATCCTATTGACATATGCCATAGGAGAACATACTATGTATTGTATACTAATGTTCTCATATTCAGTTGAACTACCTTGATTTTTCAGCTGTTGTAACAGTTTGCTTTTTCAGGCAACATATAGTATCTTATTTTGCTCCACCAAGAAATTTAGATTTCTTTAAGTATAATAAATGTTCCTGAGCATTTCAAAATTACACTAGTAGCCATAAATCATTAAAATAATTACAAAATTTGTAAAAAGACATGGAGCAGGTAAAGGTTGGATTTGGATCTTTATACAGCACTTTGGTTTCCTAAAATATTGTTCAGTTTCACAAAAATTAATGCAAGAAAAAAACATTGTGAAGATAGAGTTCCATTAACATTTCACACCACATCAGGTAATCATGCAGGCCAGAGGCTCACTGCTACTACAAAAGGACTTGTGCCTTTGATACTCACTTAAGAACAGTAATAACGTGCTACATCACACTGCCTTTGTCTCACAGCAGTAACATCCCAAAACTGAGTAAGAACACTTAAATTTGGCCTGGACACCAGCTGCAACAGTGACGCACACAGGTGATTAAACACAAGCCATACTACAATCCCCATATCATTCTCTTCTTATTGTATTAATGCCACAATATAATACTTATTAATGCAAACATTACTAGAGTATTGTGTACTACGTTATTCATGCAACATTTTCTGGAGCTAAAACAGAAAAGAATACAATAATATTCATGGAGATTTCATTGGCCTAATCTACAAAAACTGCCAGTTATCAAGTCTAAAGAACTAACTCCGACAAGTGGCAAAGGAAGAAAGTTAAAAAAAAAAAGTACTTTGGAGACTACTAGGCCACCAAATGAAACCATTTTACTTCCAATCCTAGCTATACGACCAAATTTTGCAGCAGCAGAATTTATTTTAAAAACCAATCAGTCTCTATAAGTCTCCCAAGGTAACGCTCCAGAATAATTCTGTTTCTCCAGGGACTGTCACCTAGTCATTCTTGGACTTCTGTACACTGAGAAGTTAAAAATGTAGCTGCAAAGTGAGGAGTTCCAGGAGTTCCAATTCCAAACAATTCATACTCATCTTAATCCCTTTACATAAATTTAGTGTCTTCTTCAAACGTCTCATAGTACTGTGTTCACCTTTTCAATTCCAGCTGACTGTCTCCTGAACACCAATAGGGTTCTTCTACAGCTGAGCCAGTAAAAGCATGCACATTAAGAAATCTACATATTCAGTACACATAGAACTTAAAGGATTAAGACTAGGATTTATACCTATTAAAAAAATAACCACATGCAGCTAGGTCATGCTAGTCAACCAATAGCTAAAATAATCATTCATGTAGCAGAAAAATTCTCCAGAGCCTAAAACCATTTCCTTTATAGAAGCCATCTGCCATTTAATGCATTAAAAGATGCTACTGAAGATTCACATGCTCAGTTTTTCAAAATACTGAACACAAACATCCAGTTAAGAGTTCTTGATGAGGACCTGAGTAATACCAAACACAGGTAACCTAATAAGAAAATGATATTACACCCAGGAGGCCTGGCTTCTCTTCAGATTCCAGAGAAGTGATGTTTGTGCCTAACAGATCACAAGTTATTACTGTTCTCTTATTTCATTATTCTCATTATTCTGACTACAACTTGATTGGAAGAAAAAAATAATAAAAAGAAGTACTCTGGCAATTAAGAGTCTAACTTGTTATCACTCATAAAGAACTTGTATAAGAGCATTTATTCACAGAAATACGCGGCAAATGAAGATTTTTATTATTAAAAGGAATTCCCATAACACATTAACTAAACTACAGTAACATAAATCAAAAATATTTAGTTGGATCTATACAAACAGCTGAAAATAACCCTTAAAACTTTGGATGACAACTGAAACCCTCCTAGCATAAATTTAAATAAACAGGAAAAAAAAAGGATGAAGAAAAAAGGCACTACAAAAAAGGAAAAATCTGATAAATCACATGAACAGTCACATTTTTCACCCCATATAATACAGAAGAAAAAAAAGGCAATGCACAGTCAGCAGGCATTGCAAACAAAGGTTGCCACTTTTTCAGATAAATTTTTCTGTATTCAACAATCATTGAAGCAACATACTTGCAATCTAAAAGCCATCCTTCTGGAAACAAAAATATATTTCCGTATTTCTTAATATGTTTATCTCCAAAATGTTGTATAGCATCTTTATTTACTACGTTAGAGAAAACATCTGACTTTAGATTGAAACTTTTACTTTGGTAAGAACAAAAGATGAAAACAGAATTAATCTAGCCAAATCAAGAGCATGCCCTGTCATTTCACAGCATTTACATTCAAGACCAACTAAATAATGGAACCTCTTGGGCTATATCTGTCACTTCTGATTCCAATTTATCTTGTTTGATGTAAAATACTGGGGGAAGGCTGCTTTCGAATCACAACTGCATGGGAAAAATCCTTGCCTAATCACTCAACAACTCAACTCAAGCATGTAGACTATCAGCAGGTAATCTGGGATAAAATCACAAAGATGGATTTTTTAAGAGTTTTTCAGCAGCACTATTATTAACTAACAAAATAATAACACAGGGTGGGCCATTCCAAAAAGAATTTCAGAGTTTTGAGTTGAAACTTAGAAAGGTTATGTGCAACATCTGGATAAAAGAAGGTAAAGAGACAAGGACTTAATCTAGTTACCCATTTCATCTAAAATAAACACAACTGACCCAAACTATTTTATTTCTCTAGATTTTCCACTTATTCATAAAACCTGAATTGGAAAAACATATTAGTATCCTCCTCCTCCCCATATCACATAACTTAGCTAAATGAAGAAATCGTCTAAGAAAAAAGAAAACTTTCACCAGATACTGGCGTATTTCAATGAAGACCACTTCCATTTAAACCTATTTTGACAAAAAATTAATTCCCTTCAAAAAGGACAAAATTTAAAGGTACCCTCTACCCATAATGCAAAATCTAACTTGAATTCTTCAAAATATAAATTATATTTTCATTGCCTTCCACTTCAGTTCACATGTGATTAAAACTGCTAGCCCATATGTAGGCAGGACATTTAGCAATAGCCTAAATAAGAATTTATAGTTCTAGCAGAAATGCCACATACTCTGTTAGGGGCTTTGACACTCTGCATAAGACAGTAACATAGACAGCATACACAGATAGCATACGTGTGTAGCCCAGCTTATTTTAAAGCAGAAGGGACTGGACTGAAAATACAGATCTATTTGCAGCTCAAAATAACTTAGTATTTCTTCAAAACCACTAATAAATCAGCATACATTGGAAAACCTATACACTATCTCAAGAGCTGCTGTCTTCTGCTTGTCAGCTTTCTGGACCAAAAGCATCCTTGACTGGCACCTGAAAGGTCACAATGCAAAATGACCATCAAACTCCTTACCTGCAAGTCTGTCTTCAACCATTTGGAGTCAAACCTTGCTTGAGCAGACAGACAAAAAGAATCAGAAGACATGTTTCCTTCTTCAGCCTTCTCTCCAGGCTGGCTGAGCAGCCCAACCTGCTAGAGAATGAGCGGAGGAAAAAGAAAATTAAAAACAAAAAAAAAAAATAAAAAAAAAATCTAGCACATGAAGTAAACCACACAAGGTTATTTCGGCTCAGACTAGGACGGCTTCCACTTGATCTTTAAAAATGTAGCATGAAGAAGGACCCCCCTCGCTCACATCCCCTGAATTCGCACGGGGAGAGGAACACGCATTAGGAATACTACCTGAACCCAGAAAAAAGCCTCCACATCCCTCCCCTATCACACCCGTGGGAAGGAAGCCTCCCTTCTGCTGCACTGAGCCACACCAAAGGCCTTAACGCTGCCCCTCAGCCCCGTAAGTGGTGCATGAAATAAATAATTGATCGCAGATTACGCAAGCCGCAGGCCAACATAAAGCGATTATCAGGGTCACCCGCACCCCCTCCTCCCGAGGCGGCCGAGCCCGGGGGCTGCCCCTCTCCCGGGAGCATCCCACCCCCGCGCCCACGTCCCGCTGTCACCGCCCCCGAGGGCCGCCAGCCGCGGCTCTCACCGCAGGGCCAGCCCGGGCACGGCGGCGGGGGGCGCGGGCACAGCCCCGCCCGGGCAGGGCAGCCCGGCCGCACACGGCGCGGGGGCCGCGGCTGCGCTGCCTCCCCTCCCGCGGGGCTCCCGGGATGCGGAGCGGAGGCCGCGCTGCCCCCGCCCACCACCGCTCACGGCAATCCCGCCCCTGCTCCCCGCTCCCCCGAGCCCGGCGGGGCTCTCACACTCACCGGGCAGCCGCGGCAGCGACGGCGGCGGCTCCAGCTCTCGCTCCACCGCCGCCCGCTCGGCCCCGGGTAATCCTCGCCCCTCCTTCCCTCGCCCGCCCACCCCCCCACCCCTCCGCCGGCGGAGCCGCTCGCCGGTCCCTCCCTCGCTCCTCCGCTACTGGAGACGGGGAGAGCTCGGCCCCCCCGTACGCCAGCGGAGCTCCGTGCCAATCGGCAGAGCGGCGGGAGGCGGGACATCCTGTCCCGCAGCGGGCGGGGAGCGCCGGGGCCGCGGGCGGGCGGAGCCGCGCCGGCGATAGCGGAGATCGCAGCGTCCCTACGGCCGGGATGCAGAGATTTAAAAAAAAAGAAAAAGGTTGTTTAAGTCATTGAAGCGCCATCTGCAAACTGTACTGTTGATTTCTAAAAAAGAGTAGCTTTTGAATGTTTCACACAAGGAAGGTTAGTAACGAATAGCTCGGAGACAAACAGAATCAGAGTGGGTAAGGTTGGAAGGGACCACACTGGGGCATCTGGTCCAGCCTCCCTGCTCAAGCAGGGTAAAGAGCACCTGGCACAGGACTGTGTGTCTCTTCGTCACCTTGATGCGTCCCTGTGTAACTTGCTCTAGGTGACCGTGCCTTGGCTGAGGTGTCGGACTGGATGACCTCCAAAGTCTTGGCCAACCCTAATAATGCTGTGACTCTGATTCTGTGTCCTGATGTTTCTTGGATCTTTCCAACTGGGGAGACTCCACAACCCCTCTACACTGTCTGTTCCAGGGCAAGGTCATCCACACAGTAAAGAAACTCAAGTTCAGGTGGAGCTTCCTGTGCATCAGTTTCTGCCCATTGCTGGTCTTGTAAGTAAAGACCAGTGCAAAGAAGACATCAGTAACTCTGCCTCCTCTGCGTCTTCTGTAACCAGGGAAGGAAGAGAGGCTGAGAACAGTGAAGTGGTGCCGCTAAACGTGAAGGAATAAGGGTACTGGGGAATGAAGTGTGAACTTGCTAATGGCAGGCAATGACAGGAGTCTGGAGGCAAATGTTGTCTGATCGCTCCAGGGAGAAACTGCTCTGAGGCAAATAATCATCCTCCAGCATAAGTTTGGTGGGGATGTATATTAGTAGTTTGAAATTCAAATTAACCAAAAGTTTCTCACAATACTTAGGCTCCTGTTCCCTGGCAGCTAAGGAATTAGGAATGTAGAGCAAGACTTGGCAGATGGGACTATTATTGGCCTTGGCCAACATGAAGCCACAGACTGAATGTCAATGAAATGCTAACAGAACTGCGACCGTTTGCTGGCATTTAGGCAAAGGTACACAACATTTAGTTGTTATTATGTAAGAAGCATTGTAATAAGACAAGGAATTTGATTCTCCAGGGCTTCGTTTTCAAAGTGAAAAATGCAACCATGACCTAACTGGTTAGCCTGCCCTGTATCACAGACTTCTCTTGGATCAAGATATAGTAAGCACTTGAAATAAAATACTCTACAATGTAAATTTCTGAAATGCTTCAAAATTTATATAAAAATATAGAAATACTCAATTTGCTCAAGTTACTCATAGAAATTTTAAAACATGAGCTTTCAAAAACAGCAGTAATTTCCTTTGAAAAACTGTCTCCAATGCCTACATGTTAGAGCACCAGGATGGGAAATACTTTTCTCTTGTCTTACCTGGCAGGCTGAAAATGTAAGAAAGTAGTCATATTGACATAATCCAGATAGGGATAAAAACTGCTTTGAAATGTAAGGATTAAAGGACAAACAAATAAAGCAGATGTCGTCATGGGAGTCTAATATGGGTCACCCAGCTAGGATGGCAACACTGATGAATTATTATTTAAGGAACTAAGGGTCACCTCTAAATCAACCACCCTCATCCTTATGGGGGACTTCAACTTGCCAGATGTTAACTGGGAATACCATACAGCTTGTACAAACAGGTCCAGAAGATTCCTAAAACACCCAGACGTAAAATTCTTGCTACAGATATTACTGCAGCTGACTAGGAAAGGTGCCCTCCTTGATTTTTAATTTGCTACTTGAGAGGGTGTCAAGAGTGAAGCGGTGATTGGTGGGTGTCTTGGCCACAGCAATCCCAAAGCAACCCAGTTTAAATTCTCTGTTGGCAGAAGGAAAAGTCCCATGAAAACTTCATCTCTGGATATGAGGAGAGCAGACTTCAGGCTGCTCAGGGAACTAGTCAGCATGGTCTCCTGTGAAAATGCTTTTGAAGGTGCTGGCATCCATCAGTGTTTTCCCAATTTTCAAGAAGGGCAAGAGGGATGGCCCTGGTGACTACAGGCCCATCAGTTTCATTGCCCTGCCTGAGCATCATGCAGCTGGATAAACACATGCAATGGGCGAGCAATTGCCTCACGGGTCAGACACAAAGGGTTGTAGTTCTATATTGCAATATAGAAAAGATATAAAGCTCTTAGAGAGTGTCCAAAGGAGGAACACAGTGATGGGGAAGGCCCTGAGGTCACTTTGTGTCTTCAGCCAGGAGAAGAGGAGTCTACAACTTCCTCATGAGGAGAAGGGGCAGACACAGTTCTTTGTGTTGGCTACTGACAAGACCCAAGGGAATGGCCTGAAGTTGTCAGGGGAGGTTTATGTTGGGTATTAAGAAAGTGATTTTCAGAGAGCTGTTGGGCACTGGAAGAGGCTCCCCAGGAAAGTGATCACAGCTCCAAGCCTGACAGAGTTCAAGAAGCATTTGGACAACACTCTCAGGCACATGGTGACCCTCAGGGGTGTCCTGAGCAGAACCAGGAGTTGGATTCAATGATGTATGTGAGTCCCTTCCAACACAGGATATTTTATTCTTCTATATTTTACATATGGAGCCCAATCTAAAAGGAATTATGAAAATTTGCTTGAAACCACAGTGCCCACTGGTTGTGCCTACTGCTTGTTTAAATGATTTGCAAGTCATAGCTAGATAAGATAATTTGCATATGTAACATACACTGCTAGTTCTGGTTTGGCTTTTCAAGATGATCATCTTTAGACAGTCTATATTGATGTCCAGAAATTATCTTACTTTTATTACATTAAAAATGGGGATAGCCTTTGGTGGAACTCCTGATGTGAAGAATTTGACAAGTACCCAACTATTCAACTCATTAGATTTGAATCACTGGTCCAATTAGCAGGTGCACACTCACTTCAACAAAAATCATATTTGGTTGCAGTAACCATGGAAATTCAAAGCAAGAGATGCTTATGAAGAATTTATGGATTATTTTGTATTTCCAGATTTAGATTTCACTTCTGATGAACATCTTTTTTCCATTTGAAATGCACTGTAATAGCATGGAGCAATATCAAATGGCATTTTCAATTATAGAAATATGCACCCGCCATATTTTCCAGAGAGAAAGTATATCTGATACAACTATATTTATAATTTATTTGATAACATTATTAAAAATAATTTTGTATTTCAAATAATCAGACAATTTGGAGTTTCAGGAACCTACAGTTTGTCTTTATACAGAACATTATTAAGTCTACCAATAGCTGTTATTCTGATATTATTTACATGAGGATGGCGAGCTGTATCACTTCAGACTGACCAAAGTAATGAAGGTCTGACAGACTTCAGAAGGCAAGTTCAAGAGAATCTGTTGAACGGTTACCACTCCAAGCTTTGTGCTTCACTCTCCTGATGCATATTTCCATCTTAAAGCAGTTCTTCAGGCATCATCCTTAGTGCTGCAGCTTGCTCCAAGCAACCTGCTTTGCACCCAAGATAGTAACTAAGTGGATCTGTTGGATTTTCAAATGCACACCCCAGTTAGATATTAGGAACAAATTCTTCCCTGTGAGAGTATTGAGGCACTAGCACAGGTTGCCCAGAGAAGCTGTGGATGCCCCATCCCTGGAAGTGTTCAAGGCCAGGTTGGATGGAGGTCTGAGCAACCTGGTCTAGTGGAAGGTGTCCTTGCCTATGGCAAGAGGTTTAGAATGAGATGACCTTTAAGATCTGCTCCAGCCCAAACCATTCTGTGATTCTATGATGGCCTTGCCTTAGAGACACTAATATCCTCAGGAGCTGCAGGGCAGAGAGCTAATGAGGTGGAAGGAACCTCAGCTCTCTGCATTCACTACAAGTCTGTCAAAATCTGTGCCCATCTTTCTTACTTTCTCCAGAGAAATTGTTGGACATGGAAAAATCTAGTTTCCAAGCTCAGACACAGTCACTCATTTACTTGTATCACTTTTAGGCATATTCTAGATCAATTATTTCTTACTATAGACTAAAGCAAAAATTAAATACATCAAAATGAAAGGCACATAAAAACCAAGGGGTCACATTTCCTGGTCCGCTTCTTAGAACACCTACAAACAATACAGAGTACTTTAAAAATGTTAAGCTGTGGGCAGGAGACCTCTCTTTTATTATAAATGTGGTAGGGGAGTCACACTGCCTTCTACAAGAGGCAAGGTGCTGTAGAGGTGCATCTCTAGGATGTAGAGGAAAAATGGATGGCGGTGACATGGGAACTGTGAAAACCACAGAAGGCTGAAGAAGGTAAGGTTGGTAGCATGAATGGTACCCTCACCTCCATGCAGTTAGTACACTCACCTCCAATTTGTAACACTGTCAGGCCAGCCTAAGGAGGTGGGGAGGGACATAGTTGAATAAAGCAAATCTATCACAAGAATCTGAAGCAGAATAGGCAGAAGAAAGAGAAGTATCTTTGCACAATCTCAGCAGTGCCATATTTCTTTCTATTTTAGTTGTGAAAATGAGTTCATAAGTATTGGTAAGATCAGTCTCAAAAATTTAGGCAATTGCATTCTCAAGTAACTAAATACAAAACCATAAGAGCCAATGAGCAAATGAGGAGAACAATTTTTTTTTTAATGAAAATGGGACAAAAATAAGCAAGTATGTTTACATAAAAATAGTATCTAGTCCTACCTGCAGGTCTTCTCGGTGTCAGCATGAAATCTTTACTAATGAATAATTATTTTAAATGTGTTCGCTCTAGAGAATCCGTTCTAGCTATAACAGCAGTGGAATGTGGGGCATTTTTTATCTCTCATTAGTGAATATCAAGAAGTGTTATCCATGTGAATGGGACACAAAACCATCTCTGTAAGAGCAGTGCCTAGCCGCTCACTGCAAGACAATGCCTGTTTTGTTTGTAATTTTTTTGTCAAGAGCCATTTGTGTTGAGCTGTCCCACTGAGTTTGGAAGCCTTTGTATATTATTATACACAAAACACAAAATCCAGTCCAGTTCAGGCTTAAAACAAGTTTCAAAGAGTTCCTGGCTTACTTCTGAAGGATGGAGGCTTTCCCAAAGAAAGTGAGAAATTTCTACAATTAGTCTTTATTATTTTAATATTCTCTGAGCTGAGCAGTTAGCCTAAATTTCAGTTTTATGCAATTAAAAGCTCACAGCACAGTAAGGCCCATTATTTCTTTACTGTGTTATTTTCAAAGAATGTCATCAGTTCAAATTGGTCAATATGTATTATTATGCCAGTGCTTTCTGCAGGGGGAAAACAGCACAGTAAGGACACAAGAGGATTCTCCTCCTTTCCCATATTCACTAGTATTTCTAAACAACCACAATAGCATTTCTACTAAGCATTTTCATTACTGAATAAATATTATTTACATAAGGAGAAGAATAACCAAAGGAAGGAGCTTCCACGTTCAGAAACCCAAGCCTCATGCAATCATTATCCTGTCTTTCCTCACACCTGCTCAGAACAATGAAACAAGATCTTCCATCTGCTTTCTGCTATTTTCTCATTTTCAGTGGTAACAGCCCTTCTGCTTCTCATCCATTTCTTTAATGGATCTCCATTCCAACCTATATCCTTTACATTCTTCTGCTCTTCAAGGTGATTTCACTCCTACCTTTACTGGGCAGTTGTGTAAGTTCTAGTGTGGAAACTGTGTTGTTTCTCCATTAAACAGAATTAGGCTAACTCCTCCCCATCTTTTATTATTCCAGTTTAAAATAACAAATGCTGCTTACAGTCAAAATTTTAACAAGTTCTTCTCCTGTGACAACTTCTCTTTGTGAAGACAGTGTTGTGTGAATCACAGTATATTGCACAGCTGACACAGCTCAGTTGCAGAGGTGGTGTTGGAAAAGCATTTCAGAGTATAGAGGAGTGGAGGGAAAAAAAAAGAAAAACTGTGACAATAAAGGCACATTTCCACATGTAGCTAATTAGAATTCATTGTTAATTACATTTTGCATAGTTAATTATTTTTAATATTATAGTGAATCCCGTCCTTGTTAAAGCAAGCAGTAACGTTTTCAGCAACTTCATTGAGCTCAGAAATTCAGCCTCATATAACCTTACTCATACATATAGCCTTACTCACACGATGCTAACCACACTAGTTTTTAGTTTTCCAAAAAAACACAGACCCAGAAGCTTGCTTTCCAGGTTATGTCTTCCATTAGAGAAGAAACGCTGTTTTGCTTCCCCCAGGCCAGACCCAGTGTTTCTATCCAGGGAGTCTCTTGCTTTACAGCCCAAACCAGTCTGATCAGATTTCATCCTACATCTCTAAACGCATCAACAATAATGAATTCTCTGTGGCTCTTCGTGTTATTTCTTTAAATTATCAATTCAAAATAATCACTTCATTAAATATTCGAGATGCATGTTGTTCCCTGACTTGCAAAGTAGCTTTGGAAATGCCAGCTTGAGTATGTCCACTAGACAGATCTCCATGAGACTTTGGAAGCATACATCACATAGATATTCAGATATCCATACAGACCTGTTGAAATTAAAAACATCTGGCATACAGTAATGGATATGTCAGCAATTCAGATGGAAAAAGAAATATATATATTTCATATACTAAAAACCAGAATCCTCCATATACTAGAAAATAGCAACTTCCATAAGCTGTCTATCATTTTCAAATTAAATAAAATCCTCATCTGAGAGCCAAGAAAAAAATGCTTGCATTTACAAGCCTTTTCAATTACAGGAACATTCTGTATAAGGTTAGCTAATAACACCATCTAAAGATTTATTACAGTGCTAAAGTATATTCATAAAACTGTTCACCTACAAATATTAGATTTGCAAACTGTTCAGGATGTAATTTAAAAATCCACCCAAACAACAAGGAAATGCTAAGGCTGGTAAAAATCAACATGGTATTACACTGGAAATTGAAATATATCGTTATTGTTGTACAAATCTACATATTGAGAGCAGAATGGAATACCATGGAAATAGATTATCAGTGTTCAAATTTGCAAATTAACCCTTCAATGGACAATGCAACACAAGTGCTTCACAATCATTTAAAATAATGGGGAATGTTCAGTAGGCACTTTCAGCAGCAAAAACATTTCAAATTTTGAGTTTAAAAAAGAATGTTGCAACTTTTTCCTAAGTTATTATGCAAAGCTAGGTCATTGCAGAAAACTTTGAACCAAAATGAAAGTGATTCGCCAAAATAAGAAAAAGCATTAAATCCATTTGATCTCAAAAATAAAAAAGTCTCATGCCCTTTAGTTATGGTGGGTGGCTGCAGTAGAAAGAAACTTTACTGGATAGAATGAGAACAGTAACCTTTAGCCAATAATCAGTGCATAAGAAAAATTCTCCCAATATATGAGAAGGAAGTGGGATGTTAATTTTAGTTCTTTCCATTTAGAATCCACCGCGTATTGAATTTCTCCTAATGCCTGGAAGGTGGCCAAAATTACTTTAGCTTTTATACATTGCTCAGTATATAGGGAAATCCTTTTTGAATGTTGATAGGGAACTTTTACTCATTTCAGCAGGAAAGGAAGCAGTATTTCTATAAAGAATTTGTTAACCTAGAGCCATATGGTATCCTTTCATACAAAAATGCTTCATAAGGAAAAATGAACAAACTTACTTTAAAACAAAATAAAAAGTTAGGACAGGCTGATCTTTTGCCATGGATTGTCCTGGCTACAGGGTGTTGGGAGGGGCATTAGCAGTGAAATGAAGTTCAAGGGCAGGTGGGTCAAGCACAATCCCAGGTATAATGGCCAGGGTGGGGGAGGAGGGAAGGGAATAAAGACAAATTTTTAGGTCTGTCCGTTAATATTTTAAATTAATCCCAGCCCAGGCTACTTGTGTTAATTAATCAGGCAACTGTCCACAGCTCTGTTTACAGCGAGGTGTAAAAACTGTTGTGGAGAATCTGTGCTGGGCTTCTCCCTTTATAAAAGGGAGTTTTTTGCAGCTCTTCTCTGTTGCCAACCCCACTTACTACAATTTCAGGAACCTATTTTATCCTCATGGGAGGATAACATGATATTTCAGATATGCTAATAATGTATATTGCGCGGTAAAGTTTGGGGCTGGGACGCCAACAATGTCAGTGATCTAAAATTAATCAGCTCAAACAGGAAGGAAAACAATCTACTGGGACAATGTGTGCTTCAGCTTGTTCCAGCACTAGGTCTTCTGTTGATTTGTGATATGTTGGCTGCAAGCACAATAAACTGTTGCAACCAACAGCATTTGCACCTGTTGTCTTTTGTGCTTTCAGTACAAAAGTATTAACACCACTAAACACTGCACAGGACCTGGGCCCATCGTTTAATGCTTTCTTCAGAGCCATTGTTTTTCATCCCCTTTCAACCAGATCACAAATTTGTCATCAAATCACATCATTTCAACATGCCTGTTTTTTGAAAAATCAGATTCAACATGCCAGTTATCAGTATTTTTGAAAAATCAGACCTTCAATATCATTTCTGCCTTATTCATATTCCTTTGAAGAATCTGGGAATCTGCTGCTTTGAATCTTCTTGTCTGTATCAATTTCAAATTACTGCTTTATTTGCAGGCAGTATAGAAGATTTCAACAAACATTCATGAAACCTTTGCTATAAGGTTGACTGATTGCTCCTCTGTGATAGAAAGCTGTGATAGCCATGCTGTGGTGGGAGGACTCCTGCTTTATCACAAAGCTCAGAGCCCTTCCTCTACAGCTTCTCTGCCCCTTATACAAATGACCCCTAGCAATTGTGTGCACTTTTGGCTCTGTATACACATGCATTTCAAAACAAAAAATTCTCATCTTCCACCTCCTGAAGAGTCTAATTCCTGCTCCTACTTCTTTCCAGAGGGACTCTATCTTTCACCACAATCCATTAAAGGCAAGAGTGATTTTTAGTTTTTAGCCTTTGTCACTCATTCCATACCATTTTAATTACTGATGGCATTTTAAATTCTTTTTAGTTGCTTGATAATTCACTTTTCTCTTTGATCCTCTTATTTATTACCATAGCCCCAAGAGAACCTGAGAAAATCTAAACTGGCTTTGATGGTAACATACTGCATTTGAAAACAGAGTCAAAAGATAAATCTTGTTTTATAGCCTGTCACATTTATATTGAAATAGTTCTGATTCTGATATTAATGATGTTTGTTAATATCTTACTAATGTACAATATGTCATAGGTTAAAAGATTACTATATTTTTATAAGTTCTTCAAATTGTGACCATCTTCCTTCCTGTTTTGAGGACAAACAATGGAAATCCCATTTGAAATATGGAGTTGTATTTTCTTCTTCTTTGAGAAGTACAACTGCAGACACAAAGTTTGATCTGAAGTAAACAAGTTAGAACTGATTGCAGGGGTATAAACTAGATATAATTGGAGGTATGTCACCAAGATTATGCATATAAAATACAAAAATGACATATATAATACTCTAGAAACATATAGTTTTATTATAATCAGTGTTACTGATCCTTACATGGTTGTAAAGTACAGGTAGGATTGATTTTAGCTAGCATTATTCATTTTCAGATAGTCTTTTGGACTACTTCTAGTGTCAGTGACAAAGGATAGACACCTCGAGTGCAATTCATTCTACCCCAAAGTGAGATGGAGGAATAGCACTGAGAAGGCAGGCACCTTCCTGCTCACTACACAAGGAAGAAAGACAGTGAAGTGAAATCTAAAGCAAGATTGCAAGGCTGAAAGAATGGACATATACAGATGGTGCTCAGAGTAAGCTCTTGTCTTGGTTCTTTTTGTTACCTTTAAGAAAAATACACAATATTTTTCTCTTTTTTTTCCTTTTTGTTTTTAATTAAGAAAAGAGGTCACAGGACTCTAATCTCATTTCTAAAATCAATTCTGATAATAAGTTAAATGCAGTCACTCCAGTTATGTTAGTCCTGTTACATTACATTACAGCTGGCTTACTCCCAGGAAATTACAAACTAAATTTGGTTAGCAATTCATGTGATGACTGTAAAGTTCACTGTTCAAAAAATGCTACTTCAAAATTGTCATTACAGCTTCTCTTCACTATCAGAATACTTTTTAGCAGAGAATTATGATTTAAATCAAATTTATTAACCTTAGTCACCTCAACAAAAATACAACTACAAACACAATGCTCCTTGTAATATTACATAATTTCACATTGTTTAATAGTAAAATAATAAGCTATGGTAATGTATTTCACATGTACATAAAAATTAGTAAAATAGTTTAATTGCAAAATATAAGATGACAATATATTTAACAAAACAGTTACTGAATCTACTTGGGAACCTGTTAAGGCAAAAACATATCCTATAAGCCTATAGAATCATAGACTATCAAGGTATTTTATGTTATTCTGAAGCTGGAAGGGATGCATAAAGATAAGCAAGTCCAACTCTCCTCACAGGATTACCTAAAACTTAGCCATATGACTAAGAGCATTGTCCAGACACTTCTTGAACTCTGACAGGCTTGGTGCCATCACCACTCCCCTGGGGATCCGGGTGTTCCAGTAAACAACCACCTGTGGTGAACCTCTAGTGAAGAAGATGTTCCTGATATCCAATCTAAACCTCCCCTGACTTCACTTCATTTCCTTGTGTGCTGTCACTGGCCACCAGAGAGGGGTCATCCCCCATCCCTCTGCTGCCCTAATATCATCTCTTTCCTGAGACCTGCAAGCCAACATGAACTTCACAAGGAGATACTTCGTATTGAAGTCTCTTCTACAATGAGATTTTTCTCTAATGCTCCAGGGCTGAGGAAGAGCTCCAGAAACCTCTCTTTTACAAATTACTTTAGAATATTAACTTAGGCTGTATTGTCCATTTTCATTGTTCACTAACTGGTTAATTAATAGTAATTTGCTTCTATCCTTCCTTTTGGGTACCAGATACAGGAATTATTCAGAACACAGCCCAAAAAGGGGTCAGGGAGTTCCTCCACCATTTAATGCAAGTATGTCACAAGAATACAGAGTAGATGAGAGAAAACTCCTCAATCATAGAGTGAAGGCAAACTGAACTGGAAACAAAAGGGAAGAGCTAAAAGGGCCTGCCCATACAAATATTACTGCACATCAACCCACTCAGGTCCTAATTTTTCACTTTTTTACCAATTGTCCAGAGTAATAGAGACAATGCTGCGGTAACATCCTCACCTCTATGTCAGTCCTCTGAATACAAGTGTAGTAATGCATGAGATGCTGCACATACATGGCTGTATGTATTCTGGAAGATTTTTCATATACTAAGAAGTTAGTGTAAGTTTCATTATCTTCAGCATTTTGGAAAACATATGTTACATCTGATTTTAGCATCTTTTGCTTTTCTGTGGAAGAGTCTCACACTGTCTTAGCTGGAAATTAACTTCCCTGACAGAGTCCAACAGGGGCAAAAGTAGCCAGCACCTTGGTTCTTTATAAGATGAGCAACAAACAAACCTCCAACTATTTTACATAACTGTCATAAGTGGCTTTGTGGATGATACTTTAAGTGGTCAAAATTACATACGGGCAGAAGCTTTGCGTTTATGCAAACAGCTCTCATTTCAGTAGCTAACACAGCACTGAATCCTCTGCATGTAAAAAAGGCTTGCTGGCTGCTGACTCCAGTCAAATGGCATTTCAGCAGCAATGAAGACATCTGATATAGCTTTAATATTTCACTACTCTAATTCAAAAACTAAATCAGTCCCAGTGCTTTCACAGCTGCTTGGTACATTGGATGTTTTGTAGATTAGTGATCACATACACAGACGATTTTGATAGACTGACTTTAAGTGATGCTTTGCCTTACTTCACTGGTATATAGCACCAGCTATTAAATCTACATGGCAGTCTTGTTAGCTTAGTTTAGCTGGAAAGAGCATCTACTGGGCTAAATTAATTTAGAGTTTGAACCTTAAAGCATTAATGGCCATCAAAACAGACAGTAGCAATTAACATGTCACTAATTCTAGTACATTTAAAATATTACTACAACAAAGTAAAGAATGATAATAATGGGAAAAGTACAAAATAATAACCCTGCAAATGAAAATTACTTTGCATGTATTAATTCAGCTTTGCTGTTCAGCTTTTCAGAGTCTTGTTTCAATACTGTGCTGGTGATACAGAGTAAATATGATTTTGCACTGTAAGACATTTTTGCCTGTTATGCAAATATTACATTCAAATTTAGCTCTCAGAAGCATCCCATGTATTTTCTTGACACAGCCATCCTGGACATGAGAAGAAATGAAACATGGTGTCCAGTTTGTCTCCATTAACAGCCCAGCTGGTAACTAAAGTAACAAAAGATCCGTTTTTTCACTGATCAGCGTCTTTCGTAATGAAGGCATCTTGCAGAGCCATCTTTAGTACTTAAAAAATTCATTAAAAGATTGCAACCCTTGTGTAGTCCTGATTTTCCACTAGACTATTAGAAAGCCATACAGACCATATAAGTTCTATTTTCATCACTATAATATATAGCAATTTGTTATGGATGTCAATATATCAACCAATCTTTGTTTGATTTTTTTAATTTGGTGCAATTCTGAACTAATATTATATTCTCAGAGTTTTCCAATTTTGAAATATATTTTTGAAATATATTCAAAAGCCAATGTATTACCAGAGATCACCAACAAGGCTAAGTACAGAAGAGACTGTACAGAAGAGAAAGTACTTTGATGAGATGTTATAGTTTCTGCCTTCAGAAGTCACATCATTCAAACTCTGCAAACATTTTCTGTCCTACTGTACTGCTATGTCATAGATTAAGTCTGGAAATTTTTATTCTTGGATCTTTTGATTAGAACTTCTCATAAATTACGTACTTACTTTGCTAAAAATATTCACCAGGATTTACAGTATACTGCACAAGCAGGTGAATGACCTCCAGAGTATTTTGTTTGCAAAAAAACAACTAAAAATTTTTGAGTTGCAGCAACTAAATGTCTGATTCTCAGACCTCAGGAGTGCCAAAATTTTAAGCAAACCCTGTAATCTCAGTGTGTAAAAACATTGCAAGAAAAATCTCAGATTATCTCAATGAACTTGAAAATCCCCTCCTCTTTGTTTCTAGAACAGGTTTATTTGAGTTCAGAATCAATGTCTGGGAGAAGAGCCAGATATTTATGCAGCCGTTGCATTTGAAACTGTACAACAATTAGGTTTAACAGTTTTGCGTATTTTGGAACTCATCCACTTCACAATGGTGACATTGTGGAGATCAAGGACAGAAGAGGGTGGTTTTCACCCACCCTACCATTATTGGAGAGAAGAAACATTTTAGGAGCTGCAGCACTGGCTGCATGCCATACAGATAAACAGATTTTTACTGCCAGTACTCTACCCTTATATTTAGAGGTGGAATTACACTGCATCAGTTTTTTAAGAATTAAATACACTAAATAAATATGCATTGCAAAACACCTGTTAATTTCTAGAATACTTTGAATGAAACTAGAAAATTCCTTCTATAATTACCAAGAAATTACATTCCTTAATGTCAAGAAAGTAAGAGATATGATGACTAGAAACCTATGTAAGTGGTTAATTCAGTGCCTGCCTTCACAGGAAGCCTTCTGCCTCTCCATGAAAAAAGACCAGCTGAAGTGCTCACCTTGTGTATTTTTATTAGAAAGGGTCACAGCATAAATTTCCTGGAGTTCAAGTACAGCCATGTTTGCCTCTGTGTCAAAGGCCTGTTTATACAATTTAAGGGAGGCTGGACTAGCACAAGCCCTGGCTCAGAGACTGTGTCAGATGATGCATCTGAATGTGTCCACAGCAAAGACCCAATGGCCTAGAGCAGGCTGAATAAATGTCACCTGGAAGCAGCCTGGAAGGCACACTCTGGTGGGATGAGTGTTCATTCACACAGTGGGAGAGGCTTGGGGGGCAGTGGCCTTCTCTGCAGCAAGGACAGAAGGGAGACACCTGCCAGTATTCCAGGCCAGAATACTGGGAGCTGAGATCAAGTGACTCAGGTACTCCAGCTCATGAGAGCAAAGATACCGTGGAAAACAGCAGAGTGGGAAGGAAAAATGAATCAAGAAATGGCAATGAACTATAGACTGTAGAACCAGAAAGGTTCTAAGCAGAAAAGCCTTATGTTGCAGATTCTAAAATTACACTAATAAAATACTTCAGTGCAGCTAAGAATCAAAAGGACACTGTGGCTGTAATTGCTGTACGTACTACCCATTTGCAGAGGTGAACAAGAAAAAGCTGGCAAGATACAAGGGTTACTCTCCATTGAATATTTTCTGATCAATTCCCAAAGTGTTACACTGTTACCTTCCACATCTTAAATGAGTCTAACTTCTATAATTACAATACAATTATCATGCATACAACTGTAGACCTTAATTTCAGAATTATTACATCACCCAGTCCAGTTTTTTCAGTATAGCATTCATGCTTTGGGGATCAAAAGCAGTTGGCATAAAACATACCCAGTCTAGATATGAAGCTATGTAGAATCAAAGATGTATTAGGGGCTGAGTTTATCCTCCTCCATTCCCCAGGGGTTTGACTGCTTGGGCCCCAGGCTGTCCAGCCTTGAACCAGAACCAAGTCTCATTGGTGTGACCTTCTTCTCTATAGAGATGCTTTCAAGATGAGACTCTTGTCCTTGGTCTCTGCCTAAGCTACATGGCAGCTCTATCATGCCTAGTGCTTACCAGTGACCAGACCGTGACTTGCTGTCTTGATTTCCAGGCTTGATCTCAGACTTGAGTCATCATTTCAGATTTCTGATCTGCACTGTTGGATGAACCTGGTTACCCTCACCCCTTGTCGGTGAGGTCACTGCCCCTACCTGCCCTGCTGCCACAGCTCTCTCCCCTTCCTTTGCTGGGCAGTTCATGATTGGACCAGATCTTCCATTAATTCCCTTGGGCATTTACTCCAGCAGGTCATCACCTCTGCAAAACAAAATCAATGAAATGCATTTTTTAAACTAGTAACTACTTATTCTTGCTGACTTTCCTACAGAACTGAAGAACATCAATGCTCCTGCACTGTGAGGAAGGGATTAGATGCTTGGATCAAATCACTCTGATTTCCTGTAGGGAAGTTTTTCACTCTCAGACATTTCCTTTTATCTCTCAAATAATTTACAAGCTCTTTTCTACATCGTTAGCTTTTCAACATGCTTATAAAACATGAGCAGAGCAGCATCTCCTATTTCTTTATGTTATATAGAGCACATCATACAGAGATCCTGTTCTGTGTCACATTGCCTGTTTCTGGAAGCCCTCTTTGCTCTGCCATATCAAGATTGCACATTCAGTTGCTTGTTCACTGAGGTGCCCCATCCTTTTCACAGTAAACTGCTTTTGACAATACACTTACCCTTCCTCTGCTTTCTCTGCTCCCACCCCCTTCCTTGCCTTTTTTGTTCTTAGGTCAAATTTTATGAAACCCCAATTATGCAACAGTGTTGGCTTCTCTGCCCAATGAGAGCAGGGCACTTGTGCTGTCCTTCTGTGTGGTAAATGGTCAGAACAGCAGTGTTGCTTTAAAATGGTGAAGAACTGATGAGGCTGGTTGGGAAAACAAGCTCTGTTATAAGTCTGGTTTGTTGAGGAGATAAAGATGCACACAAAGACACTGATAAAAGTCAGAGGGCCCTACTGCTGCCTCAGTGTACGGAGAAAGAGGTTCTAATTGTTTATTCTCCCTCTTTTGTCAACTATAAATTTTGACCAAAAGTAACTGAGACCCTCATTAAGCTCCATTAACATATTAACTTACACACCCCTTGAGATGTAAATGAAGGAGAACATGGGATGTGTCATGCATGTATGACCAAATAACGTGATTGTTCTACCCTACTGAGACAGACCAAAAATTATAGTATAAAAGGGGGACTTCCGGGCAGAAAGGGTTGAAGGGGGAAAACATCTCTGCCTGCTCAACGTCAGTCAACAGACTGTGTCTCTCCTCCTGAGGGGAAGCAAGCTTTGCATCTCCAACTGCACTGGAACACAGCTGAGAATATTCATTTATACATACATAGTATGATTAGATCTTACTAATCTATGGCAACACATATGAACACTCTCTAGCTGGTGCATTTATCACCCACCATCCTGAACTTACTTGCCTGGTGCTTCAATAAATTCATGAATCTGGAATGTTCCCAGTCCTTACTGAATTTAACAGACCTACAGCAATACTATAGCAGTCTTTTCCCTGCTATTTTGCCTAGCATCGATGCAAATCCAACACACCTAGTTATCCAAAAAGGGTAAATAAGATGTCCTAAGGCCAAACAAATGTTAAAACCTCATTCTTGCTATAATTTCCAAAGTGTTTCCAGATGTATTTGTATAACCAATGCAGAGATTGTCTCACATAACTTTGTGAGAACTAACTTAGACCTGCTAGTTCTAGAGTATCCTTGGAAAGATGATTCTGAAGACAGCCTGATTCCACATCTTTTGACTTCTAGAAGAGAAGGGATTTTAATGCTAGCATGAAGTCAGAGGAGGACTACAGAAGGCAACCAGCACAGTGGGACACACACAGCTGTTGCATGGAACTGCTCACATAAGCTCTATGGAGTTGACAGACTGGAATTTAAGTCTGCAGCCCCAAAGGGCTGAACTTATGAAGCCGCAAAACAATTCGGATAACCATTATACACCTAGATCTGCACTACTAACAGGTTGACACTACAAGGCTTGGGCACAAAGTCTTCAAAAGTTATAGGCAGAAAACTTCCAGAGCATGTCCTCTCTTTCCTACACACATTATAACCTTTTTACATAGGGAAAACTGGCTTGTGTAATATGCTACACAAGAGATATTGGGGCAGGCCTTAAGAGTTTCTTCTTCTTTGTGCCAGAGAAGATGGAAATGGTGCTGCTGCACTAGCCTCTCATCCATGGCATAGCAGGAAAATACCTTACCTACTGGATAGAGACAGGGCTAACTAATAGAGTTATCTACACCCATTGCCCTATATGACTTAGATTTTTTGGTCTCAATCATAATGAAAAGTAGGTTGAAATTTTTCTTCAAATAAAGAAGCTCAGCCTATTTTCCATTATCTTTCCACAATCCGTTCCACTTTATCAAAACACCCACACAATTATGCTTCAGACTGGTTTATTTCTTAATATTTCTTTCAGCCTCTTTAAGCTACATTTCTGAATCAATGCCAGTACTAGTTGTCTTTCTAAGGAAATTAATTTAAGTCATATCATATCTTGTCCTCCTGCTTTTATTTATGTATCTTGCTTTTCAGAGATATATATTTGTTTGTGACTGTTTTGAGAGCTCAGTGCTTTCTTAGTGTAGATCTAGCTATTGCTCGTCTTTCACTAGTCTCGTAACTGCAGCTGTTCCTGCAAAACCTTTTAAGAGTTAATCAAAAAAAACAGCCATTTATAATTGCAAAATTCACATTGAACATTATCCTAGTAGCTTCAACCTAAAATTTTAGGCTAGACTCAGCCTAAAATCATGTTTTATATAGTTGAAGTTTTCTTAATTACCATCAAAATTATCTTGAGTCCCTGAATTGGGAAATGGCCAGATCCACTTGTGGAATGAAAGGCAAAGAAAATCAAGATCTTGCCTGCTGTTCCTGTGCCTAGCTGGCTGGCTGTGAAGATGACTCTAAGAGTGGCAAACTTTTGTCCCAAGACTACTCTGGAGCTGACTGGCCAACTTTTCACCTCAGATGGAAGGTCCCTTGTTCTCTGATTTGAAGAAGCTGCTGTGCTTTATCCTCGCTTTTCATGAAGGGGCAGAGCACAGAGCAGCACATGGCCTGCATTAGTCCCAGCCTGGCTGCTGCTCTGGGCACCTCTCATGCACAGTTCTTGCTCCTTCACTCAACAGCTGTTGTATTGCAGCACATTTTCAGCAGCCTCAGATATTGCTCCTGCATCATCACAGTAAAGATTGAGCCAAGAAATGTAATTATTGATTTATATGTAAGATACCACTATGAGCAGGAAAACAAATGATTCAGTGCCTCTAACAGCATCAGTCTTACTAAAATTGTTGCATGAGTTAAGTTTTTACCTCCATCCTCTCAGAGATAATCAGGTCCTTTTCTACTCCAAAAAAGGAGATAATTATTCTAGATAGAAAAAAAAATCAACTTCAGTCTGTACTTGAAATTTGAGGAGAAAAAGGGAAAAGAATGGAATTATACAAAAGGAAAAGGCATTCTTCCTTCAAATAGGTTTTATTTCCATTTAATTTGCTCATATAATAATTTTACAGGAACTGGATTTTGGGATGGAAAGACTATTTGTGAGGAACAGGGAAAGGATGCTTGCCTGTGTTAATAACAACTATCCCCAAGGTTTATTTTTCCAAGGGAGGAAGAGGCTATTAGAGACATGCGTTTACCTATGAGTAAGAAGCAGCAAGGGCTGTACTTGGCTGCCCTTCTAGACACCCTTGTTACTCACCTGCCTGTGCTGGTTTTAGTTTCTCCTATGGATAGACTCAGCCTCTCAAAGTTACATCCATTCTCCTCAGCACCATCCACTCATTTACTAAAAGCAAATCTCATGCAAATCCTGCTCCTCAAACGGCAAGAGAGTGCTCCAGAAAAGAATTCAGCTTCAACATTTATGGCCAGCAAAGGGTCCTTGAGCAGCAATAGGATAATTCACTGTCACCTATCCTTTCTGCTAGCTTGTGCTTTGGGCTTCAGGGAAGAGCCTGAAGGAAGCCTGGACAAATGGAAATTCCCAGCTGACACTTCCTTTCTTTAGATCTTTTCCCCTTAGTCTTTAGGAGTAACAGGCTACACATATATTTGCACATAGGATAATACTGTAAGGAATCATCTATATTTGATTCTTCTGAGTGTTTGATGCATCACTTTTTTAAGCTTTAGCTTTGTTAACCACATAGGTCTTCTGTTTTGTTTACGTTAAGGTAGAAATAACATAACAGTAATATTTCTGACAGTTAAAATTCTCAGTACAGGAGACTGTATAAAAAAAATAAGATCCCTTAATTTTAACTCTGTCTCCCTTGGGTTGAGACTGAGAAGTTTGAGTTGAAGTGCATCATTCCAAGTTACAACAAAGTGAAACAACTGTATGAAAGATTGCATAGCTGATTATTTTTTCAGCACAGACTAGACCATAAACATTTTGCACATTAGTAAGCACTTACATGCAGTACCAAAAATTACCAGTTAAGAGCAACAACCTATCCTTTGAAACAGAGCAGAAGCCCCAGAGGCATCAAGCACTTGAAGCCCTGAAGCTCTTTCAGTAGAGGAACAAGTAAATCCTTTGTTCTTCTCCAGAGGTTTCTCTTCCCACGAATACATCTAAGGCTTTATCCCACCTGAACATCAATAATATTTTCAACACTATAATTTCATCAGATATCATTCCAGTGGCTGAGCATTCCTGAAGTAAAAATGTCAAATGGCTTCTGTGTGAATCTTGTGTGATCACCCAGCCTCAGATCTGCCAGGTGAACTACATTGAAAAGACTTGAGAATGTGTCCTTTGAGCTGTGGGGTCTCTCCCATATCCCTGCAGTCTAAAAGCACCTCAGAGTCAGGATTTTTCCTAAGCAAGTGCAAGAGCACCCAGCGAAGAGTGAGAACTCACTTCCATGACCCCTGAAGCATGGTTATGGAACTACCTTCTGTGGAGACAGACTCTCCATTTCGACCAGAGTTTCTGCCCTTCTGCATACTCCTTTCAGCCTTGACTTGCTTTCTGCCCCTCTGCATACTTTTTTCAGCCTTGACTTACTTTCTGCCCACTTTGCCTGCCAGTTCTTTCTGCTGGTACAGAACAGGAGCCAGTCCCTTCTGCCTTGCTGCCACAAGGAACACTGTGATCAAAACTCAGCAGCTGGGGCGGAGGTAAGCAGGCAGCTTTTCTCCCTGCTGCCCACTGACATGATATAACACACAGTATTCCCATGTTGAAGCACAGGGATACTACTTTATAGTCATAGTGGCATTCTCCATTTTCATCATCACGTAGCACAAGATTAAAATGCATCAAGACCTGTACAGTGATCAAAAATGTTTCAGACACCTCAGCCCTCCCTTGCCATAATGGATGGGAGGAAACCTACATGCTGGTGTAATCAGTCTGTATAAGTACAGCAAGCCATGTAGTACAGGTACAGCTGCTGGCCTAAGGAAGCTATTCTGAAATGTCTTAAAATGAGATTTGTCAGGGTTGGGGATTCTCTGAAAGGAACATAAAGTATTCCTTTCATATATGCATTCAAGAACCTATTTTTTGCCTATTTTATAAGAGCTGCCTGTGTATTTGAGCTTTCCAGTACCTTGCCCTTGAGTGAGCCATAATTTATAAAAATTCAGATTCATGCTGAGCAAGAAAGGGAAGAGGACCCTGGGAACCAAGGGCTGCAACCCTGAGAGCTTCAAGTATCTGGCTCATGGTTTGCAACAGATGGCTTACCTTAAACATTACATTTCCTTCCCTAAGTTTATTGAAAATTATTTAAGGCATCACAACAAGGTATTAAGCACTGATACTTTCCTATTTAAAAAACATCTTTCCCTCCAAAACGGTGGCCTACTGCCCAAGAATTCAGCACAGGACTGCTGTTCAATGCAACCCATCCATATTTCCCCTGTGAGAGAGCTCCACATTGTGGGAGGAATGTGCACAGGAGCAACAAAAGCAAGTGATGCTGAGAAGAGAAAGCATTACCCAAAATTTACTCTGCTATTTCACTAAGCAGTTTTTCATTATAATAATGTCAGGCAAAACCTCTAATCTTTATTTTTTTCAAA
Source organism: Catharus ustulatus (assembly GCF_009819885.2). Taxonomy (NCBI): domain Eukaryota; kingdom Metazoa; phylum Chordata; class Aves; order Passeriformes; family Turdidae; genus Catharus; species Catharus ustulatus. Next base: position 91,104,913 of record NC_046222.1, on the reverse strand, counting down.
GAGAGTAGACTTTTGATAACAACATTGTTTTATCCTAGTCTTCCCATGCAGCACAGAAATGGGGAAGTAGAAAGCCAAGTCCAATCAACTATTTAAATACAGACCCAGCTAAGTTGATGGTAAGTTTGGATGTCTTGGAACCATAGGCATGGATCAGCATCCAGAAACAGCTAAAACTGAAGCTAGTAAATGTGTTCATCTTGCTGAAGCAATGATGTACTTAGAAAGTGCATGTATTAGAATTGTCTGTTCTGTCATTTCATACCTGTTTGGTTTCTCAATGAATTTTAGACTTTACAATGTAAACTGCATGTTTACTTCTGTTATTTTTAAGAAAAGTTAGTAAAGGAGGTACTGCCTATTAGTAATCTAAAAGGCAGGATATGATAATCAGAATGTAATGACCTTTAAAAATGAAGTTGCTTACTACTATAAAATTGTGTTTGCATGCCATGATTGGGTGACATTTTGTTGCGCCAATTTTGTACTTGGCAAAAACTTCAGTTGAAAGAATAATTCTTCCAACCTGTTAGTGAAAGTAATAGTTCTATTCTCTATAACAATTTTTTCTCATGAGGCCAAATCCTGTCCCCCACCACCCCCTCTCCCGCAGGTGGCATGCAGTTTTTAATTAATGTCAGAATTACCCCATTTCACCCATTTCACCTGACACTTTTTCTTGCTGCAGAGCAGGCTCCATGGCACTCCACTCCAAGCTCTGGAAGACCTGCACAACGTGCCAGGGAGCAGCAGAAGCAGAGCTACTCTATCAGGGCAGTAGTAGTCTCCTTACTGACTCCTATCCTTGTACAGGTTCAGTGATTCATAGGTTTATGACACAATATTGCTATACCAGCATACACCTTCACTAGACGGTCAAATTAAAATTGCATGGAAAGGCTAAATTTGGGCATTTCTTGTCTGAAACACCATTTTAAGCATAATTTGTGTTAAACCTGCATGGGCCATCTGAACTGTCCAGACTTTCAAACAGACTATAAAAATATACAGGCCACTATTAAGTTGTTGATTCACTTTGTAAGTATTTCTTAAACTGAAGAAAAATAGTTTCACAGCAAGGACTTTGTCGATTTAATTCTAGCATATAGGTATGGGGTCAAAGATAACGATTTCTGTGGCATAAAAGTTTAATAATCTATATTGATCTGCTGTTTCCTCTAAATTTCCCTGTAGGAGACCTATTGCAGCAATATTTAAGAGTCTGACTAGAAAGGAGATAGAAAGCATAAAATTTCACCCTTTCCAAAACATTAGTTATTGTAACACAGGTGAGCAACCAAAAATACTTAGAGGAGTAGAATAGAAGAATAGTTTGAAGTTTGAAAACAAATCCTAGAACAAAAATCCACTAAAAAAATAGCAGAGAGGGAGCTCTGAAAGCTCAGACAAAGAGAGGGACTCTGTCAAAATTTGAAAATAACCGAAGACCAGTAGCCAAAATTACATTTTTCCTGGCTGTAATGTTTTGTACGAATGATGTAGATTGTCGTTCTTGCCATGTGATGACAGGAGATAAGACCTAAGGCTCCCTCTGTTGGAAGGAGCACCGCCGAGCACCACCCCAAAGGACAGTGAGAGCTTAACAATAGCAGCGCACTGCAAGATTTACACCCAAGTAACTGCTAGGCAAGTCTGACAGGCTGGACACCTGCCAGGAGCAAAGTGAGGAGATGATACCTGTCATTTCTTCAGAGTGGGCATCTGTTCTCACAGGTTCCTTAGCTTTTTCCCTGGGAGCCAGACAGGAGCACAACTTGGCCCCTATAGAGGTATTTCCTGTGACAAAGGAGAACCCCTGTCACATATGCACACAGTGGCATTTGGGCATTCAAATGTTGTCATGCTATTTTGGAATGCAGAGAAGTGCCACTTTTTCCTCTGCAGTGTGGAAGATGATGCACTGAGCCAGCAGTCCTCAGATTGCTTTTCTACATCCCCCTCACCATAAGTTCTGGATTTTGGATGCTCCTCCCACGTAAGAGTTGTTCTTGGTTTGGATGGATGCAGGGCTGGCTGGCTGGAGTGTAGCAGGGAAGATGGCAAACAGAGGGCAGAGGGAGAAGGGGACAAAGTAGACCCTGACAACCAGGCTGAGAAAGGACTCAGAAAAAGGCTGTAACTGCTGCAAGCCACAGAGCCAAACCAGTACCCCTGAGCAGGACAAGGAGACAATAGAAAAAGAAGGTTTTTCCCTGCAGCTCTCAAAATCCGCTGATTGCCTCAGTCACACGTTTTTGGTGAAGCCTGCTTCTCACCCAAAGGGAGCCTTTTAAGCACTTTGCTCCCAGGTCATTTTCTTGCTTTTCTACCTCACCTGTTCATCTTTCAGCAGCTCCCCAGATCCCCAGTGAAGGCTGTATTTCCCAGATCCCTAATGAAGCTTCCATTATCAGTTTGAGAATAGCTGTTCTAAAATGCCATGCCCTCTCCAAAGATCATAAACAGTAGCCCACAGCCCAGCATCCAATTAATTAATTAAGATATGCAGCTTTACTGAAGAAAATTGTTGTCAGGCAGTGAGAAAAGCAGACAGGATAAGAAAAGCACATATAAAAAACAGAACACACACCCAAAAAAAAAAGTAAAAGTGTTGACTCATATTCATCATTAACTCAAGGCCTCAAGAGAACAGTGCTGATGTGAAAGTTAGAAAACTGAGGAAAAAATCTCAGAGGGCAGGTAGAAGACAACAGCTCATCAAGACAAGATTATCCTGCTCCAGGGAGTGACAAAGACTGGTGTTTTCCCACATGGCTGACAATGGTGTGACCAAGAAGAACATGTTGCCCTGGGGCAATAAGGCTTGCATGCCTGTTTATCCCTATGGGATACACCTAGCTCCCTTCTGTGCATTAACCAAGGAATAATTGCTGGGTACTCAAAAACCTGTATGCTCCTGCTTGCAATCCTCTGCATATGGAAAAAGATGCCCAAACATTGGTGAACCAGTGGAAAAGAAGGCTCACAGTCCAGATGCTCAGGTGGCACTTAAGTGTGCCACTTCCTTCTCACCACACCACTGTTAGTAGGTCCACTTGCCCAAACTTAAATACTGATAAGAGCTCAGTTCTGTATCTGAGAGCCTAACTGTAATGCTTAATTTCACAGTTCAGATCAGCAAGTGTTCACATGTATTTGCTTTAAGCACTACTGCAAATAGCAAGCTGTTTGTTTTCTTACCTGCTAGAAAAAAAATTTTCCATCCAGTTTTTCTCAGCACCTCAGCATGGGGATAATTTCCTCGAGCCACTGTGTGGTGGTAGCCCCCCTTCCAGCAGCAAGGCAAGCTATGGCTTTGATTTTGCTATTATTGTTTTTCTCATTTAGATCAGTTGATGGTTTTTTGCTTTTTGAGGAAATTCTAACAGGCATGGCTGAAAGCCTTCCCTGCTCTAACATGGCAGATATTCCTATACCTGTCCTTGTCCCTGAGTATAACAGGAGATGTTAAAAAGAACGGCAGGAAGGGAAGGAGGGGCAAAACAAACAAAACAAACAGACAAAACAATGATTTATTTAAGATCCCAAGGAGGGAAGTCTCCCAAATATTAATTTTGGGGGTTAGCAACACTGAAGTCAGCTAAACAGAGTCCAAAAGGAACATTAAGGTAGAGAATGAGTCTGTTCCAGCTACTGTCTAAATCTCAGACAGGACAGAGCTTCAGGCACTCCTGCTGTTCTATTGCTGAAGTAGCAATTATCTTATCTCCCTTTCACAGTGCTATTATGCAGGCAGTTTCATCTGAAGGAAAGATGTGCTGAAATAAAACGATTTAAAAATACTCTTTTGTTCGCAGGTTCCTTTTAAAAAGTTTGGGTCTGTTCTATTTCCTTTTTTAAGTGACATTTATTTGACAAAGGAACCTCATAATTTCATTGAATTTAAGATTTGATCATTAAACCCGAGACACTATTATCTGTTATGGTTATCCACAACTCTCTACCATGAGATCTCATTTCAGCAGTAGTTATCATTAAAATCATAATTAAAATACTCTTAATCAGTAAAACTGGAGACAGTACATCAAAGACCAGTCTATATATAGGAATTTTCTTTATCTCTCTGCAATCTATACATAGGAAAACTTGCCCTGAAGGTTCCTGCAATATTTGCTGGATATCTCACATAGCCAGCAAACATTTCTCAGCAGTTCAAAGTTAGTGACAGCTAAGTACAGAGATTCCTGTTCTCCAAGCCCATTCTGACAGTTTAGCACCTAATACCTTTTGTGCAAAAGTCAGTTGCCAGAGTGCTAATAATCCAAATCTCCATATATCCCAGATAAATATAACACCGTGGCAACTATCAGTAGAACTCTGGGAGGGACCCAACCCTTTGGAGTAAGTATTTGAGGAAAAAAATATTATTAAATGAGTCCTTGAGATAGATGTATGTCAAAGAGAGCTTCAAATACATACGTAGAATAGCTGAAATAAGAAGGAACTCACTCAGTAATTTGGTTGTCCCACATCCCTTGTTCCTCATCTGCTAAGGACAAGACACATGACTTCCAAATTCAGCTAACTAGTCAGCATTCCTGTCAGCTGCTTTGCACGAAGTCAGACTAAATTCAGCCCAAACATTTTAGAGATCATTAAAACCCCAGTAATGTTAGGATCCATGATGTACAAGTCATTAATATTGACCTATCACATAACAGGTTCTTTAACTCCTATGAAAAATGACTTTTCAGTAGCAACATCAACAGGATTTAGAGAAGATAAATACGTTTCCCTAGAAGGTGACAATACCATTCTGACCTTGCCCGAAATCTTGATGCCACATTTAATACAAATAAATAAAGCCTTGTCTTATTAAAAGGTGCAGATGAGCATGTGCAATGATTGTGGCACAACACTGAGCATCTGCTGAGTACAGTGAGATTAATCTCATGCCAAATGGTTTCCTTCCAGCATAAGTCACTAACTACAACAGCTGGCTTTCATTACAACTCTTTAACCAGATGTTTTATATATTAAACTCTATTTTTTTATTTACTGTCCTGATTTCTGCTGGGATAGAATTAATTGTCTTTCAAGTAGCTAGTAAAGCACTGTGTTTTGAATTTAGTATGAGAATAATGTTGATAACACACGAATTTTTTAGTTCTTGCTAAGTAGTGTTGACATTAAGTCAAGGAATTTTCAGTTTCTCATGCACTGACAGTAAGAAGGCTGGAGGGCACAAGTAGTTGTGTGGGGATACAGCTGAGACAGATGCCCTAAACTGGCCAAAGGGATATTCCATACCATAGGGCAACATGCTCAGCATATAAACTGCTGGGGAGAGCTGGCCCAGGGTCCCTGCTCAGGACATGACTGGGCATTGTTCAGCTAGGGCTGAGCAATTGCAACACCTCTTCTAGATATTATCATCATCACCATCACCATCATCATCATAATTTTCTTCCTTTTCTGTCCCATTAAACTGTCCTTATCTCAACCCATAAGTTTCCTCACTTTTACTCTTCTGATTCTCTTTCCCACCCTGGCTATGTGGTACTTTGTTGCTGGATGGGGTTAAACCACAACAAATATTAATTACTGCAGTAGATGTGTCTGCAGCTGCCCTGCTCTGTAGCAGATCATCCATCATGCATTGTCTGGTAGACTCTCCCTAGAAACAGTTTGCATCAGCCTATTATAATTTCTTCAGCTAGAACTCTGTTTATGCCATTAGTTGTGAACCCCAGCATCTCAGCATTGTTCTCCCAGAGCAGACAGGCTGTTTCTCTGTGCTCTCAGATGTAATGGTGAGTGAGGGTTCAGATGTAGCTTTGCTGCTTGGAAGGTACATATTTAGTAAATAGAATATATAACTATGGTGCCATACTGTAAACATCTGGAGCTAAATAACTGGGTCCCAGGAGTGCAATGGCTTTCCAGTTTGCAAATGCATGGCCAGTTGAAAGTGAAGCTTCAAGGGGAAAGTAGTTAAATAGAGTCCATTTTCATTGTATCCTATTGTTCGGTTTGAAGAAAAAAATCAGATACATTGCAATGCATTTTTAGTTTTCCAACAATATTGAACAGTGAAACCCCATTCAAAAACACACACATAAAAATAAAATTTATCATGACATTCCAGCTTCAGAACACAGTATGTACTTAAGGGTATAAAGATTGATCTCTGAACAGGTAGCTGACTGCAATATTCCTTGAGGTGTTTGTTAGAAAAGATGTTTTGCTGAAGAACAATGTAGTAGAAAATCCATACATACGTTGTTGGAACTACCCAGCAAGTCTGACAAGTGAGTTTATTTGATTAATAGGAGTGCCCCCAATGTTCCTCACTTGAGAGAATTTTAATTCTTCAAAACTCCAAGGTACACCCTAAAATATAGTTTTCACTCATGCAATTCAGCAGCTGGCCAGCTTAACAGGAAGAGACTTCCACCACATGTGACTCCATGATAACTACACTCAGTTTAGGCATGCAGCTTATGAAGCAAAAAAGATCACCATGTCAAAGCTAACAATAACATACAGGCAACATCTGTAAGCCTGAATCAAGGGCCAGAACTCCCTTTATCTGAAACAGAAGTATAATATGTCTATTTAACAGACAAGGTATGGGAAAGACAGGCAAATTCTTCACACGAGAGATTGTAATAAAGCTGGGGGGTAGGGGGGTGGAGGGCAGACTTTAAGGTGATTGCGATGGCCATGGCTTGGAAGCCCAGTTCTAAAGGTTCATGCTAAAATATTGTGCTGGGCTTTTACCACACTCCTGATACAGGAGGAAATGGAGCAGGAGCTACATATGCCATGCTCATCACATTAAGATTGTGTAATCAACTTTTGGAAATCAGCATAGAAAAGAATGTCCTGGTCAGAGTTTGCAATTAATGTAGATGAACTATAACATCTGCTGCAGGATTTACTGGGAAATCTCTGCTTTATTCTGTGCTCCCTAGTCATAGAGTATTCCAGAAGTTTCTGCAGAGCAAATGTGAGCACACATGATATTAATTAATGTGGATTCTCTGCAGCAAGATCACCCACACTTATCAGAAGTAGCTATCTCACTTCTGCCTGCTGTGTGAAGGACAGGTTCTCTCTCTCTGAAGAGAACTGTTTTCCTTGCAGAAAAGCTATGGTCTGTTTGCAGTAGTCTTGCCGTACTTCCTATGTCAATAACTTAAAATGAGTCTTGCCCCACCTCTTCAGGATGCTCAAGTTCTCCAAACCCCCAGAACTATGCGTGGCCACTGTCATTTAGCAGAGAAGTTGTTGTCCATGGGCAAAAAAGTGGCAGCAAGCTTCCATTACTCATTCAGACAAGACTTCTGGAATTGCATACCACTAACAAGCTTCCTTGCATCAACCTTGAACGCTTTGAAAAACGAAATCACCCCTCACTTTTCTGCTTAAGATTGCAGAGTTACTTGATTTGCAGCCTGTTGTCCTGTCCTTGAAGAGAGCTGGTGTACACCATGGGCTACCTTTCCTCTTATAACCCATAGGACAGAGACACTACAGAAGCTTGGGTGAGCTCAATATTGCAGATATAAGGCAGCATTTCACTGCAGTCCTAGACAGTCAGACATCAAAGCTGAGCTTAACTTTTAGTTCCAGCTGCAAAGAAGCCAGTCTTGTGGCCACCATCAACAGTGCAGTAGAACTCAGTACTACAATTTCATTTCACAATGATCAGTCTGGACTTTAAAAGCCCAAATCTGGGCCCAAAGACTCAGGTGAAGTCCTTGTTAATGAAATAGAGAGCCAAAAAGCTGACAGGACCCATCTTTCAGCAGGCTTCCATTCATTCTCCCATCCATACTCATAGCCCATAACAAATCAAGGGCTAGACTGCAACAAAGGCTCGAGTCCCTTCCTTTCCAAAGCAGGACCACCCATACCAGTGATGTCCCCATTATACCAAAGCCACTTTTTATTCCTCCAAGCAACTGATCAAGACTGCCTATAAAGGATTTTTAGGGTTTTTTTCCTGGCCTAGGCTCAGTGGATCATTACACAAGTCTTCATAGAACTGTCCTAACTTTGGTCTTTGGTTCTCAACAGCTAGAAAAGCGGAATTGCCGCTGTCTTCTTGCTGTTTAGTTTGCAGTCTCAGTTCCTACTGCCTCAGTTGCTGGCACAGTGGATCTTTATAGTGCTTCTGCCAAGGAGATTTACTGCTGTTGCTTCAGGGTCCAATCGAAGCAACAGCACTTCCACCCTGTTCTCCCAGCTATTTTATAAGGAGTTTCAGATTATCTTCTGGGCTCAGCTACTGTATTTTCATTCTATGCCAGATACAGAATTATCTGATTTTCTTCTAGCCTTGACAAAACTCCCCAACAACTAATTTAGTTAAAAAAAAAAAAGGTACATAAACCAAACATAGCAGAGGAATCCAAAACATTACAGAGGAAGCAATACATTCCTTTAGATCAGGCACAAGCATTTTTCTTCCCCCTAAAACCAGGGAAAAACCATCATAATCAGAAAAGGTCCACTGCCCCTGCAAAAAAAAAAAAAAAAAAGGTGTAACGTATACCAACTTTGCTCAGTCACTTCTAACTCCAACTTACCTCAATCACTCATCCCTTCCTTTGGACAGGAGACTTAAGAAAGTGTAATAAATACTCCTCCTACCTCTTGGCTGACCCTAAATACCCATGCCAAAGGAGAGAATCAGAGTTTTTTGGAGGAAATACATAAATCTGAAGCTCCTTCTATGCAATTTGTGTGTTTATGAGATATGACATCAGTAATACTGAGCATTCCAAGGTCAAAGCCAAACTAACCCAAAGCCTCTTATTTTGCAATGCATGATGACACAGCTTCGGCAGGAGGAATGAGGCTACCACAATAAAACTCAGGTCCAGAAGACTAGATGGACCTAAGGAGTTTATATACAGTAGATGTATGTAATAGTTTAAAAAAGGTCATCTTATTTCCATTCAAATAAGGATAACAGCGGTTTTCATTGAGGTGCTTTTATGTCTTGCTCCAAATTGTTTGTAAACTTAATAATTGCAGATATTGAGTGAATTCAGGCTGTTTTCTCAAGCTATTTGCAAATTTAATATTTATCACTGCTACACATATTATTTTAGTCTTTGACTAATCCTTAAAACACTACACCTATTACATGGCAAGTGTAAGAGCAACAAATTGAATAAGGCAGATTAAGTATGTTAGAATTACCTATACAAATACATACTTTGGAAAGGCATATATAAGATTTATAAATAGGATATTGCATTTGTAAGTAAGACAATAAAATGGCATGGCTGGAGTGAAATGGACTGTTTCCTTGAAATCTCTGGTACCTGTTTTTGTCTTGGTTCAACCACACCAGAGAGAAATTTTGAGTATAAAAATTGTGCAGGTTTGAGCTGTTTAGAAAATTGCCTGATAATCAGATGCAAAGGCTGTTAAATATACATCATTTTTCCACTGTGTAAGCATAAATTACTTCCTGTAATAATTTTTCTGTACATGTTACTAGGCTGTATATAGATCAGAAATGGGTATTTATAATTAGCCTGTATTTGTCTTCACCTCTATCTTTGTTTCCAAGGGTTGCTATGGATAACTGTTCTTCCACCTCCTGTGTACTCATTTTGCAGGTCTTGTGAGTCTCACAAGGATGAATCCTCTCTTTCATCACATTCAGTATTGATACAATGACCTGATGAAACAGCCTAGGTGAAAATATGGGCACTACTGCAGTAAGTATTACATATCTTGCCATTAAATCTTAAAAAATCACCACAGTGTTCCTGTGCCTTCCTAGGACAGCTGCCTCAAGCAATGCAGGCAAACCAAGAAATATGCAGACAAGAGTAGAATTTCCAGGAGTGTGCTTCTTCTCTAAACCCTTATTTCCTGGGAATGCCAAAATATATGCTAAGAACCATGCCCGATTGCTAAAAATTACAAAAAAAAAAATCTTCATTTATATTAGGCCAAGATACCATAACTCATTTCCTTAGACGGATGTTGCTACAGGAATCCATTATGGATTGATTTATCACAACATGTATCTGGAAATGGTAAGAACTGCAGATACCTGCTACAAAATATTTCTGCTGAGCAAGGGAGATTGCTTGCAGCTCAGCACTTCATCTTTGAAAGACTGAGTTCTCTCGAAGAGACATCTGAGGCCGTGTGATGGCTCAGCTGTACTGGTACCAGAGGGACCTCCAGCCTTCTCTGCCATGGCAGCATGGCTTATGTTCTGTCCTCCCAGAACCTGGAAGGTGCTGAATGATAGCTGAGAGAGGAGGTTCATAAATGTGAGCATCTGACCTTGCTCTGTGCCAATTAGAAGGAAGTGAACTTTTTCCTGGGCATAAAAGCAGATTCTTGGGTTTACTGCAGGAGTGAACACGGATGCCCCAGCTTCCAGGCCGTGTGATGACTCCTGGAGGCCAAGCTTTCCCAGTGTGCAGGCACACAGCGCCTGGCTGACAGTCCCGCTCTGTCCCTCACACTGACCTGGCCGCAGCCGCAGCTCCAGGTGACGGTGGCGGCTGCCATGGCAGCCCTGACCCCCGCCCGGCCCTGCCGCCGCAACACCCCACGCCTTCGGGCGGACCGGGGAGACGACGTGAGTGTCAGCAACCCCAGGGGAAAGCGAGAGCGCTGGAAAGAAGCGCTCCTCCACGCCAGAAACACTGGCCCGGCGGGACTCGCCTGTCCTGCAGAACATATCCCCCTGCACGTCTTCTCGCACCCCTCTGTCTCTCCGCACCCTTTTGCCCTGCTGTGATGCCCGCCCCCCTCACATCCCTGTGCCCATTTCTCCACATGCCCCTGCTCTCGGCACGCCTGCCCCCGGTCGCTGGCAGCCCCGAGCGCTGCCCGGTGTGAGGGCTGGCCCTGGGGGCCGCGCTGCCGGGCCGGCCGTCGGGCAGGGCGGTGACGTCACCGCGCTGCCGGCCCCGCGCGGGACGGGCGCCAGGAGCCGCGGCCGCCGCCGCTCCCCGCCCGGAGCCGCCCCCGGCGCGGCGCGGCGCAGCGCAGGGCGGGTCCCGGCGCAGAGCCGCTGCCGGGAGCGCTGGGCCCGGGCAGCCGCCGCGCCTGCAGCTCTCGGCGGGGCCATGCGGATGGCGGTCAGTGCGGCAGCGGGCGAGGGGGCAGCGCAGAGCCCCGGCCCCGCCGCCGTGTCGCTGGGCTTGAGCGTGGCCGTGGTCTCCAGCCTGGTGAACGGCTCTACCTTCGTCCTGCAGAAGAAGGGGATCGTGCGGGCCCGCGGGAGAGGTAGGGGCCCGGCGCTGCGGTGGGAGCGCCCCTCCCGGGGCTTCTCGGCCTCCCCGCGCACCCGCGGTAACCTCCCGGGGTGCGGGGCTCGGTCCCGGCTCTCCCGCCCCGCCCCGGCCGCTCCCTCGCTCGCCCCGCAGCCCTTCCCCGCTGCGGCGGCCGGCCCGGAGCGAAGGGCGGGGGGGCTGCCGAGAGACCCTGCCCGCCCCGCGGGGCAAGGAGGACGGGCACCCTCGGCTGTGTCAGAGCCTGTCGGGGGCTGGCTGTGTCACCTGGTGTGGGGGACACCTTCCCGGCGTCTGGACGGGGGGATCCGACTTTAGTTTGTCACCTTAAGCGTGTTTGCCATCGGTGGTCCATGAGTGGATCGAGGCGCAAGGGAGGTGATAGATGAGCGGAGAGGCGGCAGGTGGAGCAGTCAGGATGTGTTAGCGGGGAGAGCAGCGAGGGGTTGTTAACTGCGCATCAGCAACAGCTTCCTGATGTGCGGTCAGCGCGCTGGGCTCTCGGGCTGTCACATAGCACTTGTGTGTTGTATGCACCCCTGTCCATACACGGGTTCTTCTTTTTCATGTACTTGTGGGACTTTGCCACCAGTTTCTGTGGCTTAGATAGTTCTTGCCATGAGCACCGGCATATTTGTCGCTTGTTTATTCCACCTTTTCCACAGACATGCACACGTTGTATCAGTCACATGGTGGTTTCTGCTTTTTGAGAAGAGACAGATCAGTAACGTGAAATAATTTATTTCTCGTATTTTTTATATTGAAATCCCATGCCTCATTATTATTTCGTGAGATGAACATATTCAGGAACTGACTGTGCTGTCTAGACAGTTTAGCCAAAACAAAACTGTAAATTCACAAGTGTCAAGATCTTCTGTATTTTACTTTGAAACTGGAGTTCCCCAAAGCATGTAGCTGAACAGCATTTGCTAGTTGTATCTTCGTGCTTTGAATATAGGAAAATGCAATTTTAATAAAAGTATTTGGTGTTAGTATCATACTTTTATGTAAGGGGAAGACTGAAAACACAGGTTGCATCATGCCTTTGAATTGTGTTACTGTGGTCAATAGCTATTTGTTTTTGTAGATGATGGTGTCTGTGTATGAGCATGTGCCCATAAATTCTAGGAACTCTTTTTTATGAAAAACTCTTTTTAGTTCCAGGACAAGGTATTTTCTCTGTATACATTGCACATTGTAAATACGTACATATAGAGATAATATACAAATTTTTATATATCTATATTTTACTTGCATTTCCATTGTCTGCTGCATCTAGCATGTTCAGGGTGAATGCACTGGAGCAAAGCAAGTTGGAACTACGTTACTACAACCTGGCAGCCTGATCTAAAAATTGCTTTTTCTGCAATGACCTTACATTTAAGGGCATCAGACGAACTTTTGTTTTGCAAGCATAGTCTCCCTTTCCCTCCAAGATGGCTGTAACCCATTTTGATTGTCCACAGAGAGATCAGGTTTGCATCATAAATACAGACATTTTTTTAATAAGGGAAACAATGAGAAAACACAAGAGAAAAATAATTTTGCATCCCAAGGCAGCTAGAAGTTTCCATTTTGAATGCACTTACTCCTGAAAAGCTTTCAGTGGAGCACTGGGTTAAGTGAGTGGTGGGCATGTGCCTGCTTTCTCAGTGCTAGCAGCTGTAAAACTTCCTGTTTTGGAGATACTATTGGTGTTTGTGCATCTGGCTGAGCATTTTGTAGTTCTTGCTACTGGCATGTTCAGTGAGGAGGCATCCAGGAAAATACCCCATACCCCAATACTCTATTTTGTATTATGAAGCAGTAAGGTTCTGCCTTGAATCTAGCAGTTGGAGCTGTGAGTCTGAGATGGCCAGTGTCAAATGATGTCTTTTTTCCATTGTCTTCAGCAGGTGTTGTATAATTAACAAGGAGGTACTTCAAGTCTCTTCTGCCTTCTCTCTTGAATCAATAATATAGTATTGATGTAATTAGCAATCCTTGTCTAGTTAGAAACAGCAGTGGGTAACAAATATTTTGCAAAGTTACCTTACTTGAGTCAATATTTTCTATAATTTCTGCCCCCAATAGTGTTTTTATTTTATATGCAATAACAAAAGTCTAAAAAATTACTACTCCCACTCTAAAGCTGGCCATTTCCATTAGTCATATTTCATATCTCTGTTCAATTGTATAGTGTGATTTCCAAGTGCTTAATTCTTCATATGTCTCCAGAGTTAGTGATGACTGTGTTCTTCTTCCATTTGGGATTTCAGACTAGGTGCAATATTGCCTACTACTCCAGCAGCTTTTGAGAGGGCATCTTCCCAAAAGGATGCAGAGCTGTATTGCTAGAAAAAGAAGCAAAACATAGGAGCATAACTTCATGCCAAGGTTGTGCTCAGAGAAGGCCATGCTTTAGTTTAGGAAGTGGTCATGAGCCTTGATGTTCCACAGAAGCAGAACTTCTGTGGTGCACAGGCTCCACCTGGGCACATCCCAAAGCAAGATCTTATAATCCAACAGTGAAAATAATTATCCCCCAGTTTGGGAAGATTAAGGACAATGCAGAGTTTTTACTCTTGTCTGAAAGTATGTCAGGAACTCAGAGGCTTCAGTTGTAGCACTTTCCAATGCTTACATGCAGGAGGATTGGGCAACACCATGGTCTTGCCAAACCTTTGTGCCAAAACAATTTCTCAGCTACAATTCTTCCTATACAATTTCACTGAGGTTGTATTAGCAAACTACCTGAGACAAAACATGTTCTGTTTCCATAGGTTTACAGATCTCCTAGAAGTGGTTCTAATTTGTATGTTTAAATGTCACCTCAGAAGCATTTTGTGACATTTTGGATGCTTTTCTACACAATACTGCATTAATGTCACATAGGTGCTTCAAACTGGAAACCAGAACTTCTGACAGACACATTGTCTTAAGAAGGTCTTACTTGGAAACATAAGCCAAATCCAAAATTGTTCTCTTTTTTTTTTTTTTTTTTTTTTGTAATCACACATTCAGTTGCCTTGAAGAATGGGTTTAAAATGAAGGTCCTTAATAACTGAGAAATAATGCTGTTTCATAGTTCAAGTATATTGATTTCATATTTTTCTAAATACATTTTCCTATTCTTTCAGGTACTTCATACTTAACTGATATAGTATGGTGGTCGGGCACTATTGCAAGTAAGTATCTTAAAAAGTTTTTTGTTGTTGGTGGTGGGTTTTTTTTGTTTTGGGTTTTTTTTGTTTTTTTTTTAATGAGGGCTTTGCTTAAATGGTGATAGGAGATCAGGAAATCTGTGTTTTCATCTTGAATCTAACACTCCCTTGTCATGAAATTTCATCCCTAGAAATACCCCACTTTTAGTAAACTCTTACCATGGCTACCGTGCCTGGTGGTGTTTGCAAAGAGCTGGGACAAACATGAGTCAGACATCTTTTCTCATTTCCAAACCATTTGGTACTTGCAGCCCTTGGCAGCCAGACACTGCTCTGTCTCTGGGTTCCTGCATGGTTTGTGTCTCTTTATTGCACTGGCCAGTTCAGCTTTTAATAAAAGTCAAAGCTGAATTAAAAATTGTTGCTCTGTACAAAAGGGCTCATTGAGCACGTATTATATTTTAGATCAGAAGGCATTTAACCAGCCTCAATTGGAAAAAAAAACCCAACAAATCAAAACTCTTCTGGTTTCTAGTTCAACAGATACAGTTTCAGTTTTGCTTTTAATCTGCAAGATTAATGCAAAACCTTCTGTGGTACTGATATGAGATCAGTGTAATTTTACCCTTAATATCTTTGTAACTCAGCTAATGCCAAGTTCATTCTCTGATGTGAATCTCAAGCTTGGGGAGCAACTAGCTTTCTCCTCTTACACATCAGCCCTAGTTCTACCCACAAGCTTAGAATCATACTCCACTTTTAGACTCTAATCCAGCCTTTTATGAATTATTTGGAAAGTTCTGATGCTGTTTCTGAGAAATGTATAAATCCAATTGTGCCCCTGTTTTTGTGGCAGCAAGGTAAGTCTGATATTTGGTTTTGTTGTCTTAAAGCTATGCAAAAGGCATGAAAACCGATAGATCCCATTGAAGGACAAAGTTCACAGCAAGTGTAGAAGCCAACAGAGCTTCAGAAGAAAAGTCCTCAGCTGATTTAACATGAGTTTAAGTAGTTCTTTGACAACTTCCTCCCCTGACAAGATCACTGCTTCCTAAGTAGAAATAAATCTGTGTATCAGTCACTGTTTGTCACTCCTGAGGCTCCCATCTATAATCTCTAACCAGAAGGAGTTAAAAAAAGAGAGGTTTTATTGCAGGACTTATCTTGGTGAATCAGAGAAAACAATTTCATGCTTAGAAGAGCTGACTAAATTGAATGAAGGCAAAACAACTGAAGGGAATGGTATCAGTTGGCTTCTTTCCAGTAGCTAGATGCAGGTATTTCAAAACAAAACCTCACTAGCTTTTCTGAGGAAGCAAGCAAGAAGAATTGCTTGTGGATATTGTAGGCTCAGAATGGCAGCACAGTCACAAACAGCAATGGCAAGGGCCAGGTAGGGGTCTATGGGATACAGAGAAAGGTGCTGAGAAAGGTGCTGTGGGATACAGAGAAAGTTAGGGGAAAAGTGTTAATTGTGGAGTTTGCAATACCCCCAGTTATCTGGTTGAAGTGATGACAGCTGACATAATTTTCTCAAGCAGAGAATTTGGAGTTTGGATGGTTAACAAAACCCACATAAACTCTGTCAACTTGTTCTCATGGTATTTGTTCAGATGGTGAATAAGTGTTTCTGTGTTGGCATGCTGACTCAGCATAATGCTGCCCAGCCGTTTGAGGGCCCTGGGATCCACTGGATTACTGAAGACTTCAGAGGAAGGGCTGCAGATTCTGCTAAGGGACTTTTCCTTACTCTGTAGTCAAAAGAGTGATTGCAGCATGTGTACAGGTATTTCAATGAGCATTAAACTAATTAATTGGCTAATTAATTAGTTTCAGTGCAGGTTTTGATAGCAGCATAGATGTAGCTGTTTCTTGTAGTGAATACATCTGCATTAGTGTTGTATTGCAGAAGGGGAGTACACATGTGAAGTGCATCTCCTGTTTGTCACCACAGATTGGGCTGTATTTCACATTGCATAGCAGTTGGAGCTCCTGACCTGGTCTTTAAAATGAAACTAGGTTGGAAGATGAATTCTAGGAACATACTTAATGCATGTGAGCTGCAAATAAACTTTAAGTTAGTCTGAAATAAACTTTCTGACATGCCTTGAATAGATATCTTTTGCTGAACAGATCTACTCCTGGTCTCCATGCTAATGGAGACATGCCAGTGTGCATCAAGTTTTGTGTTGGAGTAACTTCGAGGGTACTGGTACTTATCATATTAAAAGCTTGGTGTGCCTTCACGAACTGAAGTCATATCTTGACTTACAGCACTGATGTATCTGATGAGGGGTTTCTGTTCAGAGGGGGCTGAGTAGGTTGCCAGCAAAGGTCCTCAACATCAAGTAGATGGTAACAATTACCAGGATTCTTTTTTTAAATTGATGTTAACTAGTTCTGGTCTGTCATTTGTGGTGGTAAGGGACTGTTACTACTCCTCCATGGTGATACGGAAAACCTCCAGTAAGTTCAGTTGCCTTATGATATGTTCCATTCTTCTACGATATGTTCCAAGCTTCAGAGATTTATTTTATGGATTGATGTTGGTGCCATCTGTTAAGAGTTCTTCCAACAGAAACTTAACACACCTGACCGCCAAAAAAAGCAACCTTTTGTCCGAGTCATTTGGAAATGTATGTAATCTGCAGAAATGGAGAGTGCCAGCTGTGCACCATTCTCCATCCAAGATCTGCCCGAATGCCTTCAGATGCCTTGAAGATAATGCCAGAGTTGCCACATAGGTCTCCAAACAGCCTGAGGCTGATAACCGAATTGCTCTGTTCCCAGGGACAGGGAGACCACTGCTGTCTCTTGTGCCTTAGAGATGCTGCTCATCAATTTCTCCGTCTCACTGCTGCACATAGGAGAAAGCCTCAGTGAATTTAATTAGTATAATTTTGCCACACTCTGCAGTTTTGAAAGTTTGTTTATCTCCTTCATATTTCCTGTAGGTTACACAGGTCTTCAGCTCTACTGATAATGTGAGCTAAATTGGTAAATTAATTATTGTTTGCAGAGTGCTTTGCAGATGTGAAAAACTGGATGATGGTAACAATATTTGATAGTTGAGGGCAGTGCCAGCCTGAGCATAAAGACGTCTTGGATTCTTGAAATGTTTTTAAATGCTGATAATGGCTTTTAACAGCAACTGGAAATTTGAGCTGTGTTTAATTTGTACTCAATCTCAAGCTTCTTGCCAGTTACCACAGATCCTGTAACTATACAGGTATGTTGACCTATTATAAACTTGCCAGCACTTGCAAAACTATCCAGGTTTTATTTTTTAACTGAAAACTTGAACACATGAACTGTTACCACAGGTATGATGTGCAATACTGTAGTATATCTTGGAATTTGCTTTTACTGGAGGAGAGAAAAATAAGGGCTGTTACTGTGGTTTGTCAGGCATGTCCTTTTTACAATTGCCAGGAATGACTTTGGATGTTAGATAGTGTTATGAAAAATTAATGTAGTGTATTGAAGAGCCCTTATGCATGTGCTTAGTGTTTCAGTAGGAGATTCCTCAGCACTGTCTTTATTTCCCCCTCAAAAAGTAACATTGCTGTTGGGAACTATAATCAAGTACATTTGTTTTACACGAATGCAGGTTCTAAAGATGAAATTGTGGATTATATATACTTTTACCCCTCCTCATGCAAATATTTGAGTACTGTAATCCATGAGCATTTCTAATTCGTAGTCTAATTTAACTAAGAGAAGTTTCAAATGGGATTTTTTACTGTGCCCACTTGGATACTCTTGTGTGGCAAATATAAATTTGTATTAACAAATACAAAACTATAGAAAAATTCTAGCCTTTTTGTTTACGTGCAAAATTAACAGAACTAAGCAAATTGTAACATCTGTTTTCCAGTAAGGTCAGTCTTTCCCAAACAGTATTGGGCAAGATTTGATTACTTATTTTTACAAAGGGACTTAAAGGCTTATTTCTGGTTCTCTTGACAGTGGCACTGGGTCAAATAGGGAATTTCTTGGCCTACACTGCAGTCCCAACAGTGCTAGTGACACCCTTGGGAGCTCTTGGTGTTCCATTTGGGTAAGAGTTTGCTTTTCTTGTTCTTATCTGGATGTCTTTACTACTTAATAAAATGTCAGATGGACTTAGTGCTCACTGGAGGTCCACTGAGAAATGTCAGGCTTATGGCTGCTCATGATGTGTTATAATGTCACCTATTCCTGTTTTCCCCAGGAAAGCTGGGCAGTGGTGAAGGGTTTTCCTGAGTATCTTCTGCTTTTAGCTCTCACTGTGATTTCTCAACAGATAAACCTATTTTTTTCTCCCTTCTCTGTGGTTGTTCTGGACTTTTCTGCCTATTCTCTTGTTCACAGTTCCCTTACTATGTAATCTTTCCTTTTGCCTCGTGGTCTTTCTCTACCCACTATCCAAAGCCCACATGTGTTTATTGATGCTGATTTCATTTCATTGAATCTGGCCTCCTTCCAAGGAGGAAAACTCAAGGGAGTTCCTTGCATATGCATGCCCCCAACTTCTTAGAAGTTATGTTTGTGGGAGGCACAGAAAAGGAAGTGAGTTTAAGGAGTTTAATGTGTAACTAATGTTTTGTGAATAGATGAACTATAGTCGTGGAACTACTGCAGTGAAAAAGCACAACTCTTGGAAGACAAAGCTGTGCATTGCCTTGAGATTTTTCTGTTGCCTGCTGAACTGGGACTGAATTGGTCATCTGCTTCAGAGTGTAGATGGCATTGCTTCATGCCTGTTTTTAGTTCTATCACTATGAAGCACACTGATGGTGCTCTAAGTACCATCTATTATTTTATCCTGTTATAGGGCAACATATTTTTGCTTGCTTTGGTCAGCTACATGTCTGAGCCGAGCCCTGGGATCTTTGTAACCAAAGGTCATTTCTATCTTGTGACTGCTCAACACCTATAAAATGGGGCTTTGTGACTGCTCATCAAATTGGTAATGGGTAGATATCTGCCTTGGGCATTAGATGTCTGGTTTGGGGCGTCTGGGTTGTTTAGGGTGGGGGGCTTTGAGGGAGTGATGTGATTTTGGTTTTTGGAGTGTTGTGGCTAGGAGTTTTTTGGGTTTTTTTTTTTCCTAAGGTGAGATGTCAAGTATTGAGTAAAACTGCAAATGGATGAAACTTTCCTCAGATGTCAGAAATACATTTTGAGAATTTATCAGCATTTGATAGTATTCCTTTAAAAGGGAGATTCAGATGGCACAGCATTGTTAGAACATTATTAACAGGATGTAGTCAAACTTCTGTTTTTCTTCCTCTTTTCAAAGGTCCATCTTAGCTTCTTACCTGCTGAAAGAGAAACTGAACATTCTTGGCAAGCTGGGATGTTTGCTGAGCTGTGCTGGGTCTGTTGTTCTCATTATCCATTCCCCGAAGTCTGAGAGTGTAACGACTCAGGCTGAGCTTGAAGAGAAGCTTACAAATCCAGGTAGTTTGTTTTTTCATTAATTCATTATGATTTCCTGAGGTTGAGCAGGAACACACTCGAGGAAGAGGCTTACCACTACTACCAGGTAGGGAAATTGACTTATGAAGAAATCTTGATGTGACAGAGGCAACCAGTACAGGTTTTGTGTAAGAAAATTGTGCCCTGCTCTTCTTAGAACTTGTCATATTTATTGGGACATGTGTGCAGAAAGGAAAACATGGATACTTTTGAATACAATATCCCGAACAGCAAGCTCAGAACAGTTGAACTTGTAATTTTATAGCATTATGAAAAACTGTATCTTGCTATTTAGAGATGAAAAGTATAAATCTAGGATCTCAATTTAAGTTTACTCAAACCAAAAAATGCTCTTTCTTCTCTCCTTTATTTCTCCATGTTTTTTAAATTAACAATTTATACTAAATACCAGTTATGTTCCCAGATTTCTTTGCACAATAAAGGTATGTAGAAATAGGCTGTTGAGACATATGTTGAAATGCCTGTTCTTTCTCACCAGCTGCTGGAGGACACATACTGGTACTAACATGTTCCAGGCCAATTTTTATTTTTTCTTGCTTAAGAGCTAAGCTGCCAACTATTGTTTTTCTTGTATTTGCTTTAAGTGAGAGAAACTCAAACCTAATAACATCAGCTATTCAAAAAATCTGCAAACAAAGAAAAGTAAAACAAATACCTTGGTCTCAGTTTACCATTGAAATCTGAACAAAGTGCATTGGTTATATATTTCTTTAAAACTCTAAAGCGTGAAATGTCTTTCACTGATCTTATATGTGTACTGTATATATAATGTAAATAATATGGCCTCACGTTTGTTTTAACTGTCCCTACCCATGTGCTCACTTTAGTGGGATCTAACTTTATGTTTAAGCTGTTTGCTGGATCCACACAATTTGCCTTAACGAAATGTTTATGAATGAGGTGTTATCGTTCTGTCTGTTGTGGGAGACTTTAAGGAGTACAGTCTGAATGGAAAACAGAGTAAGATTTTTAAAAAGCCATCTGAAATCCATTTCAAATGTGCCACAGTGTGTAATTTTCTACATGGTTATTTCTTTTTCCCAAAGAACATGACAACATCATCAGTCATGGATGCCAGTATATTTCTGGAAGCTCAGTGATTTGGATCTACCTTCAATAGCAGATCTTAGTTGTGATGTATACCTGAAAGTCACTGCTAGGACATGATTTGCATGCTAAAATCTTTAGAAGACCAAGAGTTCTCATCTTGATATTTTCTTGTTTTCTTTTTGTTTTCCAGTTTTCGTGGGTTATCTCTGCATAGTGCTGCTAATGCTTCTGCTGCTTATCTTCTGGATAGCTCCAGCTCATGGACCTACCAATATTATGGTTTACATCAGTATTTGCTCTCTGTTGGGCAGTTTCACTGTTCCCAGCACAAAAGGCATTGGGCTGGCTGCTCAAGATATCTTTCACAATAACCCATCAAGTCAAAGGGCTCTGTACCTCTGTCTGGTACTTCTAGCAGTATTAGGATGTAGCATTATCATTCAGTTCAGATACATCAATAAGGCACTGGAGTGTTTTGACTCCTCTGTGTTTGGTGCCATTTACTACGTTGTGTTTACTACCCTAGTCCTGCTGGCTTCAGCCATCCTTTTCAGGGAATGGAGTAATGTAGGAGTTGTGGATTTTTTGGGCATGGCTTGTGGATTCACTACAGTATCTATTGGAATTGTTCTTATACAAGTCTTCAAGGAATTCAACTTCAATATTGGAGATTTAAACAAACCTAACATGAAGACAGATTAAAATATTTTTGAGAGGAAACTGGATGGCTCAGGGAAGGATGCAGAGCTGTTCATTTCTAGGTCACTGTTTCAAATAGGATTCAGGTTGATAACTACCCTGTGACAATTTGGTGGCCTATGTGAAATGAATTGCAGGCCTCCATCCAGTTTCAAAGGAACAGCTGTCCCATGTAACCCAGTCAACACAATAAATGACCTTAATTGGAATTACTGATTGAGTCAGCATAGAGACCGATGTATTTCCTCACTGTAAAAGGTAGTCACAAAAGATCAGTGAATAGTCTGACAGACTTGTGTGAAAGCTTGTATTATGTCTTCTGAGGTACCATTTCTGTGGGCAGAGGACATCAGTTTCTAATGCACTCAATCTGATACCTTTCATCATAAGTGATGTATACCTTAAAATAAGGGGGTGAAAGTAAGTGGAACAATTTGTGAATCTCAGTATAGCAATGTCTTCACCATCAAGGCTGTGAATTCTCAGACAAATGTTGGTTGGATCATGGACTGCAGATTTGTTCTTTTTAGTGACTGTCTTGGCAACTTTTTCTGCCATGCGGTGAAGACATGGGAGTTTTAAATTGAATTCTTTATACAGAGAGTGGACCCTTAAATATCTTTTTCACTAATTACTTATCAGCTCATAGTAGTGTCCAGGTATGCATTTTTCTTTGTAACTTACATACATTAAGACATACTGCATTCATCTGAGAGTTTTTAATTGGGAACAAGTAGAAAGACTGTGAAGGATGTGGAAATGATGCACAGACTGATTGCCTACATGGTGGCTTATGTGTAAGCAGCTCAGAACTGTTTCAGTGCCTTTGCAATCAAAAAATACTGCATAATTGTGAATGTATTCATTTCAGATGGCCTATACTGGTCTAATAGTTCAATTTCACTGTCTACAGTATTGGACTGTATTCAAATTCTAAACATATAAAGCATCTAGAAGGACCGTATGTTTTTGGAAAAATTTACAAACGTGAACAGAAACCCCTGGATACCTTGACAGCTTCTGAGAAACTCATAGTCCTAATGGGAAG
This sequence comes from Catharus ustulatus, assembly GCF_009819885.2. Taxonomy (NCBI): domain Eukaryota; kingdom Metazoa; phylum Chordata; class Aves; order Passeriformes; family Turdidae; genus Catharus; species Catharus ustulatus. The sequence goes on along the minus strand of NC_046222.1, from coordinate 91,082,246 downwards.
AGGAGTGTTGGAATCAGTCCAGCATACCTTTATTTTAGTTTAATGACTAAAATAGAGACCACTGTGTGAAACCACTAATAAATAGGGACCACAAAAAAGAAATTTAAGAGAGAAGAGCATGAGATTTCTCATAGCTCAAAAAAGATGGTCTGATGTTCTTATAATGTGGGAAAAGGAGGTTAAAAACTGACAAAACTGAAGCATTCAGAGAGCTGAGTTTTAGGTAACTGACAGGGACATACATTCAAATCAGTAATTCATAGACTTGTATGAACAGTTCAGCTGTAATATTTTGACAAGCAGTACCGACAGCTTAAGCTGTGATGGAGATGACTCCAAACAGCTCAGTTTAAACCATTTAGAGAATATTGATATGTTAAAGAATGAAATAATTAATTTCATGTTCTACTTACATTTGGTAGTGAAAACATCATGAGTCAAAAAGTTTGAAAGCATGAAAAGCAATGGATGTTTGTTTCCATGTAAGTACAAAAATGGAAGAGTACAGTGGAACTCAACATTTCTAGATCAGAACGTCTCCTAAGAAAACAAAATCCCGATGTAATTATAAGACAGTATTTGAGAAAATTCACAACACTTTATCAAGAAATCATGAATGTACCTTTGTAGCTGCCTGACAGGAACATGGACGTTGATTAGTGGGGAGTAATGTGTCCGCTCTTGTGATGTTTTTTGTTGACCTGAATTGAGGTCTCCTTGAAACTCAGCCTCTGTTTTCATTTAAAATGGATGTTGTAAGCCCCACTAATGGCAGCAATAATTGCAAAAGAGAATCCAAAAGATTTCGTGTTCTGAAGGGACTGTTGTGAGGGAGTAAGAGCCCTACTATGTTATTTGCAAGCTTGTTTTAAATGCAGGGGAATGGCTCTGAGTTGGCAGAAATGTGCATTGTTACAGTAACTGGGTGTGTTAATGAAATAGAGTAGCACTAGCAGGGAAAAGACCATCATTTTCAAATATTGTGCAAGGTTTTTAGAAAGTTTGAGAATTGTAGATGAGTGTGACTGGGCTATGTAATCTGGTTAAGGTAACCTCTGTCCATTATTGACTGGAAGATGGTATCTTGGTTCTCAGCAAACTCTTATATTTTGTTATATTAATTCCCTTTTTTTTTTAATTGAACTTGGAAAAGTAGGTTAGTACAGGTTACAAGACCTGTACTACCCAACTTTTTAAAACAATGTTATCTGTTTTCTGAAGCAATCAAGTTGTCTTCTTAAAATTCAGCTTCAGAGTTCATGAGTTGTATGTTGGTTTTGTATTAGCCTTTAATCTCTGAAGACTTCTATGAAAATCTTTAGGTCAGAATGGAAATTATTGTGGTCTCATTCCTCCTTTGGCCATATATGTTTGTCTTGGTTTTAAAATTAATTCTTAATTATTTATGAAGTGCCTGTCCTAGTATGTTAGAAGCATATGCAAATTATTAGTGAATATTTGATTCAAATTAACTTGATGGCCCTGTCTAAACCTTGACATTTTCTGCACCACACGAAGTTTACTTGGTAAGTGCTCACTATGCAGAGGAAGACTAAAGTAGCAACCATGTTCTGTGATCCTCTGACAGTCATAACCACTGAGAAATGTCAGCATAGTTTTCTTCTCCCCAGCTGCTCCTCATCTGTGATGAGCTTTCTAAAAATGTGTAATTAACCTTGATTATTAAAACCAAGATGTCAAAAGCCAGCACATAAGGTGAAATAAATTCTTGTGGCCTTGCACATCATTTGTATCTGCAGCCTTTTACTTCTTGAATGCTAAGTAACTGAAAGCTTTATTTTTGCTACTTTGTTCAGTGTGTAGCAGTGTTCTTTCAAGTTCTGCTGTACCTGGATCTGGTTCAGTTCTAACTTTAGAAACACATTAACATTTTCTGTTGTCACTGTTGATGTGATTCTTTCCCCCTCCATCCCACACCCTCCTCTTTCTAGGTGTCCTACCTTTTTTTAGTCCCATTGCTTTTCTGATTTAAAAGGAGGCACTGTTGAAGTTTAATTTTAGCTGTTCCCCCTTGTTTTTCCCCACCCCTTTGACAAGCACTTTGAATAAGACAGATATCTAGAGTTCCATCATCTCAGGGAGCAAATGTGCATAGTTGTCTCCTGAGCTCTGGCATCCCTCGTGGGTCTGCCCCTTCTCATGTTCTCCTTGTGTTATATGCATTGATAGCTGCAAGCCAGATGACTTCAGATTCCAAAGTAGAAGTGGGAGAGGCTAGGGATCCAAAGTGGACTCATTACAGTGGTGGAATGCAAATCCATACAAAAAGCACTTCACTCCGTATGTCTGACTTCAATAATACTTGTCAAACATATTTACTAGGTACTCACTTGAGGATAGCTCTTTGATCATTATCCCTTCAGTGTATGGAGGATTTGCATTTGTCAGTCACAATCTCTATTAGGTGTCAAACATAAAAATCCCTCAAATGTTCAGTAGGAGAATAGAAACCTTTTTGATACAACCAAAAAAACACATTTGTTACACCTTAAAATACTTCTGTAAAAAAGAAAAATATCTAAACAAGTTATCTGCTGTATTGACTTTCCAGGATTCTATATGTGTAAATAGAGTCTATTTATTAGTGAGCTGCAACTAACATTAATAAGAACCTGTCATATCAGTTGGACAAGTGAGGCTTCCTATTGATAATATTGATTTATGTCAGAACATAGGTGTTTTTCTGAAGTAATTAGCACTGAAAAATCAAAACACTGGATTAAGCTGTTGAAATACTAGAAAGTGAGGTTTAGCTTTCATTTTATTTAAAAAAATGCACAGTTTGTATTTGAAGAAATTTGGGGTTAATAAATAGGGGATGTTTTAAATGGGAAGTTGTTTGCACATTGTAGCCCCCCTCACATTATTGTTTCATAAATATAAGACATCAAGGATTCTACAGATATTCTGTGGTTGTCTTGAGATGGTGTAACTGCTGTTAAATCAAGCATTATCAAATGTTTATCTGTCTCCTGTTATCTTTGTAATAATTCTTTGGTGCTATCTGTGGGCTTACAGAATGCAGAATTTTAATGTGTACTGTGTTAGGCACCAATGTTGTCAACAGTTTCATTACTAGTGCCCAAGTGTATCAGACAGCAATGTTGAAATGTTAGGGATTAAGAAATTTCTTTTTAAAAGTTGCAAATAAGTTTGCAGTTCCTTTATTGTTTGTGGTTGTGTTGGGTCCTTCCATGTCCACATCCCTCCCCAGACAGTTGCTCTATAGAGTGGAAAATATTACACAAAAGGGGTATTTTTAAGTCTGTTTTTTTTAACTGTGGAACTTTCTTTTTTCTTTTTTTTTTTAAATATATTTTTTTCCTGGAATGTAAAAAGTAATTCTAATGGGATATAGGGAAAAGGTAGTTGGCAACAAAAATACAATGTCAGGTTTGGTTGCTTCAATGCTCTTGCAATATAGTTACTACAGATTACATGAAAACGGTTTATTTTATTAGCTTCCAAATAATGTATATATAAATTTGTTAATGGCTTACAAGTCAAGCTTACTCTCTTTGCTTTTAAAAAATAGTTATAGGCATGTTGTATTTGCCTTGTGTAAATTATAAAAGGCTATTTATTAAGTTTTCTGATAACTAATCTATTTATTAACCTGTATTGTTTTAAAATAAATGATTTATTTCTAGCTCAATGATTGTTTTGTGACTCATTTTTAGCAAATGGGGTCAGGGGGAAATCAAGTTTCCCACACACTGCTTTACAGGCTAATTCCAATTCATAAGCCTAAACTGTTTCCATTACCCTTCCATAAAATAGCAGCTTTGCTTTTAATCAGAACAGCAGATTCTTGCATGGGTACAGATCAGTTGGCCTACAAAGGGCTCAGTTGTCTTATACCAGTATCTACCAGCAGGCTGTAGTCCTGATGTCTTCATTGGACTGAAGTTTGCCCCTGGGTGGAATGCAGACTTCTCTGGCAGAAATGTTTGCTGGGGCTTGAGTCACTTCAAACTGTGTATTCAGGCTCAGTGTTCTGTTCCTGCATTGCTGCATTGGTTACTTGCTAGAGCTACTATTTCAAAATTTACTGCCCCACAGTTGGGTGCACATCAAGTGGCAACAGCTGTAAAGAAGTCTGTGTCACCAGTCTAATTTACTCTGTCATAATAGCTCTCTGTAGAAAGAATTGCTTGGAAAATTACAGTGATTGCCCATCTCATGCTTTGTCTGAAATTCCTAGATCCTCATATCAGGTGCTGGCAAATATATAACTCTGTGTGTGTGTTAGATTTTGGTTGGCTGGATGTTTTTTTAATGGTGGGATTTATGATTAAGAACTGCTGCATTCTGTGCATTTGTGTTTTAGGGGATGCACTGATATTATTGCCAGTCAAAATTCAAAGTTATCTTTAAACAAGGAAAGTAGCTCCTCAATAATATTAAATGCATGCAGTGGAAAAGATGGATATGGATTTTTTAATAGCAATTTTGTTTTTAAAGGTATTGATGATACTTATGCAATGTACAAAGACAGACCAGAAACCTTGAAGGGTTTTCACTTCTGCATGCAGCATCTCTGACTTTTAAGTAAGTAGAATAAGGAGTCTGTATGTTGTTAGTAAGAAAATTCAGCTATCCTTGTCTTGTGCATCTCAGGAGCTAGGCCTCTAAGACAGCAGCATTGTGGTAAAGGCAAATATACCATTTACATCACTGGTATTGTTGAAAGTCTGGGACATAATCAACTCTAAGCATATTTATCTCAGCAACACAGTTCATATATTCATCTCAGCAACACAGTTCATCTTGGAAGAGCTTTAAAGACAAAAATCTCATTGTGTCAAAAGAAAAAATATTCCTGTTGATTTTGATGAGGTTTGTTCTACAAATTTAAGTCTTAAGCAGAGTCCCTTGAGTTCTTTCTGACACTGTAGGTGTTGTACAAGTAGATTCACAGATGTGGTTTCTTTATTCTGTTCAGCTGTCTTCACAAAGCACAGAAGTGATCACCAGAGACCCTGTTAGAGCTTCCTGAGGTTGTGCAGGTGTGTGTTTGCTCTTTGCCCTTTTTAAACTTTACTAGATGTTTATACACATAGTAGATACTAAGCCCTAAAAAATCATGTCCCTAGCCATGCAAAAGGACCTTCACTGACCTTTCTCATGAAATTCCTTGGCACAAGTATGGTTTGTGCACCTGAACTGCCCTATAAGAATGGGTTAAATTAGGCAGATTACCACCATTCTCATGCTTGGAGTTCTTGCCAGATACTCAGCAAACATGCATGAAATACTGTGCTGTTGTAAATTACTCTGAGATAGTTTGAGTATTTTCTGTTACTGAGCACACCCCTTGGCTTTGAAATAAATACTTAATAAACCAAATTTTGTGCCAAATTGAAAGCACTTGAATTTGTACTTTGAACAGATGTCTGTATGTTAAGAGAACTAGCAGCTGAAAAAACACAAGAGAGGGGATTGACAGACCAGCTGAAGTTCCACATGCATCTAAAATGCTTAGAGGAGTCCAGTTAATATTTTCAGGTATTTATTCATTATAGTTTTAGCTTGGTTGAGAGGTGCTTTTGAACAAAGAAGAGCAGAGGGAGACAAGAGGGGAAAAGGAAGACTAAATTGACTTGCTTCAGACATTACTATTTTACTCAGGAATATGTACACAATCACATTATCAGTATTTGGCATGATCACAGGCATACGAAGTTCTTCAGCTCCTTTAAACTTTGAACCTAGCTATCAGTACTTAGATGCTTCTGTTTGTACTGTACTGGTTTAGGTGGTATAGGTTTTAATTTTTTAATTCATTTGAGAAACCATTTTTACCAGCTGTTAACTTTTTCAGACTTCACCGTTTTGGTATCTTTTGGTAAAACACAGAAAAGTCAGTGTCTTACTTTGTCATTACTTAGGTAATGACTTTAAATTGTTCATCAGTTTTTTTTATCTTAAAGTATGTTTTTTATACACACACACACACACACACACACACACACACACACGACACTGTTTTGTAAATGCAAAGTTCATGTCAAGAATACTAGATTAGTTTTATGTTGCCTTAGAGAATAAAATAGGCCTAACATCCATGTGCTTTGAATGGTGTAGAAGTTTAGTTTTTGTGACCGAGTGAGGGACCATTTTTAATGTGATATAACACAGCAGGTAATGTAGAGTGGCTTTGTTATGGGTATCCGGCAAGAGAAAGCCAACACTGGTTTGTTTCCAGGTGTAACAAAAATGAAGCAGCTGCTTGTGCACAGTGGGATAATATCAACACAAATCCTGAGAAGACTAAAAAAATAGGAACTGCTGTCACTAAGGGATGTGACAAAACTGTCTTGAGTTTAAAGAGGCAGAGCTGCATCTTCCATGTGAAGGTGTTATAGCACAGGTATTTTGGCAGTGCTAGTTGTTCAGACTTAATGTTACAGGGCAGCTGTGTAAAACATAGAGATAGTCCTGAATAAACCAAAGAACCTCTGAGCCTGACATTTGTTATGACTGTTTCAAAGACTCCTTGCTGTGTGTAGAGGACAAATATTTGTCTAACTGTAATATCCATTTACTTTGTATGAGATTAAAGCAGTTTGTATAAAGCACGTGCTGAGAGTGGGTGACCTGGATTAAATCGATTCATTAACCATTCCTTTTACCTGGCCCAGTAAAATCTCTCTCCTTTACGACAAACAGCTTATTTCAGCCTGCAAAAGAGAAGGCTTCGGGGTGACCGAATTGCAGCCTTCCGGTACCTGAAGGAAACTTGGAGGAAAGATGGGACAAGACTATTTATGTAGTGACAGGGCAGGAGGGAATGGTATCCAAGTGACAGAGGGTATGTTTTAGATTAGGTATTAGGAAAAATTCATACTGTGAGGGTGAGGAGGAGCTGAAAACAGGTTGCCCAGAGCAGTTGTGGATGTCTCATCTCTGGAAGTGGTCAAGGCCAGGCTGGATGGGCTTTGAGCGAGCTAGTCTAGTCGGAGGTGTCCCTGTCCACGGCGGATGGGTTGATGATCTTCCGACCCAAACCATTCTGTGATTCTGCGATTTAGTGTGGGTGTGAAACCTGCGCAGCGGACGCTGGCAGGGGCAGGTGGCGGGAATGCCTCACCCCGGCTGCAGGGCGGGTGTGCCGGGAGCCAGCCCCGCGCCGTGAGGGGAATGCGGCCGGCCCGGGGCAGGCGGGGCTGCGGGAAGAGCAATGTGCCCGCGGCGGGCGGGGCTCGGGGCCGGGCCGCGCCCCTTCCGGCGGCCGCTGCCGGAACCGCGGAGCGGAGGGGGCGGACGGGCCCGGGACACCGCTTGGCCTTGCGCTGCCGCTGCCGGTCCCGTCCCGTCCCGTCCCCTCATGGCGCTGGAGCGGACGGGCACCGGCCCCTCCCGCCGCCCACTCCGGCCTCCCCCGCCCCCGTCTCCTCTCGGTTCGCCGCTCCCGGCGGGGATGTGAGAGGGGCCGTGGCCGCAGGTAACGGCGGGGAGAGGCGGGGAGGGGGCCCGGCCGGCCCCTCGGGGGCGGGGGAAGGCGGGGCTGCTTCCCGCGGAGCGCTCGGCGCAAGGCCGCGGGTGCCGGGCGCTGCGGGTGAGGAGCGAGCGGGCCGGGGGCGCTGGGCTCCGGGCCTTGGGTCCGTCTGTACGAGCCAAGGGTGGCTTCTCCCTAGTGGGAAACTTGTGGTCTGGTCTGCGAAGGCCGAAACGAAAAGCTCTGAGTCGGGCTGTTTGCGGGATTCTGCCACCGGACAGAGGTATCCAGGTACGATGTGCTGGGTCTGCCTGTGCTCCGGAGCCGCTGTGCCCCCTATTTGGTTAACCAGCGTGCTAAACCGGCTCATCCTCGTTTGGTCCAGAGCTGAATTATCCGAGGCTGAGGCTTGTGAGCCTGGTTCCAGAGCACCTTCAGCAGAAACTCAGAGTGATGCCTGGTGCATCACTTTGACGTGGAAAAAGTAATCCTAGCTTTGCACTGTAGCTCACTGTTGTCTTAAGCTGACCAGGGGAGGTTTAGATTGGAT